>NC_080174.1:92106169-92447420 GCF_950295315.1 Erinaceus europaeus
AACCAGGATCCTCACGCCGGTCCTTGCACTTTGCGCCACCTGTGCTTAACCCGCTGCGCTACCGCCCGACTCCCAGTTTTTCTCCTTCTTAATCTCTCTTTCCCCTCTCGATTTCTTTCTGTCTCTACCCAATAATAAATAAATAATAAATGAAAATATCCAGCAAGAAAAAAATCGCTGTTTGTTTTCTCCCGGCCCCAGTGAGGCATGGACCACAAGCCCCCACCCACAACCTACAGGACTGGAAGTTCCCTCCAGGTGCTGCGTGAACTGCTAGAGCTCGGTCACTACCGTGCTGCCCACAGGTGACCCTGTCCTTTGGGCAGTCAGGACTGTACCCCTTGTTTTCAGAGGAAAACAGCTCACCCCGCCGCTTGCCGGGTGAAAAGCCACGAGCTTCCCCTGGACCGCTGCGCCCCCACCCCTTCCCTTCCAGTCTCAGCATCCCTCCCCCGCACCCCATGTCTCTCTGCCTGGGCCCCCCTCCATCTAAGGGCTCTTCAGGCCCCATTCGGTCTGTGCCCTCCCACTCCACCCACGTCTGTCAAAGCTTCCCTCCTCTGCCCACCTGGAGAGCTTGCGGACAACTTCCCTGCCCTTAGAGCGAGTCTTCTTTCAGCCAGTAGGGCTCGAACCCAGATGGACCCTGGCACCTGGCCGCTAACGACCCCGGCAGGTGGGGGTTGGGGGAGCGCCCTAGAGCTCGCCTGTCCAGTGGCCCTCCCTCTGCCTGTCCCCCTCCCCCAGCCGCGTGCACGGGGCCCCCACACTTGATGCATGGGGCCCAGTGCGCGAGGGGCGCCCTGGGGTGTGGTCCTGCACCCGTTACCACCTCCCGGCCTCGTGCAAACCGGAGGCGGCCTTGCTGGGTCCGGTCCCGCTCCCTAGAGGGGCTTCCACAGCCATGTGACACCACATGCCCACCTTTCGCTCCTTTCAGCCAGGGTGGGCCTTCAGCATTAGGCTTGCCACAGAGCTTAGTTTTTCTCACCATGTTGGGAGCGACAGGCAAGCAGGAGCTGGCCGAGGAGCCAGAGCGGTCTGTGTTGGCTGTCCTTTTCTTATTTTTCTTATTTATTTATTTATTTATTTTTATTATTGGGTAGAGACAAAAATTGAGAGGGGAGAGAGAGACAGACAGACACCTGCAGCCCTGCTTCACCACTGGTGAAGCATTTCCCCTGCAGGTGGGGACCAGGGGCTTGAACCTGGGTCTTTGCACACTGTAATTCGAGGTGCACCACTGCCTGGCCCGTTTCTTTCTTTTCTTTTCTTCCTTTCTTTCTTTCTTCCTTCCTTCCTTCCTTCCTTCCTTCCTTCCTTTCTCTTTTAAAAAAGCTTTTATTTATTTATTAATGAGAAGGATAGGAGGAGAAAAAGAAAGAACCAGACATCACTCTGGCACATGTGCTGCCAGGGATTGAACTCAGGACCTCATGCTGGAGAGTTCAATGCTTTATCTACTGCACCACCTCCTGGGCCACCTTTTCTTTTTTTTTATTTTAAAATTATTTATTTATTATTGGATAGAGACAGAGAGAAATCGAGAGGGGAGGGGGAGACAGGGAGGGAAAGAGACAGAGACACCTGCAGCCCTGCTTCACCACTCATGAGGCTTTCTCCCTGCAGGTGGGGGCCAGGGGTTTGAACCCAGGTCCTTGTGCACTGTAATGTGAGTGCTTAACCAGGTGTGCCATCACCTGGCCCCTCTTTTTTAATTTTTATTTATTTATGCGAGGAGGAGAGAGAGAGAAAGAACCAGACATCACTCTGGCACATGTGCTGTCAGGGATTGAACTCAGGACCTCAGGCTTGAGTCCAATGTTTTATCCACTGCCACCTCCTGGACGACTCCTTTTATTTTCCATACAGTTTTATCACGTTTTCTAGCAAAAAACAAACAAACAAAAAAACAGTTCTTGGTGGCAGAGCACTGAAATGTATCATCTTGTCTGTTTCTGGCAGGTACAACTGATCATTTTCATGCCAATTTTCCCCCAGGACACCTCTGTCTTCTGGATCGTAGCTTCAGTCTCGCTCAGATGTGCAGAAGCTATATGGGTCATTAATAAATCTCACTCTCCACTTTCCTCCTGTCAGTCTGTCTGAGGCTTTTTTGATTACTTGTCCAGTTTCTGGAAGCTAAAAAACCCTGACATCTGAAGAAACCTTGACCCAGTTAAAAGCCCCTACATTAATCTCAGGGGAAACTGGGTGTGTGTGTGGGGGGGAGGGTCTAATCTTATCACAAGTTGTCTTTTTTTTTTTTTCAAGTTAAGCCATAAATTCCTCTACTGGTCTGACCAGTCAACATTCTTCAAAGGTCACAAACCCCAGAACCAGTGAACCAAGCGGTCACGTGCACAGTCAGGACCTAAATAAAAGTGACCAGGGTACCGGAGGCTCTAGCATACTAAGCCCTCCACCTGGGGGCTGGGCATGGACCTGTTCTCTTTTTTATTTTTATTATCTTTATTTATTTATTGGATAGAAGCAGCCAGAAATTGAGAGGGAAGGAGGTAGTAGAGAGGGAGAGAGGGAGACACCTGCAGCCCTGCTTCACCACTCACAAAGCTTTCCCCCTGCAGGTGGGGACTGGGGGCTTGAACCCAGATCCCTGTGCACTGTAATGTGTGTTCTCAACCAGGTGTGCCACCACCTGGCCCCCATGGACCTGTTTTCTGAATGTGAAGTTTATGAAAAAGCATAATGAGGTGACATACGTGGGCCTCTGTGGCCTTTGCATGTGACATATGGTCCTCTGTGGCCCTGCCTTTGCATGCTAGATGCCGTGCTCTCCGCCAAGAACTGTTCAGCACCCCAAAGACTAAAGCATGAGCAACAATAACAAAACTTCTCTGGCCAGCAAGAGGGCTCTCCCGGACACTGTCTGCTTTGCTGTAGCCATGACTCAGGTTCACATCAGTCCCACCAGTACTGGAGGTACATGGTGCTGTAGTATTTTTTCCTCTCTTCTTCCCCACCAATCCCCCACTGAAAAAGTCAGCGGGGGGGGGGGGGCGGCGGCGAGTGGTGGCGCACCCGATTGAGTGCACATGTTACAATGCACAAGGACCCAGGTTCGAACCTCGGGTACCCACCTGCAGTGGGAAAGCTTCACAAGTGGTGAAACAGGGCTGCAAGGGTCTTTCTGTTTCACTCCCTCTCTGTCACCCCCTTCCTCTCAATTTCTGGCTCTCTCTAGCCAATAAATAAATAAAGATAATTTAAAACTTTTTTTTTTTAAAAAGTCAGCCTGGAGCAGTGAAGCCCAGATGATGACAAAAACCAAACCCAACCTTGCTTCTCTGTTCCTAGAAGAGAAGGCTTCTTTTCAATTTTATTTTATTAGTGATTTAATGTTGATTTACAAACTTATGAGATAACAGGGGTCTAATTCTGCACCATTCCCACCCCCAGAGTTCTGTGTCCCACTCCCTCCATTGGAAACTGCAGTGCTTCTCCCAAGGTCACAGATGTTGACTATAATTTCTGTAACTATCTATATTTTTAATATTTGCCCATTTTTCCTATGATCCTGCCTTCTCTTCCTAAGTCATGCCTACATCAAAGGAGATGACTCCATCATTTTAACAGCTGAGTAATATTCCTTGGCTATCGTAGCCACTTGTCTGTTGTTGGACACATGGGTTGCTTCCAAGTTTGGGCTGTTACAAGTCATGCTTCTCTGAACATTGGTGAACATAGGTCTTTTCAGATGAGAGTCTTTTTTTCCTCTGGGTATATCCACAGGGGAAGAATTGCTGGGGCATTCTTAGCATTTCTAGCATTTTCATAAGTCTCCAAACTGGTTTCCAACTGGTCTTTCTGGTCTTTAAAAAAAGTGTGATAGTTGGTCAGGTGGTGGTGCTCCTGGCTGAGTGCTCACATTACAGGGCACAAGAATCCAGGTTTGAGCCCCTGGTCCCCACCTGTGGGGGAAAGCTTCATGAGTAGTGAAGCAGGGCTGCGGGTGTTTCTTTGTCTCTGTCTCTCTCTCCCTATCTCCTCCTCCCCTCTCAATTTCTTTCCATCTTATCCAGTCATAAATAAATATAGAATAGTGTGGTGGTGGGGTTTGGCTGGAGAACCCTATCCCCTCATGTGTGGTCCATTGGAGACTGACTTCCTTGTCTTACTGCCAGTCTTCTCCCTGTTTAATTATGGCTCCAGCCTCCAGCCTCTCAGCCTCAAAATACTGCAACCCTTACTGCACATCTCTCTCTATTTAGAGAGAGAGAGAGAGAGAGAGAGCTTCCTGACTCATGAAACTTTGCCCTAGCAGGTAGGAGCCAGGGACTTGAACCTGGGTCCTCAGGCATTATAACACATTCCCTCTACCAGGTGCGCACCACTCAGTCCCACCTGCCAGTCCGTCCCTTCAGCAAACCCCGCTGCTCTGCCTTCAGAATGCACCCGAGAGTTCCCGTTCTAGGAGAGGCAGTGCTGCATGTAGTCCTTTAAAGTCACAGGACCACACAGCAAGGGGCATTGGGCGGGGACACTTCCTCATAGGAAGCTCAGTGCCCACGCGCCTGTGTTGACCGTGGGGTCTTGTGTGGGAATGTTTTTCCCAGCTTCAGGTCCAGAGTTCTTTTTAGCTGCACTCAGGATGTGTGGCAGATGCCTGACTCTCCCTGACTCTCTCATCACTATGCCTATCCCCTCAGGGATGGGGACAGAGAGGGACCTTGCACTGCAGCCTGAGAGCAGACTGAGCCACACGGTAGTGCAGATGTTAGAGTGTGCGTGCTATAAAGAGCAAGGAGCCGGGTTCGAGTCCTTGGTTCCCACTGCAGGAGGGCAGCTTCGCCAGCTGTGAAGCGGCACTGGCGATCGGTCTCTCCTTATTATACCATGTGTGCTGGACTGGGTGTACCACCACCCAACCCTCTCTCTCTTACTCTATCTCCCTCTTGATTTCTGTCTCTGTGGAATAAATAGCAGTGTGAACAGGTTACCCATCAGCGGCAGGCAGAGACCACTGGCCACGTGGCCACAGAGTCAGTGTGCGTGAAGCAGTGACCTTCTAGCCCCTGGCTGCAATGTCCTCTCCTTAGATGACCTCTACCACCCGGTGGCAGTGGGCAGAGCCTGGAGGCCTCCCTTGCTGCAGCTAGCAGGTGCACAGTTCTGTTTGATGTGACGACCACCTATCTCCCACCTCCCCTCCCAAGCCACTGACTTACCTTTTCAGCATGAAGTCAGACCATAGTCGGCTCTGCTCAAAGCCCTCCAGAGATTCCCACCTGACTCAGTGAAAGGCCCAGTCCTTTGCACTGGATATAGGCCCCAGATCAAATTGATGGGGTTTATAGTTAATGGTATTTAACACTTTTCCTGGGGGAAAAAAGATCTGGTTTGGGAGTTACTCTCTTCCCTGATCCAGCTTTCTAGTACTTTTTTTTTTTTTAAGAATTTATTTATTCATTCTTGAGAAAGGAAGATGGAGAGAAAGAATCAAACATCACTGGTACACGTGCTGCTGGGGACTGAACTCAGGACTTCACGGTTGAGAATCTAATGCTCTATCCCCTGCGCTACCTCCTGGACCATGTTCCCAGTTTTCTTTTCTTTGATGCGAAGATGTCTTTGCTTTCATGAGCAAGAGAAATGGCCCTGCTCAGCTCTGGCTTACGGTGGTGCTGGGATTGAATCTGGGACCACTGGGGCCTCAGGGATGCAAGTCTGGGGTGCAACCGCTGTGTTTTCTCCTGGCCCAGAATTCCCAGCTCTTTACAGCTGGGGTTGGTTCCCTCCTGGGGGTCTGTGGCTGCCTTCTTTTGAGGCTCTGGCCTCCTGACAGAGGAAAGCAGGCCTCCGTCCTTACATGGAAGCCTCCAGCTCTCCAGTGGGAGCTCCTCCGCCTGCTAGGAGAGAAGGGGTAGATGGTGGGGGTGTGTTCTAGGCCTTGACCTCTGGGTACTGGGACAAGCCGGGATGGTCGGAGTCAGGGAAGGGCCAGGTGCTTGGTCTCCAGTGCTCAGCCCTCGGCCCCCTCCCAGTGAAGTGGGGTTATGCCTATGGCTGTCACTGGGGGAGGGGGTGTGTCCTGCACTCATGGCGTCTCCCTGAACCAGAGGGGTGTCAGCACCTGAGGGTGCACTGCCAGTGAGTGAGCAGGGCTCAGACCCCTGAACTGTGTGTGAATGTCCCCCACCACGTTCCACAGTGGTGCCTGTCTATGCTGGGGCCACAGCTGGCGAACCCAGCAGGTCAGGCCCTACCTCAGCCCTGGCTCTCCAGGGATTCCTGGTGGCTGCCCCTCCCCCTCCCCAGCAGTGTCAGGCCCAGGTCCCAGCAGGGTGGGGAGATTAACCAGGCTCAGCACACAGCCCTGTTGAGAAATCCCCCAGCTTTAATGCCAAGGCTGTCAGGAGGGCCCCAGGGGCTGCACATGCTGCCTGCCTCTGGCTCCGGGGTTCCCAGACACCCACTTTGAGGTCAGTGAGAAACCTGTAGGCCTCTTTCCTGGGGGAGCAGGACGCAAAGCTCCTGGAATGTCTCCGTGGGAGGCCTGGGTGAGAGATCTCACTGATTCTCAGGGGCCTCACCGGCCCAGCTCAGGCAGGACCTGTGCAGAGCAGCAGAAGGCTGGAGGTGAGGAGAGGGAGCCAGGTCCCCATCTAAGAGCCAGCATGGCCCTGGCAGGCCTTGGGGAGCTGGGGACAGGAGTGTGCCTGAGACCTGCTTCTGGCAAACCCTGAGGTGAAGGAGAGTGGACACACTGGTGGCCAGAACACCCCCAGAATGATGTCCAAGGCACAAAGAAAGGCACGTGGATGGAGTCTGACTTCTCCACAGTCTGTCTGACGCCTGGGTGCTGGACTCTGGTGAAGTCGGCACTAGTAGCTCTGGGGGCCATGACCTTTGCCCTCCTGGCCTGCAAACGGGTCTGCAGGAACCTCTGGAGAGTCAATCCTCTGGTAGGCACTGTGCTCCTGTGAAGCCCCAAGGAAACCTGTGGTGGGGGGAAGGAGGGAAAGAAAAAGTGGAAGGTGGGAGTCGGGCGGGTTAAGCACATGTGGCACAAAGCGCAAGGACTGGTGTGAGGATCCCGGTTCAAGCCCCCCAGCTCCCCACCTGCAGGGGAGTCACTTCACAAGCAGTGAAGCAGGTCTGCAGGTGTCTGTCTTTCTCTCCCCCTCTCTGTCTTCCCCTTCTCTCTCCATTTCTCTCTGTCCTATCTAACAACGACGACATCAGTAACAACAATAATAACTACAACAATAAAAAACAACAAGGGCAACAAAAAAGGGAATAAAAAAATAAATATTTAAAAACAAAAGTGGAAGGCGAGAACTTCCCTGCATCTAAACCGAGGTGCACCCCGTGCCCCACCAGGAGGGCAGAGCGGGGAGCCAGGGCTGGGGGCCCAGAGCGGTGACATCACGACATTCCCACAATTCTCCCTGAGTCGCTCCTAGACAGGCACTCCCTCTGCACCCCGGTTTACAGACAAGGAGACTGAGGGCAGAGATGAGCTGATTATTTTGGGGGGGTCACAAAGCTTAAAGCCGAGGCACTGAGACCCAAAGTCAGGTGGCATGATGCTGAGGGCTGCACTCCTAGTTGCTGTGCCTCAGCACCATGTCCTAGGGACTCTGGGCTGAGGGACACCCGCCCTGGACCCCGGAGCTCAGCCCCCAGCCACTGTACTGCCGGAACCAAAAGTCCCCCCAAGCTGGCAGCCAACAGCTGCAGAGACCCAAGAGCTGAGGCCAGGCAGAGGGGCCTCCCTCCCAGCCTTGCCCTGCATGTCTACCCTGAGGACAGACACCTGTGTTCTAAACAAGACCAAGGCCCCCTGACGGGAGGCCATTCCCAGAGCCCCTGCCTGAGGTCCAGCTGCTCCCCCAAAGGCTGTGTCATGGGGCGCTCTTCTCAGGAGTTAAAGGTGAGGCCCAGGGGCTCTGAGAGCGTAGGGCCTGGCCACCATGAGGCAGGCATGTGCCCAGGTCAGAGAGGGCAAGTGGGGGCAGAGGTGAGAGAACCAGCCAGTGTGGGAAGCACCCCCAGGTCAGAGCCGTCTTGAGCTGCTGCTCCCCCAGCCCATGCCGGTACCACCACTCTCCCTCAGCCACCCAGGTCCCAGGGGGCAGGAGAGAGCCTCAGGGGCAGAGTGGACAAGTGGGCCCTGGAGTGCCAGCAGATGGCCGCGAGCTGCCCCTACCACACCTAATCCCCGTGGAGCCATATGTGCCAACTGTGCTCAGCCGAACGCTGGGGGCAGTGCCACCCCAGGTGGGGACAGGCAGCATCCAGGCTGGGCACCCTAGCCATGGCCCTCCCTGCTCGGTGGGCGGCCAGTGAGGAGAGTCGGGGACCTGGCCCATGGTGGGCCTCCTCTCCCGGGGAGGAGGAAAGAGGGAACAGCCAGCAAGGGTGTCAGGAAGCTGAACGGCAGGGGCCTCACCGGTGTGCAGAGGGAGCTCGCCCCCACGCTCCCGGTACATGTGGTAGACGAGGCAGCAAGAGAAGGGCTTCAGGAGGAGGCTGAGGATGGCCATGCCTGCGCTGAAGCGGCCTGTGTCCGTGAGGCTGCTCTGAGGGTAGAAGATGCTGATGTGGACGATGTCCAGGAAGATGGTGGTCGCCAGGCCACCCAGAAACTGCAAGACGGGGGGGGGGTGGTGGGGTGGGCGCAGGGCCCAGGATCAGCACGTGTCCTCAGAGTCCCAGCCCATCCTCCCCTCCCCACCGACTGGAAGCTCGAATTGTGGCCTTAAGACTTACTGGGAAACAGGACGGAGCAGACAGGTACCCCCGCAGCTGCCCCCGCCCCCCAGCCTGCTGTCACCTTGGAGGCTACAGGGGCACAGGCTTGGTTTCCGGCAGGCAAAGCAGGGCCTACCCTGAAGCCGGCGCCTGGCGGTGCAGGCCCCAGCGCCCAGCTCACCATGCTTATGGCATCTACAGAATCCCGCTGCGCCGTGGCCCACACGCCCAAGGCCAAGATGGTGAAGTTGGCCCAGGCGTAGGCGCCCTGGAACACAATGCAGCCCCTGTGGGGAGAGACACTGGAGTCAAAGTGGCTAGTGGGGCCGGGCAGTGGTGGCGCCTGGTTGAACGCACACCTTGCAACGTGCAGGGCCCCAGGTTCGAGCCTCACATCCCCACCTGCAGGGGGAAAGCTGTGCCAGTGGTGAAGCAGGGCTGCAGGTGTCTCTCTGTCCATCTCTATTTCATCCTACTCTCATGATTTCTGGCTGTCTCTATCCAACAAATAAAGATAATAAACAATAATAATACGACAGTTCCACAGGTGTCCACCCTCTGCACCCAGGGCTCTGGCTCTTGAAGGCCCCCAGAGATAAGCCCTCAGCGAGCTAGTTCTTTTCCATCAGGCTGCCCACTGGAAACGTGGGCACACACCATTGGTTCCATCTCCTCCACATATTCCGCCAGCTCCACACTGGCTCATGGAGTGTGGGCTTACTGGCAGTTCTCTCCACAGCCTCCTGTGTCATGCACAACCCTTGGGGCATTCCCTGAACAGCAGCCAGAATGGAACCAGAGTGATTAACTCCTGCTGAAGACCCTCCAGTCTGGAATAAACTAGATGCTCTCGCGTGGCCTGAGTGTCCTGGCGCAGTCCCACCCCTGCCCCAGCTACTCTCCACGCCTTTCACTCTACCTGGACGCTCAGCCCCTGCTGTCATTGAAGCCTCAGCTTCAATGTGCCATCCAGAACTCCTTCCGGACTACCCACTTTGTTTCACATTGCTATTCTTATTCACCAGCTCTGCTCAGCTCTGGCTTCAGGTGGTGCTGGAGACGGAAGCTGGGACCTTGAAACCTCAGGCATGAGTCTTTCGTGGGACTGCCCTACTGTTTTTTTTTAATTTTTTAATTATCTTTATTTATTTATTGGATAGAGATATTCAGAAATGGAGAGGGGAGAGACAGAGAGACACCTGCAGTCCTGCTTCAGCATTTGTGAAGCTTTCCCCCTGTTGGTGGGGACTGGGGGCTCGAACCAGGATCCTTGGGCACTGTAACATGTGCGCTCAACCAGGTGTGTCACCACCCGGCCCTATTTTTTTTCTTATTTATTCATTTATTTATTTAATTAGATAGGACAGAGAGAAATTGAGAGAGGATGGAGAGATAGGGAGAGAAAGACAGACACCTGCAGACCTTCTTCACCACTTGTAAAGAGGAGCCCCCTGCAGGTAGGGAGCGGGACTGAACCAGGGTCCCTGAGCTTGGCAATATGTGCAGTTAACCAGGTGTGCTGCCACCTGCCCCCCAGAACTACCCAGTTTTAAGTGCCACCCTCCTACTTGCTAGCACATTCCTGCTCTATCTCACGTCTTTTTCTTTTTTAATTTCTTTATTGGGGGATTAATGGTTTACAGTCAACAGTAAATACAGTAGTTTGTAACATTTCTCAGTTTTCCACAAACACAACCTCCACTAGGTCCTCCTCTGCCCTCATGTACCAAGACTTGAATTCTCCCCCAAACCCCACCCTCGAGTCTTTTACTTTGGAGCAATACGCCAAACTATCTCATTTTTAAAAAAGTACTACTGATATGTTTACTGATTCGGTTGCTTGTCAAACAATTCTAACCTACTTCTAAGTCATACAAGCCCTCACTATTACCTGGACAGTCACAAGGGCTTTAGATTAGCAGACTTCATGCATTTGCACAAAGGAGGCTCTACTGTGATTCATGATTTTAGGGGCTGGGTGGTGGCACACCTGGTTGAGCACACATGTTACAACATGCAAGGACCCAGGTTCAAGGCCTTGGTCCCCATTTATAGCAGGAAAGATTTATGAGTGGTGAAACAGGGCTGAAGGTATCTCTGTCTCTTTCCCTCTTTATCTCCCCCTTCCTTCTTGATTTCTGGCTGTCTATCCAATAATAAATAAAAATAAAAATGAATTTTTTTTGCCTCCAGGGTTATTGCTGGGGCTTGGTGCCTGCACTATGAATCCACTGCTCCTGGCGGCCATTTTGCCCATTTTGTTGCCCTTGTTGTAGTTGTTATTGTTATAGCTGTTGCTGTTGTATAGGACAGAAAGGTGGGGAAGACAGAGAGGGGGAGAGAAAGATACCTGGAGACCTGCTTCATTGCTTGTGCAGCGACACCCCTGCAGTTGGGGAGCCGGGATCCTTGTGTGGATCTCTGTGCTTTGTAATATGTGTGCTTAACCCGGTCCCCTAATTTTTTTTTTAGTTCCATTTTATAAAAGAGGGACGGAGGCAGCAATAGGTGAAGCAACTTGCCCAGAGTCAAACATCTGCAAAAGGGTGAGGCTTGGGCCACTCCAGGAAGCCTGGCTCAAAGGGCCACCCTCCTGCCCACCAAATCCTTGAAGTCCCAGAGAGCCGGGTGGGGGGACTGCTTCCTCCTGTCCTTGCTTCTCAAGACATTCCCCATGACTGTCACTGTGCACGTCATTCACAGCAAGGCTGGGCCAGTAATGCTCCCAATTTATGTTTGAGAAAGTAGGTTGGGACTGAGCCCAGGTCACACACAGCTCACCTGGCGTCGACCCTCCAGTGGCAAGAGGGGACCCAGCACCCTCTGTAAAGGAGAGAAGCTGTGCCCAGCCCCAGGGGCCCAGGCAGTGGCAGCAACAGCAATAGCATGGGCCTCTCAGGGCTCACTATAACCATTCCCCCCCATGGCCTGGGCCCCCAACAATCTTGGCGTGGGGGGGTCTGCTGCTGACACACTGGACAGAGGTGTTTAGCCTGGGCACTGACCGCAAGGCATGTGGACAACACCTAGGAGGCCTCAAAAGAAACCAGACCCCAGGGAGGGGGAGATAGCGTAACAGTTAAGAAATCCTCATGCCTGAGGCTCCAAAGTCCCAGGTTCAATCCCCCCGTGCTACCATAAGCCAGAGTTGAGCATTGCTCTAGAGAAAAAGAAAAAAAGGAAGAAAGAAATGAATGAATGAAGGAAGGAAGGAAAGAAGGAAGGGAGGAGCCAGATCCCTGATCCTGGGAGGCAGGTGGACACCCTGAACTGAGATCCTCAGGGTCACTCACCAGATTGTCAGCAGCCAGTGAACCAGGAGAATCGTCTGTGGCACAAGACAAGAGAGGAGGTGAGAGGAGGTCTGTGAATAAGCCCCCCACCTCTCACACCCCAAAGGACTTCACAGTGTCTGTTGGAAAGAGCAACAGCCTGGCTGGGAGCTGCTTCCAAAGGCAGCGGCCTCTCTGAGGAGCCCAGGACCTGCCCTGGCATCAGACAGACCCTGGTGGGAAATGGCCTGGAGGAGGCAGGGCAGATGCCAGGGGCAGTGCCCAGAGCATGGACTCCTTCCCGAGTCCACAGAGGGGCAGCCCTGAAAACTGCTCTGCAAGGAGGATCTCCATCCAGATAGACAAAGAGTGGGGCTGAGTGGTGGCGCACCTGGTTGAACGCCCACATCATAGCGCACAAGGACCTAGGTTCAAGCCCTGGTCCCCACCTGCAAGGGGAAAGCGTCACAAGAGGTGAAGCAGGGCTGCAGGTGTCTTTCTCTCTCTCTCTCTCTCTCTCTCTTAAAAAATTTTTGTATTATCTTTATTTATTTATTTATTGGATAGAGACAGCCAGAAATCAAGGGGAAAGGGGTGATAGAGAAGGACAGACAGACACCAGCAGCCCTGCTTCACCACTTGCAAAGCTATCCCCCTACAGGTGGGGACCGGGAGCTCGAACCCGAGTCCTTGTGCATTATAACATATGCACTCAACCAGGTGAGCCACCACTCGGCCCCTTTTTATCTTTTCTAGCAGGGTTGTCATTATTATTATCATCATATAGGATAGAAATTGAGATGGGAGGGAGAGGTAGAGAGGGAGAGAGAAAGACAGACACCTACAGACCTGCTTCACCGCTCATGAAGTCTTTACAGATAATAGCTCAAGTCCAAAAGCGTGTGTGGCCGAGACTGAGAGCAATATATGAAGCTGCACCCCCTCCAGACCCTCATCCCTACCAGCCCAGAGACTCAGTCTTGGTAAGACGCCACCAAAAAGAGACACTCGAGCCCCAGTGGAAAGGACCATATACTGTCATCTTAGCCACCCCCATGGCCCTGAAGGTGGATGGTATCGGCCCGTGGATCCACCACTCTCACGTCTGTGCAGCAGAGACAGAAGAGTTCAAGACCAGATGGCAACTCAAGTCTGTTCCCAAACACCCGCTCAAGCTCCGATTGGTCTGCTCGTGACTCTGCAGACTCTTTCTCTCCTGGTGACTCTAATCTTTGTTCCTGCTGCTACTACTCCTCACGCCCCATTGATACTGGGACAGTAGTCAGAAACAGAGATTGGCCCAAGATTGGGCCCTAAAAGTTACAAAAAGACAAGGGGGGGAATATGGGGTTGGAGGGGGGCCCCGAATATTGAGAGAAGCTGTTGACCCGAAGCCAATTGTTCCTTGTTCCGTGTGGATATTTCCACCTGTGCCCACCCTGTGATAACTATAAAAAAGTGGAACGAGAAGTGATCGAGGTCGCAGACTCTCCCCTTGCTTGGAAGGGTGTCGGTGGCCTAAGCTTAAGCTTCCTAATCGAGGCTCTTGCTATTGCATGTGATTCTGGTCTTCTTTGTGTGAGATCGGGACTGGAACTTCTGGGCATAACAAAACATAGCTATTATCATGAAGCTATTATCTGTGCAGGTGAGGAGTGGGGGTTCGAAACTGGGTCCTTACGTTTGGTAATGTGTGTGCCTAACTGGGTGCACCACCGCCCAGCCCCAACATTTACAGTCTGGGTGGCATGCCTGTCACCTGTTTGCACCCCTTTCATGGTGAGCAGATAGGTGGCATACCCCACTAGTGGGGAAGCCCTGGCTGCTCAGGATGGGAGTTCCAGGGAGCTGGGCAGCCTGGGAGGAGGCTGCAGCAGGGGGAGCAGCCTTTGCCCTGAGGACGACAGCAGAGGGGGCGGCAAGTCAGGCAACCTGAGCCTTGAGCACGGCTCTGCCTGGGGGCAGTGGGGGAGGAAGAGCATTCTGAGCAACGGCTGGGGTCAGATGTGACCATAGAACATTCTGGAAAAGGCAAGTGGGCAGAGGGATGAGAAGCTGCTGGAGGAGGGAGTCGTGGAGGAAGAAGTCGGATCTTTATCTTCTAATGCAACCACATCCCTGTGGCTGACAGGAAGCCCTGCCCACAGAGGGGAGGGGACCTGCCAAAGGCTGCAGGACGTGGTCAGCCAGTCACACCGGCCCTGGTGTCTGGCTTCCAGGCCAACAGGTGCAGGGGAGGCACGGCTCCTACCGCCACTGTCTTCCCAAAAACAACACCGAACCCTCCCCACAGCGGACTTGGGTTTCAGAAACCATCTTCCTTTCCTGGTGCTCTGGTCCCCACGTGGAGACAGCACGGGCTACAGGCCTTTAGTACGTAGGTGCTCCCATTCCTTGGCCCTGTGAGGCCCTCTCTACCATGACAAGATGACGGGCTGAGACACAGGAGGGCAGCACACCGGCAGAGAAGCCCACAGAGAAATCACTGTAATTCACGAGATGTCTCTGGCTGGAGCTCACACTTGGCTGAGGCCACTGGCTCTCTGGAGCGTAATTCCCCCAAAGGACAAGCTGACCCCATGGCAGGGCAACACCTGCATTTCAGAGATACTTAGAGATTCAGGTCGCTTCTCTCTCTCTCTCTCCATTTTATTTCTTTTGTTTTAATGAGATAGAGGGAGACAGATACAGATATTCAGAGAGAAAGACCAGAACACTGCTCAGCTTTGGCTTATGGTGGTGCTGGGGACTGAACCTATGACCTTGGAGCCTCTGGCATAAAATTCTTTTGCAGAACCACCCTACCATCCCCCCAGCCCCAGGTGACGTCTCTTGAGCCTTTGGAAAAGAAACCCACAGAAGACTAAGCCTGGGGCTGAGGAAACAGATCACACCTGGACTGTGGGCTGCTTTGCCGTTTGCAAAGCCCAGGTTCAAACCCAGCCCCACTACAATGAAGGAAGAAGCTCCAGTGCTGTTTTTCTCTCTCCCTCTCCCCTCTCCTTTCTTCTCTTCCTCCTCCTCCTCCTCCCTCCCCCCTTTCCTGTCTCCATCTTAAACAGAGAGACTAAGTCTTCTTGTTCTCACTTTTTCAGTCCTTGTCATGGAAGGGTGCACCCACACAGGCCCAAGGTTAATGTCCTGAAAGTTTCCTAAAGAAGGGGAGAATACAGGTCCATGAAGGATGATAAATGACATAGTGGGGGTTATATTGTTAAATGGGAAACTGCGGAATGTTATCTATGTACAAACTATTGTATTTACTGTTGAATGTAAAACATTAATTCCCCAATAAAGAAATAAATTAAAAAAAAAAAAAAGAAATGGAGTCCAACTGACCCTGCCCTGCCCTTCCTGTCAGTGCAGGGGAGGAGGCAACAGTGACTCATCTCAAAAGAACTAACGGCCTGCAGGCTCCCAGTTGAGGGACACAGATTCTCAGGTAGCAGCTGGAAGCGGAGAAGGGAGCTGAGTCAAAAGGCAGGGCAGGAAGGGGTCCAAGCAGCTGGCCTTTTCTGGCTGCAAAGAAAGTGCCGACTCTTGGGCTCTGCAGTGCTTGGCCAAGGGGTTGACCAGCTCTCTCCTCCTGGTGTGCACCACTGTGTCAGAAGGCCAGGGAGGGGGCGGGAGGGCAACTGGGTCCAGTCAGCAGGGGCTTGTGGGATGCTGGACTAGGGCTTGGATCTGGTCTGGGTGGGGTACCCTTTGAGGTGGAGTTTCAGGATCCTGCTCTGTGCAGTGGAGCAGAGGACATGGGTCCTATGCCCCGCGGGGCCAGGATGTGGACTGCAGAGTCGGGCATCTGGCTGGCCACCCTATTCAGGCCCTCGCCACGGGGGCAGGCATCCTACACTGACACCAACACCCTCAACTCCCGCTACAGGCGAGGTCCAGCCTGCCAGCTGTCTACACTGACCTGAACACTTGGCCCGGGTCACCCTGGCAACTTGTTTCAAGTTAGAGAGAAACTCGGGCCTGGAGAGATGAGCTTGACTGGCCTGAACCGTCACGTTCATACACAACACAGCCCGCTCAGTCTATCTGGTCTTGAGCCTTTAACTCTGCTCTTGAGAGAAATGCTGTACCACCACTTGGAACCCTGGCTCCCTCTTTATCACCCTGAGTCCGGCCTATTTTTACCTTCATTTTACAGAGAAGACACTCAAGAGAGCTTCCTGCTCGAGGCCCTGCAACTCGTGAGCTGCAAAGCATGGCCTTGAACTCCCATCTCTCTAGCCCCCAAGGCTTGTGCTCTGTCCACTGTGCTGCACTCTTGGGCACTGGAAGGCCCAAAGGAAGGGTTTAAGTGGAGAAGAAAGACCAAGGGGAGACCAAGTGGTTTGCCACTAGGGGAGGGCACACCTCGGACAGGTTGACAGACCCACAGCCAACACAGAGCTCGACACAAGGACTGTAATCCTCCCGGGGCAGTGCAGGTCCTTGGCAACCTATGACACAAGGCAGGAAGATCCCCCCCCCCTTGCCCTGTCCCCAACCCCCAGGGAGGCTGGGGCTAAAGGAAATGAACCAGGGCTGCTAGTCAACACTAGTTAGTTGGGTAAACGCATGGGGACTGAAGCCAACAGGAAGACCTGACTCTGGTTCCCAGACGGAGTTTAGACAAAGCCTCAAGATTTCCCAGGAATTCTACCACCTCCTGCAAAGTGGAGGCGGGAACATCTGTTTCGTGGCGTCTCTGTGTGGTTCAGGGAGGTGGAGAGGTGACCGAGATATGGCACCTATCTGGTCACTAACCCTCAGCACGCCTCTGTCTCTGTTATGACAGTGAGGACTTGGCTTTCTGAGTTCTGGCCCCTGTGACACACCGTCTCCTACACTCCCAGGGGCCACTGCTCTTCAGACCTCACAGGGCCAAGGCTGGTCCATCCTAAGCTTGTCACAGTGGCCAGGTGCTGATTTCTTCGGGAGAGACGACACACATTACAGTGCACAAGGACCCCAGTTCAAGCCCCTGCTCCCCACCTGCAAAGAGGAAGCAGGTCTGTGGGTGTCTTTCTTTCTCTCTCCCTCCCCCCCCCAATTCCTCTCTCTTTGTCCAAAATAAATACATTTTTAAAAAAAGTTTGTCACAACATCACTACTGCTCATGTCCTGGGGTTTAGCAGAGGACTGGCCACCCTTTGGGACAGCTTTCCTCTCACCTGGAGCCACTGCCCTTCTGGCTGGGCTGGGCACAAGCAGGCACCCAGAGTACATGGGATGAGGTGGAGGACAATGGGTACCGGGGTGCCAATTCCCAGACTAAGCTAGTTTCTTTCTCTCTTTCCTTCTTTTTCTTTCTTGAGGCAGAGAAGCAGGAGCAGAAAGAGAGAGAAAGGAGGACCCCAAGACCACAGCACCAAAGTTTCCTTCAATGCAGTGGGGGCTGGGCTTGACCCTGTAACGTAGGCAAGCACACTAGCCAGGTGAGCTATTTCACCGGCCCCCTGAACTAAAGATCTTCATAGCTAAAGATTCCACCCAAGTCCGTTGCTCCAAACAGCCATGGAATGGAAGCTCTGCTCCAGCAAATGTGATTAAGGAGAAGCTGCCTCCCACCCCACCCCCAAAACCACAGCATGGCATGTCTAGTAATCCAAACGTGGATTCTGTGCTGCTTCATAACCAAGCCTTTGGGTGTGAACATCAGAGCACACCAAGTGCGTGCCTGTGAACAGCTGGCTCCTTGGGACAGAAGGATTTTACAGCAAAAAACATAAAATGCTCTTTAGGTCTGGATTTCTGGTCATTACGACAAGCTGTTATATGTCGCACATGTAGCCAGGGATATACTTAACAAAAATCACCTTTGAAATGAAACTGAAATTCAGCCAGACGTCCTGTATGTTTCCTGGCAACCCCAATCCCTCAAAGCTTCTGGCACTTACTCATGGCAGGTACAACCCACGGACACGTGGGATGCTACTCCCCAAGTAAAGGGAAAGACAAGCTGCTGCATTCTGAGCACAGAGAACCAGCACAGGTACCACCTCGGCCAGCAAAGTCCATAAATTGCTGAGCGTTAGTGTCAAATGGACCAAGTCCTCCCAGGGCACTTATGTGGTCAAGGCAGAGGTTAACCCCAGCTAAGCAGAATAACAAAGGACATGGCTTTGAAGCCTGGGGGTGGTGGTGGTGGAGGAGGAGGACACTTAATCCCCTTGGGACCTTGGCAAGTTGCTTCTCTGATCTGGGCTGGAGTCTGTTCATCTGTAAAATGATGACAACTCTCTCAGGAGACATTTGGGATTCAGATCACAGAAACCCAAAGAATGAGAGCTCTCTAATTTCTCTAGTCCTGCACCTTTGATCCTAACCTGACCCCCCCCCCCCATTCTGGACTGAGTCTTTCAGAGAAGGGGGAGGGGGAGAGAGAGAGAGATGGAGGAGGAGGGGAAGGGGAGGAAAGAGAGGAGGGGAAGGAGAGAAGAGGAAAGGAGGGCAAGAAACCATAGCACCAAAGCTTCCCCTAATGTGTTGGGGTCTGGCTGGAGCCTGGCACACTGGAAGATGCCACCCTATCCAGGTGGGCTGCTTTGCAGGCCCTTCCTAGCCACTGCTTTCTGTAGCTCCCTAATGGGTCAGAAGATAGCTGACCTTATGCCCACACTGCAAGGACTAGAGTATGGATTTATACTTTTTATTTTATTTTAAATATTTTTATTTATTTAGTATTGGATAGAGACAGAGAGAAATTGAGAGGGGGGAAGGGGAGAGATAGAGAGGGAGAGAAACAGAGAAACACCTGCAGGCCTACTTCACCACTCGTCAAGGACCAGGGGCTTGAACCGGGGGCCTTGTGCTCTGTAAGGAAGGGCAGAGTAGTGATGCCAACAAATGCCAGATGCCCTCTGGCACCTTTCTTCCCAGATAAACGTCCCACCCAACCCAACTGCTCCACACAGCTGTGCAATGGGGACTTCGTGCTCAAGGGAATCACTAAGAGAAGTCACAGCACAGGCCACGGCCAGCAATCCACGCGTGGATTCTGTGCTGTGGTGCTGTCGCCGGCTTCTTTAGGTCTCTACTACCCGGTGGCAAGGCGCTCGGGGCTTTGTCACTTGCGAACACAAGGCCATCCGGGGACAGTCTTATAAGGGACAGCAGCAGACCCCCAGATGGCAGGCGTAGTGCCAGGCGCAGACCCCCCGGACCAGAGCCAGACAGAGCCGAGGGCAGCGGAGGCGGGCAGAAAGAAGAAGAGGCGCAGAGGGCACCCCCAGGAGCCCAGAGCTCAGGAAATGAAGACACCCAGGAAGTCCCGCCGTGCTTTCTCAACTGCTCGGAGCTGGGGGTTTCTGCTGTAAAGTCACCTCTATTGGAGGGATTTTTGTTTTGCTTGTTTCTTTTTCTTTTCTTTTCTTTTTTTAACAAAGTGGCTGTATTTTGATAAACTTTGGAAAAAGCATTCATCCGGGGAACCTCAGGTGTCCTGAGCCGGACTGAGCACAGGGTGGCACCTGTGTCTGGGTGAAGAAGAGGTTTACCCCCCCACACACCCCCCTCCAGGCCCGAACCCGCGGAGTGGCCCCGCCCCGCCCCTCTCGCCCGGGGGCTTGTGGGCGCCCAGGCCTAAGGATCACCTGTGCGGAGGGCTGGCAGGTGGGGGTGTGTGTAAGGGGGGAAGGGGGGGTCAAGTTCCGGGAAGGGCCCCCACCCGCCCCTACGGCTTCCCAGCAAACTCTTGAGCTTCCCTGGGCTCCTCTGCAAACCATGTCTGTGTGTCCGTCTGTCCACCTCTTCCCCGGTTGGTCTGTCCACCCTCCCTCCCCGCCACCCCTCTGTCCGCCCTGTCACCTCTGGGACCCTCCATTTCCCAAAAGCAGACGCCCAGCGCCCTGGGGCCGTCCCGCGCAACCCCCTGCCCGCCCGGCCACCTTGAGGCTCACGGCCGGCAGCTCCATCGCGACCAGCAGCCGGGACTCCGGGACTCACCGCTCGGGACACTGACCGGCCCCGCCTCCGGGACACGTGAGCCGAACACGTGACCGCCGCGCGTTGCTAGGAGACGGCGTGGACCCGCCTCCACCCGGTACCCAGCCCTGGAGATGGAGGCTGCTGGTTTCCGGTTGTAAAAAAGCGCAGTTTGGGGGGGCCCAGGCGATGGTGCTCCCGGTTAAGCGCGCACACTTGAGTGTGCAGGGACTCGGGTTCAAGCCCCTGGTCCCAGCTTCAGGGGGAAAGCTTCATGAAGGCTGCAGGTGTCTTCCTCTATCTCCCCCTTTCCCCTTTAACTTCTGTTTCTATCCAATTTTAAAGTAATTTTTTAAAGTATTTACTTATTTATTCCCTTTTGCTGTCCTTGGTTTTTTTTCTACTATTGTAGTTATTATTGTTGTTATTGATGTTTTTGTTGTTGGATAGGACAGAGAGAAATGGAGAGAGGAGGGGAAGACAGAGAGGGGGAGAGAATGACAGACACCTGCAGACCTGCTTCACCGCCTGTGAAGCGACTCCCCTGCAGGTGGGGAGCCCGGGGCTCGAACTAGGATCTTTACGCCTGTTCTTGTGCTGTGCGCCACGTGCTCTTAACCCGCTGTGCTACTGCCCAACTCCCCAAAGTAAAATTTTTTTAAAGTGCAGTATTGGACTGGGGAAACAGCTTCATGGTTTTTGCAGCATGGTTCTGCAAAAAGATTCTCCTGCCTAAGACTTTGAGGTCTCAGGTTCAGTCCCCAGCATCACCATCAGCTAGAGTTGAATAGGACTCGGGTTTTTCTCTCTGTATTTTTCGTTCTGTGTCTCTCTTTCATTAATATATCTTTTAAAAGGCAAATTAAAAAAAAAGTATTATCTTTATTTATTGGATAGAGACAGCCAGAAATTGAGAGGAGGGGGAAGGCAGAGAGACAGACACCTGCAGCCCTGCTTTACCACTTGTGAAGCTTTCCCCCGCAGGTAGGGACCAGGAGCTTGAACCTGGTTCCTTGCACATTGTAACATTATAACCAACCAGGTGCACCAACACCCAGCCCTTAAAATATGTTTTTTTTAAAGAATACTTATATATTTTTTAATTTATTTTCCTTTTTGTTACCCTTGTTTTTTTTTTATTGTTGTTGTAGTTGTTGTTGTTATCATCATTGTTAGACAGGACAGAGAGAAATGGAGAGAGGAGGGAAAGACAGAGGGAGGGGGAGAAAGACAAACACCTGCAGACCTGCTTCACTGCCTGTGAAGCGACTCCCCTGTAGGTGGGGAGCTGGGGCCTTGAATTGGGATCCTTATGCTGGTGCTTGCACTTCACACCACGTGCACTTAACCTTCTGTGCTACCCCATTCCCTTTCTCTCCCCCCTTCTCTCCATCTCTCTCTCCCCCCATCTCTCTCTCTCTCCATATATATATATAATGTGCAATATCTTGCTGGCTTGGTATCCCAGTGCCTGGTGTGGTGGAGACACTGATGAGGCCACTGCAGCTTGGAGAATGATCTGCAGCTGTAAGTAACAACAGCTGGTGTTCCTTCTACTAGGGGCCCTCTCACCTCCCTCCTTCCAAGGGGAAAGTGGAGCTATTTATTCAACACAATACCTACCTCTTGGGACCCTTGTGAGGATAGATGATCTCATTCATTATTAAGAAGACACTTCTTCTGATACATGTTAAAAAAGGCAAGGAAGGGGAGTCAGGCGGTAGCGCAGCGGGTTAAGTGCACGTGGCGCAAAGCGCAAGGACTGGCTAAGGATCCCGGTTCAAGCCCCTGGCTCCCCACCTACAGGGGCATCGCTTCACAGGCGGTGAAGCAGGTCTGTAGATGTCTATCTTTCTCTTCCTCTCTCTGTCTTCCCCTCCTCTCTCCATTTCTCTCTGTCCTATCCAACAATGACGACAACAATAAAACAACAATAAAACAACTAGGACAACAAAAGGGAATAAATAAATAAATAAATAAATAAATAAATAAATATTTTTTAAAAAGGCAAGGAAGGGGCCGGGTGGTGGCGCACCTGGTTGAGCGCACTGGTTACAGTGCACAAGGACCTGGGTTCAAGCCCCTGGTCCCCACCTGCAGAGGGAAAGCTTCGCAAGTGGTGAAGCAGGGCTGCAGGTGTCTCTCTGTCTCACTCCCTCTCTAACTCCCCCTTCCCTCTCGGTTTCTGTCTCTATCCAATAAATAAAGATAATAATAATAATAATAATAAAGGCAAGGAAGTGGTCCGGGAGTGGCGTAGTAGATAAAATGTTGAACTCTCAAGCATGAGGTCCTGAGTTTGATCCCTAGTAGCACGTGCCAGAGTGCTACCTAGTTCTCTCTCTTTCTTCCCCTCTCCTCTCCTTATTAATAAATAAATATAATATTAAGAAACAAAAACAAAAAAAGGGCAAGGGAGATTGTATTCACGACTGTTACAGTAGCAGTAGGGGAGAGGAATAAAGCTCAGTTCTGGATAAAGCAAAGATGAGTGGGGACTTGTAACTGAGACACAGGGCGAGGGGTCTGCATGGGGAAAACTACCAAGAGCATTCAAGGGTAGTGGCTGCTGAGCTGACCTGACAGATGTCTTCCCATGGCAGCCCAAGGAGGGTCAGGAACTTGGTTTGGGATGGTGAGTGCCTGGGTGTCAAGGAGGCAGGTGAGGGGTTATCCCTAAAGTTCTTTAAGCACATTGTGCAGGCATGGCAAGGACCAGGGACACATAGCAGAGCATCAGGTTTGGTCAAGGGCAGTATCGTTCACAAGGTTAAAGTGCTCAGTACAGAACCGAGCATTTAGAACATTATTTATATTTTATTTTGTGGGTTTTTTTTTTTTTTTTTGTCTCTTGGGTTATTGCTGGGGCTCAGTGACTGTACTACGAATCCACTGCTCCTGGAGGCCATTTTTCCCATTTTGTTGTTCTTGTTGTTGTTGTCATTATTGTTATCCTTACGCTGGTCCTTGTGTTTAACCCGCCGCGCTACCATTTGACCCCTCCATTTAGAATATTTCTTATTATCATCTTTATTGGATAGAGATAGCCAGAAATTCAGAGGTTGGGGGAGATAGAGAACAAGGAGGGACACCTGCAGAACTGCTTCACCACTCACAAAGCTTTCCCCCTGCAGGTGGGGACCCGGATCCTTGTGGACTGTAACAAGTGCTCTCAACTAGGTGTGCCACCACCTGGCCCCACCGGGCATTTAGAACAAAGGTAATGCTCAGAAAATGGCATTATATTCATTGCACAGGTGGGCGTCTGGTTGGAATTGCTCTGCCGAAAGTGTCTAGAACAGTCTCACTGGGAGATTAGCAGGAAACCTGTAGAAGACATTCATCCCCAAAAACAAGATTGGGAAGTGTCAGTCAAGACACCGAGTGACCCTGCCAGGATAGCCTGAGGGTGCTTCTTCCCAAGCAAGTGCTCTCTGGGTTGGAGAGAACTCTACCGGAGCCAACCTAGGCTGCTGCATGGGAGAGGGATCAGGAACTCGTGCCAGGCTAGCATCACAGGAGAGAGACTCTGGGACTGTCAGAGCCGGAAGGCAATCCAGTGTTTAATCAGAAGAGCATCTGTTTTTATACTTGCCAAGAAGGAAATAGGGTGAGAAACAGGATGTGATGTAGAGAGGGTGGAGCGAAAAGAGAGTACAAACTAGTGGTGGAAAACAGGGTGTGACTAGGAGAGGGGGCAGAGCAAAAAGAGAGTGTGAACCAGTGGGATTAAACCAGTGCCCTGCAGGCAGGGCGGTTCTCAGGTAAAACAGTGATTATGTAAACAGACCACAGCATTAAGCAGGGGGGAGCTGGTGTACTGACCAACATGCCCTCTCGACTGTCTGTTCATGGAGCAGATGGAGAAATAAAGGTCCCTGTCTCCTGGTGTCTGCTGTCACCAAGGTTGGCCACTGTTACTCACAAAAGGAGCGTGTGTTCCCACTGCCTCTGGAGAAAGTGTGTTCCCACTGCCTCCTGTCACCGGAGAAAGCACGGACCTCTCTGGAGAATATCAACGTTCATGTAAAGTCGCAAGGGGGGGTGAGGTTCCCCTTGGGGTCCGTCTGAGTGCTTATTCTTGTTTCCAGGCAGGGAGAGGCCCTGTGGAAATCCAACAGATTGTCTGCAGGGGTCCCAACATCCTATCAAACACTGTCTCTCACCAAGCACCAAAGACATTTTTTTTCCTGGTTGGGTGAAGGTTTTTTTTTTTTTTTTTTTTTTTAGGCTGTGGGGTCCTTGGTTCTGGTTCTGCCTTAATGCCCCATCTGGAGACACAGCCCTCCAGCCTTGGGGACAGAGCAGCCCAGCACCTGCCACTGTAATTGGCAGTGCTAGGACTTTTGAGGCCTGTGTCTGGTTTGCTTATTTTATTTTACTTCATTTTACTTTATTTTTGCTTCAAAGGTCATCACTGGAGCTCGGTGCTGGCACTACGAATGAATCCACTGCTTCTGGAGGCCTTTTTATTTAAAAAAATTTTATTGGACAGGACAGAGAGAAATTGAGAGAGGAGGGGAGAGAGAGGGAGAGAGAGAAAGACAGAAAGACACCTGCAGACCTGCTTTGCTGCTTCTCCCTGTAGCAGGGGCTCGAACCCAGATCCTTGCACAGGTTCTTGCACTTAGTGTTATGTGTGCTTAACCAAGTGAGCCACCACTCAGCCTCCTCTAGTTTGGTTTTTCAAACTAGAATTTTAAAAATATTTTATTTTAATGAAAAAGAATAGATACAGAGGAAAAGATAGATAGATAAATGGATAGACAGACAGAGGAAACACTAGAACACTGCTCCATTCTGGCTGATGGTGGTGCTGAGGATTAAACCTGGGACCTCAGAGCCTCAGGCTTGAAAGACTTTTGCAGAAGCATTATGCTGTTTCCCCAGCCCCTCAAACTAGAATTCAGAGCACAAAAGAGATGGTTTAAAGCCCAGCAGCAGGTGTTTAGATCCTACCACACCACTTACTGCATGAACTTGTGACTGCACCCCCTGTGCTTCTCATGTGTGAAATGACGGTAATCATAATAGCACCTTCATACGAGTTGGCAGGAGTCTTTAAAACAGGATTAGCATTAGGACAGCGCACGGCATATGGCAAGCAGCAAACCAGGGCTGACTACCATTGTGATTGATTGTAGTAATTAGCAGAGTACCGGGAAGAGAAGGACCCCTGGGCGAGCGGTAGGGGTTATAGGACCCCTGGGCGAGCGGTAGGGGTTATAGGAGCGTTACATTATTATTTGTCAGTTTCTGTCTCAGGCAGGCTTGCAGTCCAACCAGATCTTAGAGGCATTTGACCCAAGCCTGTAGGTGCAGTGAGGCGTGACCACCTTGTGAAGAGAAAATGCTCCTGGCAGTGGAGCTGGTGTGACGCACTTACATTGAATGTCTACAACCACCCCAGACTGCAGGTGCCAGGGGCCTTTTCACAGTCAGGTGGGTCGCACCTGGTGACATGTACCAGTGCGCAAGGACCTGGGTTCAAGCCCCTGGTCCCCACTTGCAGGGGGAAAGCTTCAGGAGTGGTGGAGCAGGGCTGCAGGTGTCCCTCTGTCTCTCTCCCTCTCTGTTGGTATGCTTCTAAAAACCCCTTCTGTTTCATTAGTTTAATCCCCCCTGCTTAACACTATTCTATTTACATAACCACTTCATTCTATTTACATAACCTCTGTTAACAAGCACCACCTTCCCTCCAGGGCATTGGTGGTTTAGTGGTAGAATTCTCACCTGCTCCGCCCCCTCCTTGTCATACCCTGATTTTCACCAGTCACTGTTCTCTCCACCCTCTCTGCACCGCATCCTGTTCCCACCCTACTGGGCTAGTATATTTATAAGGACAAGATTGTTTGTGTTAGTTAGTTTAGCTTAGCTTGGTATAGATTGCGCTCCGTCCTGCATGAATAAAGAGATACTGCGTACAACCCAGCCATGAGTCCCCGGTTGTCTGTTACCCGCCTGTGAAGCCAGCCCGTTGAAAACAACATAGCCCGGTGAAAACAACACCTCTCTACCGCCCCCTCCCTCTCAATTTCTCTGTCTCTACCAATAAT
The DNA here is from genome assembly GCF_950295315.1 of Erinaceus europaeus. NCBI lineage: Eukaryota > Metazoa > Chordata > Mammalia > Eulipotyphla > Erinaceidae > Erinaceus > Erinaceus europaeus. Next base: position 92,132,130 of record NC_080174.1, read on the forward strand.
AAATAAATAAAAGAGAGAAGTTAACTGGGCTTTGCCAAAGCACATCACTAGTTAGCACTGAAACCGGCCAGGGCTGATGCTGTTCAGGTTGTAGGACCAGACACATGTCACTCTTAGCAAGCAAATACCAGCCAGGATGAGATGGGAAGGAGGGAGTGGAGGCCAGAGCTCGAGGTAGGTGGGAGGCAGAGGAAGCACAGGGTGGGCCCTGAGAACCATCTCAGGACCCCATACAGTGACACCACATTCACCCCCCAGCAGGGGCCAAGGAAGGTCCCTGGACTCCCAGTGGGAGGGGTAGAGGAACAAAGGGAAGTGAAACTCACTTCCTCCAAGGAGTCACAGTCCCTCCTACAACATAGCCCAGCCCGGACTGGAAGGCTAAGCAGAAGGATGGACAGACGCCCACAAAGCACTGTCTACAGGTTTGGGGGCTGGGGACATGTTGAACACACTGTTGGAATTGAAGTTCCTGGCCTTCACCCTCGCCAGTCTTTGTCTCAGTTAGATTTTTATCTTGGGAGCTTCACCGAGAACCTGACATGCAGGTAGTTACTGAGCACTCCCTCACCTTCCTTCCTCAGGTGTGGTTGTGCCATGAGGTGGGCAGACACTTCCCTCTGTATGGAATTGGCACACTGTCAAGGCGTTTGGCCACCCCTTTCAATTTCTTTTTTTAAAGATTTTATTTATTTATGAGAAAGATAGGGGGAGAGAGAAAGAACCAGACATCACTCTGGCACATGTGCTGCCGGGGATTGAATTTGGGGCCTCGTGCTTTAGAGTCCAAAGCTTTATCACTGCGCCACCTCCCCCTTTCGATTTCATTGTAGCACTTACCAAGATCTGGAGGCACTGTGGCTGGAGAAATAGCTCAACCTACATGCTCGAGGTTCCCAGTTCAGTCCCTGGCACTAGCTATACCAGAGTTCTGGCATTCTCTCTCTCAGTCTCTTTTTAATTGCTATTTTATTTCATTGTTTTTGAATCTTATTTATTTATTGGCTAATGACAGCCAGAAATCGGGAGGGAAGGGGACGGCAGGGAGGGAGAGAAACAGAGAGACACCTGCTTCGCCACTCGCAAAGCTTTCCCTCTGCAGGCGGGGACCGGGGACTCAAACCCAGGTTCTTGTGCACTGTAAGGTTCCTGCACACTGTAACATGTGCATTCAATCTGGTACGCCACCAACCAGCCCCTGAGTTCTGGCATTCTCTCTCTCTCTCTCTCTGTGTGTGTGTGTGTATTTACGTATTTACTTATTGGCTAGAGACAGACAGACAGAAATCAGTAGAAAGGCAGAGAGACACCTGCAGCCCTGCTTCACCGCTCATGAAACTTCGCCTCCACAGGTGGGGACCAGGGCCTTGAACCCAGGTCCTTGAGCATTCTATCATGTTTGCTCTACCAAGTATGCTACCACCCAGCCCTGTGAAACTCCCTCATACGTAATAAGTAAAATAAAAATTTTAAAGTTCTGAAAGTATTGTCTGATCAATTTACTTGATGAGTCCCAAGTTTTGTGAGGTGCAAAGGAGGCTCAGAACATAAAAAATGCTTTGACAGGATTTCCAACTGCCCTCAGGACCACAACCTTTTGGGCTCCAACCATTCGGATGTGACCCAGTCACCTCCTCCCCAGAGGGGTAAGAATCAAAGCAGGAGAGAGAGAGGAAATAGCCGTCTGACAGCAGACCCTTCACAAGCATGACAGAGAAGGACCCACAAAGCAGAGCCTCAGCTCCTGGGTGGCACAGGGATCTCCATGGGGGTTTGATCCAGGACACCCACCAGGCTTTCTGCTCAGCTCCTTACAAACATACCCACTCCTGTTTCCTGGTCTGCAGTCTGGCTGGGAGGGGAAGGCTGGGCATCTTGTTGGTTACTACTGTGCTTTGTTGTCTGTGGAGGGGATACATTTCCCCCCTTTCTCTCCCCCTTGCTCGCTCCCCCCCTCTCTCGGCTATCTTGAACAAAGACAGTGGGAGGTTGGGGGCAAGAAAAGGTGAAGAAATACCCTAGGGACCTGGGAGGGCTGGAGTCCCTTGGCCCAGCAGACTCCATTCCCTAGTCTTCATCCCAAAGGCAGGTAGATGTCAAGACTCTAAAATCACCAAGTCCCCCACACCTATGGACATATAATCTTTGACAAAGGGGCTCAGACTATTAAATGGGGAAAGCAGAGTTTCTTCGACAAATGGTGTTGGAAACAATGGGTTGAAACATGCAGAAGAATGAAACTGAACCACTGTATTTTACCAAATACAAAAGTAAATTCCAAGTGGATCAAGGACTTGGATGTTAGACCACAAACTATCAGATACTTAGAAGAAAATATTGGCAGAACTCTTTTCTGCATAAATTTTAAAAACATCTTCAATGAAATGAATCCAATTACAAAGAAGACTACGGCAAGTATAAACCTATGGGACTACCTCAAATTAAAAAGCTTCTTCACAGCAAAAGGAACCACTACCCAAACCAAGAGACCCCTCACAGAATGGCAGAAGATCTTTAAGTGCCATACATCAGACAAGAGTTTAATAACCAACATATATAAAGAGCTTGCCAAACTCAACAAGACAACAAATAACCCCATCCAAAAATGGGGGGAGGACATGGACAGAATATTCACCACAGAAGAGATCCAAAAGGCTGAGAAACACATGAAAAAATGCTCCAAGTCTCTGATTGTCAGAGAAATGCAAATAAAGACAACAATGAGATACCACTTCACTCCTGTGAGAATGTCATACATCAGAAAAGGTAACAGCAGCAAATGCTGGAGAGATTGTGGGGTCAAAAGAACCCTCCTACACTGCTGTTGGGAATGTAAAATGGTCCAACCTCTGTGGAGAACAGTCTGGAGAACTCTCAGAAGGCTACAAATTGCCCTATGTGCTGCTGGGGACTGAACTTGGAACCTCATGCTTGAAAGTCCAATGCTCTATCCACAGTGCCACCTCCCAGACCACTGGTTTGCACCTTCTATGAGAAACATATGGCGACAGAAGCTGCTGCTGGTGGTCTGGGGGAGGAATGGAAGGGCTGTGTGGGCCCAACCAGTGGCAGGAGTGATAAACAGGGTTTCCCCATGAAGCAGGGGGCCCTGGCCAGGGTTGAGTCCACCTGCTGCTAAGGAAGGGGCATCCCTATCACAGACCAAGGAGGTCGGTGAAAGAAAGCACAAGTCAGGGAGCTGGGCAGTATAGCGCAGCGGGTTAAGTGCACATGGTGCCAAGCTCAAGCATAGGTGTAAGGATCCCGGTTTGAGTGACTGGCTCTCCACCTGCAGGGGAGTCACTTCACAGGCAGTCTGCAGGTGTCTGTCTTTCTCTCCCTCCTCTCTTGGTTTCTCTTCATCTTATTTGGCAATAACAACAACAAAATAAAGGGGAAAATGGCTGCTGGGAGCAGTGGATTTATAGTGCAGGCACCAAGCCCCAGCAATAACCCTGGGGGCAATAAAAATAAAAATAAATAAAATAAAATAAAATAAAATAAATGGCACGTCTGTTTGGGCTGCACTGTGGATGCCAGTTTGGGCATCCTCAACTTGGTCACTGTGGACAAAGGGGAGGATATTCCTGGGCTCTCTAGTACTACTGAGTCTCGGCACCTGGGGCCCCAGAGTTCTGCTGCATCCGAGACCTCTTCAGCCTTCCAAAGGAAGGTGATGTCCGCCATCTGCTGGGAGAAAAGCCAATCCACAAAGAAGCTAGAACAGCCAGGACCAACGCGCCCATGACCCAGCACCTTTACCAGGACCGACTGTCACTGCAAGGCTGTACAGAAACAGTACTCTGAGGAGAGCAGGGAGCAGGCTGCAGGAGATACTGACTGCTGGCCAGGAGAACAGAGAAGGCCAAAGAGGAACGTCAGGAACAGACTGCGAGGTGACAGAGGCTGTCTTCCTTCAGGGCTTCTACTGCTAAGTTGGAATCTAGTCCAAAATGAGATTATTTATTTATTTATTTATTTATTTATTTATTTTTGGTTGTTGGATAGGACAGAGAGAAATGGAGAGAGGAGGGGAAGACAGAGAGAGGGAGAGAAAGACAGACACCTGCAGACCTGCTGTACCACCTGTGAAGCGACTCCCCTGCAGGTGAGAAGCCTGGGGTTCAAACTGGGGTCCTTGCGCTTTATACTAAGTGCACTTAAATCAGTGCACCACCGCCTGCTCCCCCCCCCAATGAGATTTTTTTTAAAAAGAATAATAAATAAAGCCACACACACATGGAGACAGCCCTTGCCCTAGTCTGTCACGTGAAGCAGAGGTTAGCTAGACGCGGGGCAGGAGGTGATGGGAGTAGCCAGTGCCGAGGCCAGGGCCTACCCCTGGGCTCTGCAAGGCTGTGCTTTCCTTTACGTCCTGGTCGGGGCTCTTCATGTCACTGTGTGTGTGCACATGCATGTCCCGTGTGCACACGTGTAGGCCTGCACTCTCCCCACCCCCAACTCCGACACTCCTGCTCAGAGCTGAAGCCCCTCCCAGAAGCAGGCCCTCACTAAGTACACGCCACAGCCTACCATCCCCCAGCCTATCCCTGCTCCAGCCTATATCCAGGTCCCTGCCACCTCTCCTGTCTGCCTGGATGGGCTGACATCTCAGAGGGGCCTTTTGTGGGCACTGGCTATGTCTTAGTGACTGTCCAGCAGGCCAGCTAGGAGTCATGGGGCCCCTGAGATGCCTGTCGCTGAGGGTGTATCTGGTGTTTGCTTTCGCCGTCTTCTGCTTGGTTTCTTTTTACCTCAGCTTCCAAGGCAGCTCTGAGTCTGTGTCTGCAAGTTTGTGAGCTCTCACTTTCCTCCTGGGGTGCAGGAAGGGGGACCCCTGTACATGTAGGAGGGGAGAAAGAAGGATTAAGAATCAGGGACCAGGGCGGGTGCCTGCATGGACTCACCATTTGGGAGGCCGTGGGAGGACTCTCGGCCCCTTACTCCCCAGGGCAGATCTCCTCCGACCCCCTCGCACCAGCCCTGCCTGCAGCCTTGGTGTCCCGGATGAGTGTCACAGCTCCTATCAGCTGGGGAGAAGGCAGGGTGGGGGTGAGGACCAGTGACCTCCCCCTAGTAGGCACTGGATAAACTGAGGAATCTGAGAGGGGACAGCTTGGGAGACAGCATCAGGTCTTAAGAGCCAGAGACACTGAGTCACTGGTCACTTTGGACAAGAAGCCTTTATCTTGGGCTACCTTTGTTTTCCAACTCTGCAAAATGAATTCTAGTGTGGCCTGGGAGGGGGACACTGGGCAGAGACGGTTGGAGTCTAAGCAGGGGTTCCTCACTTTGATCCCAGCATTGCATATGCCAGAGTGATGCTTTGGTTCTCTCTCTCTCCTTTGTTCTCTCTCTCCTTTCTCTCTCTCTCCCTCCCTCCCTCTTCCTCTCTCTTTAAATATTTATTTATTTTTAATTTATTTATTTATTGGGGAATTAATATTTTACATTCAACAGTAAATACAATAGTTTGTTCATGCATAACATTCCCCAGTTTCCCATTTAACAATACAACCCCCACTATGTCATTCATCATCCTTCATGGACCTATATTATCCCCACCCACCCACCCACCCCAGAGTCTTTTACTTTGGTGCAATATGCCAATTCCATTTCAGGTTCTACTTGTGTTTTCGTTTCTGATCTTGTTTTTCAACTTCTGCCTGAGAGTGAGATCATCCCATATTCATCTTTCTGTTTCTGACTTATTTCACATAACATGGATTTTTCAAGGTCCATCCAACATTGGCTGAAAACGGTGAAGTCACCATTTTTTACAGCTGAGTAGTATTCCATTGTGTATATAAACCACAACTTGCTCAGCCACTCATCTGTTGTTGGACACCTGGGTTGCTTCCAGGTTTTGGCTATTACAAATTGTGCTGCCAAGAACATATGTGTACACAGATCTTTTTGGATGGATGTGTTGGGTTCCTTAGGATATATCCCCAGGAGAGGAATTGCAAGGTCATTAAATATTTATTTATCCTCTTTTGTTGCCCTTGTTGTTTTACTGTTGTAGTTATTATTGTTGTCATCATTGTTGGATAAAACAGAGAGAAATGGAGAGAGGAGGGGAAAACAGAGGGGGAGAGAAAGATAGACACCTGCAGACCTGCTTCACCGCCTGTAAAGTGACCCCCCTGCAGGTGGGGAGCTGAGGGTTCGAACAAGGATCCTTACGCCGGTCCCTGTGCTTCACGCCATGTGTGCCCAACCCGCAGTGCCACTGCCCGGCCCCCTTGTTTTTTGTATAATCTTTATTTATTTATTGGATAGAGGCAGTGAGAAATGGAGAAGGGAGGGGGAGATAGAGAGGGAGAGAGACAGACATCTGCTGCCCTGCTTCACCACTCATGAAGCTCCCCCCTGCAAGTGGGAACTGGGGGCTTGAACCAGGGTCCTTATGCACTGTAACATGTGCGCTCAACCAGGTGCACCACCACCTGCCCTCTGGCCCCTTCCTTTAAATGCACGTCCTTCTACAAACACACACACAGCAGGTCCTCAGTCAGGTCGCCAGTGGGCTCTTAGCAACGGGAACATTCCAGCAGAGGACGCATGGTCAGCAAGGCCTGTACTCACACCACCTGGCTCCCCTCAGCTAGGATTTGCTCCTCCTCCTCCACGTTAACAGGAAAATGAACCCAGCTCCATCGTTGAAGGACTTGCTGTGTAAAGGACACAGACCAGCCAGGGGCGTGGATCGACCAGCCAACACCCAGGTCCAGAGGAGAAGCAATTACAGAAGCCAGAACTCCCACCTTCTGCTCCCCATAAAGAATTTAGGTCCATACTCCCAGAGGGGGGAGAAGTGTTAGGGGGGGAGATGACCAGAGGGCTCTGAACTCCAGCTCCATCAGGACCCGGTGAGAGAAGTAGAAAAAAAGGAGGGACATTCGTAAGTAGTAACAGGTGTGGTAACTTGGAAAGAAAGAGAAGATGGAACCATGGGAGGGGGGAGGCCAAATCTATACAAATGTAGACAGATAGTTGTAGAAATAATAGTTAATTTGGCGTCGGGCAGCGGGTTAAGCGCAGGTGGCACAAAGCACAAGAACCGGTGTAAGGATCCTGGTTTGAGCCCCTGGTTCCCCACCTGCAGGGGAGTCACTTCACAAGCGGTGAAGCAGGTCTGCAGGCGTCTATCTTTCTCTCCCCCTCTGTCTCCCCCTCTTCTCTCCATTTCTCTCTGTCCTATCTAACAACGATGACATCAATAATACCAACAATAAAAAACAACAACAATAAAAAACAAGGGCAACAAAAGGAAAAATAAATAAGTAAATATAAAAAATAATAATAGTTAATCTATATCTGCAACCTTGGGAGAACTGCTGTAGCTTCCAGTAGAGAAATGTGGACACGCATCTGTAGTGGTGGGAACGTTGTGGAATTATACCCCTGTTACATTATAATTTTGTGAATCAATACTAAATCGCTAATAAAATTAAAATAAATACAAAAAAAAAAAGAAAAGAAACTGGGGCTTGTTCCTCCCAGGCTCCCAATATGGGGAGATCACACCATGTTGTAGAATTCCTGGGTTGGGAGAGCCCCCCTCATCTGGGCTGCCCAGGGACACACGGGGAGGGAGGCCTCCCTACAGCGACCCCAGGCCATTAAGAGCTCCCCACCTCTGTGCTGCCCTGGCCCCCAGGAGGCCCTAGACCTGCCTCGGTTTGGGGGGAACACACAGTCAGGGAGCCTTGTTCTGAAGAGTTGGACCTCTCAGGGCGCTGGCAGGTGCTAGCTGGTGCCGAGGCCAGAAGTGTCCTTCCTGGCATCAAGCCTGGGCATCCCTTGTCTGTCGGTCCACAGCCTTCCCTGAGCTGCCCGGAGCTGCTCGGGCTTGGCTTCAGGCGGCAGCTCTCTGTTCATTCCCACCATCCTGGCATCTGCTTATCTCCACACGTGGCCAGGCGGGCCCATATGGAAGCCACCCAGGACCAACCTTGGTCTCCTTGTACCGTGACTACCCCAGCCCTGCAATGGAGTGGGAGGTGAACACATCAAGAGGATGTGGGTCCGTGGGAGGCTGAGCCCATCTGCCTGGTCACCACACGGCTCAGAATGGACGCATCAAATGTCCTGTCAAAGGCACCAAGTGGATGGACAAGAAGGGACAGGGCACACGCTCAGATTGGAGCCCCCCATAGCACTCGCCTGTGAGCAGATCTGCTCCTTGAGGGAGACAGGTGAGTCTGCTTATGAACCTCTAGACTTTATTTACAGCTCAAGAGCACATGCAACAACTTCGGCCCAGGACAGACAGGGTATCTGGCTGCCGCCTTCCCTGCTGCCCGCCCACTGCAACAGGGGGGCGGGGGGCCACTGGCCCCAACTGGGAAGTTTCTAAAAGTGAGAAGTAACAGCAAGCAAGCGAGGGCCCCAGGCCCACCGATACCCCTGGGTTTCCTCTAAAAATAAAGGCCAGTTTCAGTCCTGGAGTCTGAGTTCATATGTCCAGGAATTCGTCACCTGCTGGTCAGCATGCACAAGGGAAACTGGGTCTCAGCTTTGCCAGCTCACGGGTGAGCATAAAGTCCCTCCAGTCACTCAGATGGCCCTGGACAGCTGGCATTTCTGTGTTCTTTACCATCTGCTCTTCCCCCACACCCCCTAACAGTAAAAGCATTGCTTAGCTCTGCCTTATGGTGATGCTAGGGATCGAACCTAGGACCTTTGATGCATGAATCTACTTGTATAACCATCATGCTATCTCTCCCACTAGATCTTTTTTTTTAATGTAATGTCTTTTTTTTAATATTTATTTTTATTTATTTATTCCCTTTTGTTGCCCTTGTTGTTTTATTGTTGTAGCTATTATTGTTGTTGTCATTGTTGGATAGGACAGAGAGAAATGGAGAGAGGAAGGGAAGACAGAGAGGAGGAGAGAAAGATAGACACCTGCAGACCTGCTGCACCGCCTGTGAAGCGACTCCCCTGCAGGTGGGGAGCCGGGGTTCGAACCGGGATCCTTATGCCGGTCCTTGTGCTTTGCGCCACCTGCGCTTAACCCGCTGCGCTACAGTGCGACTCCCCCCACTAGATCTTGAAGGTACATAGCAATGGCCTCTTCAGAACATGCTAGAAATCCACGTGGCTGGGCCCCAGCCCTGGAGATTCTGGTTCGATGAGTCCAGGACTGGGTCCAGGACTGGGCCCAGGACCCCAGATTTCTACTGAGCTCCCAGATAATGCCACAAGCTTGTCCAGGCCACACTCTGAGCGAAGAAGGGTCCAAACAGCCACACCTCCTCCAGCGGAACCCCTCCTGACTTGGGGTTCAGAACACACACACAGGTGAGCCCTGCTTCTGCGAACGACCAATTTTGAGTGACTCTCCCCCCACCCTATTTCCCCTGAGAGTGGGCAGTTCTTGGGGGTGACTCTGTCCTTTCTAGTTTCTGCAAACCCTCAAAGAAGAGCCCCTCCAAAAGAGCCCCATCTCTTCCTCACTGTCTTTCCCAGCCCCCACTCTCCCCTCCTCCTCTGTTCTTTGATATGCGCTCCTTGTAGGATACAGCTTTGTTCACAGTCTCTCTCTCTCTCTACAAAGCCAGTTCCCTCTCTCTCTCTCTCTCTCTCTCTCTCTCTCTCTCTCACTACAAAGCCATTTCTATTCCTGGGAGTTTTGTGCTCACCACCTCGACCTTAGACGTGACCAAGCTGGTTGGATATAGCCGGAAGTGAGGTTCCACTGGCAGCTTCCTGGCAAGGGGGAGAGATAAGTGGCTTTGGGGGTTGATTTGGGGCTTCAAAGAGCAAGTGAAACTGTGCCATTCTCAGGAGGCTCAGCCTTCATGTGCTCTGACACCCAGCCTGTCCCCAGCAGACATGGGAGCCACCCTTGGCATCACTAGACAAATCCAGGGAAGGCAGCCCCGTGGGAACAGGGGTATCTGGGGACTGGCCCTGAAGTCCCTACCGGAGGGTCACAGAGAGGTCCAGATCACCTCCCAGGAGGCAGTGCGTCTGCTGGCCTCCAGCTCAGCCCTCAGCCTGGGTGTGCATTTTTAGAGAACTCGTCACTGTGGCTAGTCCCACCCACAGCCCCTCTTCAGTTCCCTGCCTCGTACCTGCCACCCGGGCTCAGTCTGGACCAGTTTCCCAGACCTCTCTGACCACAGAGCTCTGCCCCTTCTACTGTTTTCTCTTTTCTGCTTGCTTCTGTCCCCCCCCCCAAGTTCATGTGTATCAGTTGTCTATAATAATAATAATAAACAATAAAAATAATAAATAAATAAATAAAAAGATATAGTCTCCTCCATGCTTTTTTTTTTTTGTGTGTGTGTGTGTGCTGCCTTAATAGTCCAGATGTAGGAACTGGACCAAGTGAACTGTATGCTATCTTTTGGGGGTTCTAAGTTCACAGACATGTCTAGTTTGGTACACTTTTTTTTCCAGAGCATTCCTCAGCTCTGGCTTCTGGTGGTGTGGGGAACTGAACCTGGGGTTTTAGAGCCTCATATATTTTTTTAAATATTTATTTATTCCCTTTTGTTGCCCTTGTTGTTTTATTGTAGTTACTATTGATGTTGTCATTGTTGGATAGGACAGAGAGAAATGGAGAGAGGAGGGGAAGACAGAGAGGGGGAGAGAAAGATAGACACCTGCAGACCTGCTTCACAACTTGTCAAGCGATTCCCCATGCAGGTGGGGAGCCGGGGGCTCCAACCAGGATCCTTACACCGGTCCTTGCGCTTTGCGCCACCTGCGCTTAACCCACTGTGCTACCACCCGACTCCCTAGAGCCTCATATGAGTGAAACCATATGGAAGTTGTCTTTCTCCTCTTTACTTATTTTGCTAAGCATAATCTCTCTAGTTCTATCCATTTTCCCTCCAAATGATACAATAATCTCTCTTTTTGATAGCAGAGTAGTATTCCATGGAATAGATATCCTATAACTTCTTTAGCCAGTTATCTGCTGATGGGCATTTAGGCTGCGCAGCCTCCCTTATGCATTTTATCTTTCAGAACAAAACACCCAGTCTGAGCTCGCTCGGAATTTAAGTTAGAAGAAGAGTCATGAAGAAGGGGAGAGCAAAGATGGTGGTTTCTCCTTTCCTCTTTTCCAATAGACCATCGCATCACCCTCGAGTCCCAGGGAGGCTTAGATAGGATGTTGAATATGGGTCTTTGTCTCAGAACAGAACCTCGACAAAAGTTCTTCTAGAAGAGGAGTGAGTCACAGTAGCTGAGAGTGTCAGACGCCGCGTTCACTATGCTGCAAAGATCGTGCGTGCGCTTCTCACAACACCCCTGTAAGGAAGGGTCACCACCCCCTATTTCACAGATGGGACCAGTGAGGCACAGAAACTCTAGGTAACTTCCCTAATGTCCCCAAAGTGTTGAGGGGCTGTCAGGGTGAGAGCAGAAGTGCTCAGGCCGCTTGCAGGATGGCATCCCATGGGCAGCTTTGAAAAGCACGTGGAGCCCAGACACAACCCGGGTCAACTGAAACAGAGTCTTCGTAGGTGTTTCCAGGCCCCTTGAGGTCAGTGAACCAGGGCTGGAATCTGCCAGCTATGGTCCACAGGTCAAATGCAACCACTGACTGCTTCTGAGTAGCCTGCAAATCAAAGGGGTGCGTGCATGTGTGCGTGTGTTTCAAGTGCATTTCAGAAAACTAGAAGAAGGGAGTCGGGCGGTAGCGCAGCGTGTTAAGCACGGGTGGTGCAAAGCACAAGGACCGGCATAAGGATCCCAGTTCGAGCCCCCGGCTCCCCACCTGCAGGGAGTCGCTTCACAGGTGGTGAAGCAGGTCTGCAGGTGTCTATCTTTCTCTCCCCTCTCTGTCTTCCCCTCCTCTCTCCATTTCTCTCTGTCCTATCCAACAATGATGACATCAATAACAACAATAATAATAACAATAAAACAACAAGGGCAACAAAAAGGGAATAAATAAATATTTTAAAAAAGAAAACTAAAAGAAGAGCCATGTTTAGTATCATGTGGGACTTGTGTGCAGTTGAGATCTCAGTGACAATAGATAGTTTCATGGGTCACAGCCACGTCCATGCTTGTGCCCGTTTTCCACAACTGCTTTACACAGATCTGAGTGGTCGTGATAAAGACCATGTGGCCAAGGGGCCGGGCAGTGGTGCACTGGGTTAAGCACACATAGTACTAAGTGCAAGGACCCATGCAAGGATCTAGGTTTGAGCCCCCGGCTTTCCACCTGCAGGGGGGACACTTCACAAGTGGTGAAACAGGTCTGCAGGTGTCTCTCTCTGTGTCCCCCTCCTCTCTCAATTTCTCTCCGTCCTATCCAGTAAAATGGAAAAAGTGGCCTCCAGGAACAGTGGATTCATAGTGCTGCCGCTGAGCCCCAGCAATAACACTGGAGGGGAAAAGAAAAAAGACTGTAAGGCCTGCAAGGTCTAAACTATTTCTCTGGTTCTTCATAGTAAAAGTTTGCTGAATCTTAAATGAGAGCAAATTAACATCTGTACCAGCAAAATACATTTAAGATAGACCCAGGGAAGACATTCCCAGAAGAAAACTTGATTCCAAACTGTTGCTGAGGAGTTATTCTGATGCAGTCTCCGCCCCCAGGTTTTACTACGCCATGCGAAACCCTAGCATTGCCCCCTTCAACCAATCCTGGCCCTACACGTCACCCCTGGTTGTCGCCCAATAAAAAGTCCCCTCACCCCCCCCCCCCTCTGGGCTCTCAGCTCTCCCTCTCTGAGGTCTCGCTCCCTGCTCTCCCCCATGGTCGGCCATTGCCGGCTGGCTCCACGTGGTCCGAACCAAACCCCCCCCATCCTATAATAAAGATTTGTGTACCCCTTTGCTCTGGACGTCCGCTCTCTTCTCCGCGGTGCAGCCCGACACCTGACCACCACAACAACACCAAACCCATTGAGGGGGTTTGGAATCTCTAACTCTGGGGTTTAGAGGATTCCCCACCCCCCCTGACACACACACACCCCTTTGCAAATGCAGAATGGAGACAGTAGCTAGACAAAGAGATAGCCCTGGTTAACATGGACCCTAGTAGGCAGGGGTACTTCTCTGAGTGCTTGCAGCTTAGTCCTGGCCTGTGTTTTCTGTTTCTGATGTCTCAGAGTCATTGAAAAGGTAAGCCAGGGCCAGGTGGTGGTGCACCTGGTTAAGCACACATACTACAGTTCACAAGGACCCAGGTTCAAGCCCCTGGTCCCACCTGCAGGGGGACAGCTTCCTGAGTGGTGAAGCAGGACTGCTGGTGTCTCTGCCTCTCTCCCCCCACGCTCTCCCTCCCCCTCTCCCTCTCCCTCTCTCTCTCTCTCTCCCCTTCCCTTCTCAATTTCTTTCTGCCTCTATCTAATATTAGATAAATAATTTTTGAAGTTTTTTTTTTTTAAAAAAAGACAGGCGAGCCAAGTCCTGTCATAGCATGCCAGGTCTCTCACCTGAAGCTACCACCTTCGGTTTCTATCACGATGACCAGCCATCCACCCCAGGTAAGCCTTCCGCAGCTCAGACGCTGTCCTGCTATCAGACAAAACCGTCAGGGGATTCACTTTCAAATAGTTGACTTTGATCTCTTTCATTTTTCCTCCCTCCACCCCTCAGTCCCCATGCCCACTGAACTTGAAAAGGGAGAGACAAACAGGCCTATTTGATTTCTTCTAGATCTGCCTGCTTTCTTCAGTGCCAGCCCCTGAGCCAGCTCCCAGGAGAGTGAGCAAGCCCGGAACCTGTGGCTATGGGTCCTCGAGCGGCTGTCCGGGCTGGGGGTGGGGTGGGGCGCAGGGACTGGGGAGGTTTTTGACATCAACAAGATGGCTACCCCTCATCAGAGTGCTGGTCAGGAGTGAGATCCACGTGGGGAGATTCTCAGAGCTCTCTTAAAGTGGCTCCTGGGTCCAGATCTACCGAGAGTCATGTTTGGAGCTGGTGGGGAGTGAGCTCTGAGACAGCACCTCTGCTTCAGAAGGTCTTGCTGTGCAGTGTGGGCTGGGGGGCTGAGGCTCGTGTCTGAGAGACCTGGAAACCACTAAGACACAGAGGAGCTATTAGGGTGGCACACAGGTGATCTGTGGATTTGGGGGTGGGGGCTCATGCTTGCATTTGATTATTAGAGACTTTCTTTTGTCATCTCCGGGTCTTCACGGCTCTGGGATGACTTTTTCAGGTAGAGGCAGACAGAGAGAGAGAGAGAAAGAGAGAGAGAGAGAGAGAGACTAACACTGTAGCTTCCTTCAGTGTCTGGAGCAAGAGCTTGTAACTGTCTAGGGTCCGAGATTGAGTTGTCTCTTTGGACAACAAATGAGTCTAACATGGAAATAATGCAAATGCCCAAAGGACACACAGTCCTGGTCATGGCCCGCACTTTCATTTCATAATGATGTAGGGAAGCTGATCGCTTGTCTTAAGGCTCTGAGAAAAGAAACCCACAGAAGACTCAGCCTAGGGCCAGCAAAACAGCTTGCTTGGATATTGCCGTGTGCAAAACCCAGGCTTGAGCCTGGCCCCCAAGGCACTGCCAGACACGTGGGAGCTGAGGTCTCTTTCACTCTCTTATAAGATCCTAAGATCTGCCCCCACCCCAGGGATGACATCAAACAGGCAGTGCACATGGCGAAGCTGCTCACTGTCCACGTGCGTTCTCTGTCCAGCCTGCCTTAGATTCCCCAGTGGTGTGAGCCCTGTGGCGGAAGCTCCCAGAGGAACCCAGAGCGCACGTTGCAGAGCTGGGTGAGCAGGGCCCAGGAGACGCAAGGACCGCGCCCTAACTGGGTGCCCTCAGAACACCAGCTAGCAGAGCTCTCCGTTTATAAACCATGCCTTATCTGCATGCAGGCGCCCGACACACTTTGTTTAGTCTGTACACATGCCACAGCTGCGTCCAGAGACAGAATCAGTCCACGCAGCCTCGCCACAGCTGCAGGACGCACCAGAGAGCCACGCCCATAGAAGCCATTCGCTGTGGAGGAGACTAGGAGTAAGAGCCCCGGCCTTCGAGCTTGACTACCTCGTCCAGCCCCTCCTCTCACTCCCCAGGGCCTGGGTGTCCTCAGGGGGGTGCGGGGGGAGCAGAAATGCAGGTCCCTAGGCTTATTAGACATGCAGAACCAGTGCAACAGAAACCTGCCTTCCAGCTGCATGTACTTCCAGGGCCTCCGTGCACAGCCACCATTTGAGATCATTGCTCAGGAGCCCTGGGCAAGTCACAAAACTCAACGGTGCCTCGGTTTCCCCGCCTGTAAGAAGTTGAGGCTGCCTGTGTGGGGAGGACGGTCGGGAGAGCTGATGGGTCTGCGGCTGCCTGCAGAAGGTGTCTGTAGGCATCCTCTCCTGCCCTGGGGCTCCCCATCTCCGACACGCCCCGGCCAGCCTTGAACCTGAAACTCTTGCAGTGCCGCTCTCGGACAGCAGGGGGCGCGCTCCACGCGGCCGTCGCGGAGAATCTGGATGCCCGGGGAAGCGCGGGGAGCAAGGGCCCCCCAGCGTCGGGGTGCTGGGTGCAGGTGTGGGGCCGCCAGGAACTCCTGGGCAGGCCGCCCCCACCCCAGCCGCCCTCTGACCTCCCCCGGGAGAGCATACACGAGTTGCCAGGCTTCTCCGGGCCTCCACGCCGGTCCCCTGGCTGGGCTGGGGGGCACCCCGCAGGGGGATGCTAGACGTGGATGAAGGACCCCTGGTCGCTGCTGGCGGCGTCGGGCTCCACGCAGCGCCCCTTCCTTCGCGTCACCCTGCGGTTCCGGTGGAACTTGGCGTAGCAGCGCAGCCCTGCAAGGAGGGGTGCCGAGGGGTCAGGGCTGCCATGGACCCCCAGTCTCTGCACAGCAGCTTGTACTGGCTTAAAAATAAATGAATAAATAAATAAAAGACTCAGGGCTGGGTGGTGGTGCACCTGGTTGGATGCACAATGTTACAGTGTGCAAGGACCCGGGTTCAAGCCCCTGGTGTCCACCTGCAGGGGGAAAGCTTCGAGTGGTGAAGTAGGGCTGCAGGTGTGTGTGTCTCTCTCTCCCTCCCTCTTTACTTTCCCCTTCTCTCTTGATTTCTGGCTGTCTCTATCCAATAAATAAAGATAATTTTTTTTAAGTGGGGGGGTCAGCTGGTGGCACACCTGGTTGAGCACACATATTACAATATGCAAGGACCTGGGTTCAAGCCCCTGGTCCCTAAAAGCTGAGGGAAAGCTCACCAGTGGTGAAGCAGGACTGCAGGTGTCTCTCTTTATCTCTCCCCTCTCAATTTCTCTCTGTGTCTATCCAAAGTAAGTATTTTTAAAAATGGGGGGGGGTGCACAGTGGGTTAAGCGCACATGGCGCAAAGCACAAGGACCTGTGAAGGATACTGGTTTGAGCCCTGGCTCCCCACCTGCCACGGAGGTGGGGGTGGGGGAGGGGGTCGCTTCACAGGCGGTGAAGCAGGTCTGCAGGTGTCTGTCTTTCTCTCCCCCTCTCTGTCTTCCCTCCTCTCTCCATTTCTTTTTGTCCTACCCGACAACAATGACAGCAATAACAACAATAACAACAACAACAATAAACAACAAGGGCAAAAAATGGTTAAGATAGCCTCCAGGAGCAGTGGATTCGTAGTGCAGGCACCAAGCCCCAGAAATGACCCAAAGAAATGATCCAGAAATGGAGACAAAGGAGGAAGAGGAGGAGAAGGAGGAGGAGGAGAGGGAGGAGGAGGAGGAGGAGAAGGAGGAGGAGGAGAAGGAGGAGGAGGAGGAGGGTAAGAAGGAGGAGAAGAAGAAGAAAAAGGAGGAGGAGGAGAGGAAGAAGAAGAGGAAGAAGAAGAATTAGAAGACTTTCCATGGGGAGGAAGGAAGGATGGACAGGGAGCTGGGGCGAGGAGGAGGGAGGAGGATCTGGAGCCCTGCAGCTCTTCTGCTGTAGTGCAGACAGGTGGTGTGGATCCAGGCCTCAGAACCAGGAGCCCTGCCTGCAGACTGTGGTGGTCACAGTCAGGTGTCCGTGCTGGCACCTGTCATGAGGTGCCCACACCAAGCGAGGTGCGGTGGTGAAAGTGGGCGGTGGCTGTAGGGCTGAGAGGACTCTGTGTCTCTGCCTGTGTTTCTGCCAACCCGAAAGCTCTGAGAGTCAGACGTCTGGGTGCCAAGGCGGTTAAGAGTGCCGTGCCCGGACACGAGGACCTGAATGTGCTTCTGCCATGCACGCGCCAGGGCGAGGATCTGCTGCTTCCTTTTCTTTCTCTTCCTCTCTCACCAGTCAGTCCATAGGCTGTGCGGTGGCACGACCAGTTAAGCTCACATGTTCCATGGGAAAGGACCCAGGTTCAAGCCCCCGGTCCCCACCTGCAGGGGGGAAGCTTCACAAGCAGTGAAGCAGTATCTGTTCTCTTTCTCCTCTATCTCCCTCTTCTCTTTTGATTCCTCTCTGTCTCTATCCAATAAAAAGTGAATAGTAAACATGTAAGCTGCAAATTCCCTGGAGGGGTGTTCTAACCACCTGAATGGGGGGGGGGCTGCAGGCAGGACAGACATCACAGGTTGGCCGCATGTTGGTAATTCTAGGGGTGGCCATGGGAACCGGGGCTGTTATATTCCTCTGACCACTTCAGTATGTGTTTGAGGTTTTTCAGAATTTGAAAATGAAGGTATGTCCCACTGCTTCTGACTGTGTAGATTTGGGCAGGTGCTGGGGCATTTAACTCCTCCATGCCTCAGTTTCCTCATGTGTCAGATGGGGACCATAGTAGCTCCCTTACTGGGATGTCTGTGAGGGCTATGCAGCACAGAGTCCAGCACACCTGGGCACACCTGGGCAGGATACACACACTGCTGGCGGGAGCTTGGAGGAGTTCCGGAAGCGACCAGCCAAGTGCAAGTGCATCTTTCCAAGGGAGAACTCTTGGGGATCCCCTAGAGCCCCCATTCTGGCTCACATTTGGGTTCCCCCCACCGGGCAGAGCTCTGTTGCGGGGGCTGCTGCCACTGTCTCAGGCTGGACAGTATTGAGAGATGGCACTGTGCTTCCCCATGGTACCGCCTACAGCTCTGGGGAAACCACACCAGCTGGCATTTCAAGTGGTGAGACGGGCAAAGCTGACCGAGGTTGTCAGGAACTCCGTGTGTGTGCGCGTGCGCGTGCGCGTGCGCGTGCGCGCGCGCGCGTGTGTGTGTGTGTGTGTGTGTGTGTGTGTGTGTGTGTGTGTGTGTGTGTGTGTTTGCAGCGCGGACGGCTGGAGGAGGTTTCTCTTTCTGCTCTTCAGCTCCTGGAGGCTCTCCCACACCCTTCTTCCCAGCAGACCCCAGGGCTCACGCTCCACCAGGAAGTCAGGCCCCTCTCTTGCTGTAGAACAGGCTCTCTGAACACGGACTCACCTTCCACACACATGCAGTCGTCAAAGCACTTGTTGTTAAGGCCTCGGTTGTGCGGGGTACAGAGATGTTCCCGGAGGTCACAGCAGGCCCCTGCAGGCAGAGCATGTGGTCAACTACCCTGCACATGTCCCACTGGGCAGGGGAATCCATCATTCCTAGCAGGAGGCCCATCTCTGCCCATGGCTCTGGGCAAAAACCAGCTATGGCCACCGTGGCCTGGGCTCCCAGGGTGGGTGGCAGGGACCCCAGCCACCTTCCAATGGACAACTGGTTGACCGTGGGAGGGGTGAGGGTGGGGTGGCATCATCTCCCCATAATAATGGATGTAACTGTTGGGCTGCATCGTGGGGGAGAGAGAGAAGGGATGGGAGCTGAGGGGGAACACAAATCTTTATTCACACGGGCACCTCAGAGTTGGGTGAGAGCTCAGTGCTTCGGGCCACGTGGAGCTAGCAAAATGGCCACCTCCCGCTACGTGCAGCACCCTTCTCTGCATCCGGTCACCGAGGTGAAAAGGGGCAAAAAGAGAGACCAGACCTGCAGCAGCAGTGGGCTTTATAGGATAAAAATCGGAAGTGGAAGTCAGGACAGGATTGGTCGGGAAAGGCACTCTGGGAATAGTTTCAGCTGTCACGGGAATTGACAATACCCTGAGGAGACAACATGGTGGATGTGACCGCATCTGCACAATTTCCCAACATGTAACAGCCAGGGTGCTGAAGGTGTGGAATGGGGAGGGGACATGGGGTCGGGGATGCTGACCAAACCCCATGGTGACAGATGGGGATGCAGAGACCCCAGGAAGTGGCAGGGTGGTCAGAGGCCATGGAGCCAGCCCAAGGAGCCGTCCAGTTGGCCCCAACTCCAGCCTTTTCTTTCTGCTCGGGCTGCAGACAATGGTCTGGAAAGAAGCAGCCTGTCTGGGGGGTAGTGGGGCCAGATATGGTCTGTGTGACACCAGATGGTTCTGCAGCTGTCTTGTGCCTCAGCCACTGAGCAGGAGGGCTGGCTTCACGGCCCCTCAAGGGCATCCGAGCATGCAGCAGAGAGGAGAGGCCTTACAGGGTGGCCTCCAGCTGAGAAGCCCCTCAGGAGCCCAGACAACAGCTAACAAGGGGGTGGGGGCACCAGCACCAGCTGTCTCTGGCCTGGGGCTCCTCTGTGGACTGCCTTCAATGTCTAGAAGCCTTCCTGTGCCACCCGCCTCCTCCTCTTTCACTCGTTCTCGGGCCTTGACCTTCACCACCCCACCTCACCTGCTACATTCAGCAAACATCTGACATCTTGGGGCCGGGCCGTGGCGCACCTGGTTAAGCACACACATCACAGTGCACAAGGGATCCAGGTTCAAACCCCCGATCCTCACCTACAGGGGGAAAGCTTCACAAGTGGAGAAGCAGAGCAGCAGGTGTCTCTCTGACTCTCCCCCCTACTTCCCTTTCCCTCTCAATTTCTCTGTCTCTATCCAATAATAAATTAATAAAATAAAGTAGGAATTTTCACTTTATTCAGTAGGGTCAGGCCAGGTGGTGGTACACCTGGTTGAGCACACACATTACAGTGCACAAGGACCCAGGTTCAAGCCCTGGCCCCCACCTGCAGGGGGAAGGCTTCATGAGTGGTGAAGCAGGACTTCAGGCATCTCTCTGTCTCTTTCCCCTTCTCTTTCTCCACCTCTCTCAATTTCTCTCTGTCTCTATGCAATAATAACATAAATGAAAATTAAAAATTCCATCTGACATCTCAAGTTCATATTGGTACCAGAAGTCCTGACTGACTCAACAAGGGGCAATGGTTAAGGAGACTCTCAGAGCATCAAGGGGGAGAGGAAAGAGCTCGCTCACCTTTGCTATGAACAAGGACCCAGGCTGGAGCCTCCGGCCACCGCGTGGAAGCCCCGTGCAAAGAGAGAGCTTCAGGAGTGGTCAAGTGGTACTACCCCTCCCTCCATCCCTCCCTTGCTCTCTGTCTTTCATGATCTAGCTATTAAGAAAGCACTACTAGGCCGGACTTTCAGACTGTCTTGGGCACTGCTAGTGAATAGGTAAGGATGTTACCAAAAGCTTCCCCATATAGGGTGACAGTGTTGTGAGGGACAGAATCATACTTTGTCCCCCACCGGCACCAGAAGTCAAGCAGAGAGGCCTGAGACTTTAGGCAGAACGGGGCAGGCTCGGCTTTGCAAGCTGAGTGACCTGGGCTGAGACACTTAGTCTCTGTGCAGTTTAATCGCTTTGTCTGATTGAATGTTGGAGGTGTCAGGGTCTCTTTCTTTGGGCCATGGTGAGGATTAAAATCCTCAAGGCATGGCAGTGACACAGTCAAATGGTGGCTGTTGTGGTTATTATTCCTTGAAGACTGGGAACTAAGATGAATAAATGGTCTAGACACACAATGGAATACTACTCAGCTATTAAAAATGGTAATGTCACTTTCATGACCTCCTCTTGGATGGAGCTTGAAGGATTCATGTGAAGTGAGATCAGCCCAGAAAGAGAAGGGAATATGGGATGATCTCACTCATGGACAAAAGTTGAGAAATAAGAACAGAAGGGAAAACACAAGCAGAACTTGGACTGGAGTTGGTGTACTGCACCAAAGTCAAGGACTCGAGGGAGGGGAGGAAGGCTCAAGTCCTGGAACAGGTGGGGGAGAAGCTAGGTGGGGAGTTAGAGCGTTCTGTGGAAAACTGAGAAATGTACCAACGACTGTATTTTACTGTCCAGTGTAAACCATTAATTGCCCTAATAAAGGGGGAAAAAAAGGAGACCAGGAATTGTCAGGTGGGACTTAGGACCCTGAGCCCCCACACACTCACACAATGGCTACCCAGCACCGGCCTCACCCTTGACTGCCCATGGTGGTCTGTACCTGGCAGGCAGTCCTGGTGGTGGTCACAAGGGTCCCCTTCAGCCACTGATGTTTCATTGCCTTCACTGGAGAGTTTAGCCCGGTGTTTCTCTGAGGATGAGAACGTCTGTCATCAGTTGCCCTGCAGAGCAGGGAGGTTAAACACGCAGGCCTGGTGTCAGCTCTTACACCCAGCTGCTCTGGGCAGGGAGGTTGTAACAGGCCAGGGCAGGCTTCCTGCCCCAGGGGTCCCTCAGGGGGGTCCACAGTGGCTAGTGTCTGGGTACTGTGACAGCAACAGGAGGTGTTGGCTTTGGGCAAGGGGCTTGGTGGCACTGTGAAGGGTCAGCCTGTAGGAAGAGCCCTGGGACATTCACAACATGGCCCACTGAGGGGTTTTCACACGTGACCAGGACAAAGGCCTCTTTGTCTTAGCTGTCTCCCTGTCATATTTGCAAAGGTGGGGGAGGGTGGAAGGCTCTAAGCTCCAACCCCCTTCAGGATGTAACCAAACTTCTTGCTGGAAAGTTCTTCCCTAGGTCTATTTGAAATTTCTTTCCTCCTCCCCCCCCTTTTTTTTTTCCTCCAGGGTTATCTCTGGGACTCAGTGCTGACACTAAGAATCCACAGCTCCTAGTGGCCATATTTTTTCCATGTTATTAGATAGGACACAGAGAAATTGAGAGAGGAGGGGGATAGAGAGGGATAGAGAAAGACAGACACCTACAGACCTGCTTCACCACTTGTGAAGTGACCCCCCGGCAGGTGGGGAGCTGGGGGCTTGAACTGGGATCCTTGTGCAGGTCCTTACACTTCGTGCTATGTGTGCTTAACCCAGTGCACCACTGTCCGGCCTCTGGTCTATCTTAAACAACTTTGGCTCTAATTTAGGGTTCAGCAAAATTTTCCCATAAAGGGTCAGAAAAAGACTTGAGGCCTTGCAGGATACAGTGTGTTAGTGCTGGGGCATTTGGGTTTAAGGTGAACACAGAAGGCAACATTCTCTTCTGCCATCAATTCTAGATTTGGTTCCGTGCAGCCTCAGTCTGGACATCTGCAGGTCAGGCTGGACTTTCTGAGGCCCCATCCCTACAGACAGTGGGGGAGAACCCCTGGGCCTTCATCTGCACAGTAGGCAAGGGGAAGAGAAGGGAGGACTCACCTTTCTTCTTGGTGGAGGGCCAGACCTCAGGCTTTAAGTCCTCATAGTCGGTCCAGTCGAACAAGGCCATGTCTAGCGTGGGCATCACCTCTCCGTCTGGCCTGGGCTGAGCCTGCAGAAGCCAAGTGGAGAGGTGGGAATCTAAGGCTTCCGAACGATGGAAGCAGGACCGGCACTCTAGGACTAGAGGGTACAGCAGACCAACACACCCTCTGCTGGGCAACATGGAATCCCGTCAGGGGACAGGGACATGGACTTGGTTCCTGGAGGCTTCCTGCCCCAGGACAGGACCTCCAGGTGGCCAGTGAAGGGGGGGAGGTATCCATCAGGCCCCAAGGGGGTGGAGTCTGCCTGGTGTTGGGGTGTTTACACTCTCCCAGGGGCAGGGGCTGGAGGAAGCCTGCTGCCAGGCTCCACCCTGTCTCTCCACTGCAGAAGTGCCTGATCTACCACCAGGAGGTGGTGCAGTGGGTAGAGCCCTGGACTTGGGGTCATGTGGTAATGAACTCTATGCCCACAGCTGCATCAGCCAGAGAGAGGCTCTGATTCTCTCCCCCACCCCTTCCCTCTCCACCTTTCTCTCTTCTCATGTTAATAAATAAATAAATCGGTTTGTTTTGCCTCCAGGGTTATTGCTGGAGCTCAGTGCCTTCACTATGAATCCACTGCTACTGGAAGCTATTTTTCCCTTTTTGTTGCCTTTGTTGTTATTATTGTTGTTATTGATATTCTTGTTGGATAGGACAGAGAGAAATGGGGAGAGGAAGGGAGGGGAAGACAAAAAAGGGGAGAGAAAGACACCTGCAGACCTGCATCACCGCCTGTGAAGTGACTCCCCTGCAGGTGGGGAGTCAGGGGCTCAAACCGGGATCCTTACGCTTATGGGGAGCCGGGGGCTTGAACCCAGATCCTTACGCCGGTCCTTGTGCTTTGCGCCATCTGTATTTAACCCGCTGCGCTACCGCCCAGCCCCCAGAAAACCAATCTCTTAAAAGGTATAGGTCTCCACCAGGGCCCATGTACAGCAGAGAAACAGCTACAGAAGCCAGAACCCCTTCCCTTTTACCCTTCTTTATGCTGGGGTCACTGTGCTGAGCTGGCATCTGCCCCCGGCCGTCCCTAAAGTGACCATTGCCTGGGCTTTCGAGAGCAGAACACCCAAGGCCCTGCCGCTGGGCGTCAGGAGACCCCGTCACTGTTTGGCCCAGATTACTGTGCTTCTGTCTCCCTAAAGGTACAAAGAGGACTCCAAGTCATGCCTTCCCGCTGGGGCAGGTCCTGCCCTACCTGTGGCCACAGAGATGTGACGGGCAGAACCAGGGACTCTTCCGTGGCAGGTGCTGCCTCAAAGGTGCTCAGGTAGAGGATGGTGGGGGCCAAGCCGGTGGAAGATTCCTCCATGGCAGAGTCAGGGGCCTGCTCCTCCTCTTTGGGCCTCGCCTTCTTCATCAGGGAGCCGGGGCCTTGGACCAAGGCTTGGCCTGGGACGCAGAGTAGGAAGCACGGGGTTTAATCCACCCACCACCCCATCCTCATCTTCGCAAACCCACTTCCTGTTGCAAACAAGAGGGTGACAAGAACCATGTGACAAGCTATCTACCCCTGCAACCTGCCCTTGTTGGCGTGAAAGACAAGGCAGCTGTTGGGGGGGGAGGGTGGTTAATGAATCCTCAGTGTTTCTGGGGAAGACAGTCCGTGATTTTTTTTCTAAACCAATATTCTAGCTAGTCCAAATCCTTAATCAAGGAAGCCTTCCTGGAGGAGGCAGCAGAGGGGGGACGGAATAGTTGACCAACACGATGAGACTGAAAGGTACTGTAGAGTCGGAAAGAAGCTTCTGAGAAGGCTGGGAGGTAAGAGCTGAAGCTTCTCAAGCATATGAGAACTGTATGATGTAGCCAGGTAGTGGCACACCTGGTTAAGTACACATACTACAGTGCCCAAGGACAAGGGTTCAAGCCCCTGGTCCCTACCTGCTGGGGGAAAGCTTCATGAGTGGTGAAGCAGAGCCGCAGGCGTCTCTCTGTCTCTCTCTTTCTCTATTTCCCCCTTTCCTCTCAATTTCTGTCTCTATCTGGTAATAAATAAAAAATTAAGAAGGGGGCAGGCACACTGGATTAAGAGCATATAGTACCAAGCACAAAGACCCAGGTTCAAGCCCCTCCTCCCCACCTGCAGGGGGGATGCTTCACAAGTGGTGAAGCAGGTCTGCAGTTATTTCTTTTTCTCCCTCTCCCCTCTCAATTTCTCTGTCCTTCCTTCCTTCCCTCCCCCTCAGCCCCCAGATTTCCAGCTACCTCTGGTCATCTTCAGTCTCTCCCTGCGCCTCCTATGCTCCCTGCCACGCTTCCTGGACCTCTCTGGGCCTAGAGAACGGCTCTCCTGGTGGGGCAGTGCCAGTCCTCGGAGACGGTCCTTGTCCTGCAGCAGGCCAGCAGGACTCCTGGAGGCCTTCCTGGTGGCGGTCACCACAGCCCCATCCTGGGCCCAACTGGCCACACCTGGGCCCCGCTCCTTCTTGCCCAGGCCCCTCCTGCGGTAGTGGCTGGTCTGCGGTGTCCACAGATCTGGGCCTGGAAGACCAATGTGATTCTCAGGGACATTCCGGGCTAGGGTCCTGGGTCCCAGGGAGCCTGTGGGGCTCAGCTCCAACAGCACCAGCAGGGAGAGGAACAGCATGGGGATCACGTGGGGCCCCGCCATGGGCTTCTCCCTGCAAGAAAAGAGGCTCTGTGAGGGGTAGCTGGCTTCCCAACTCCCTGCTTTGCACAGCTGTAGCCTGGGGGTTCAACATGGGTGGGAGGGGACATGCAAGGAAGAAGGCAGTTAGGGGGTTAGAACTGGGGGTGGGAGGCTTGGGGCTCGGCGGACAGCAGGGATGCCGCCACACCTAAGTGGTCCTCACAGCCTGAGACAGACCCGCCAGCCCAGAGCTCCCAGCTCCCAGAGAGAGAAGAAGCCCTGGCTTGAAGAATCTAGGCAGCGTGTAGATGTGCCTAGAAGGCCTTTCTCGGGGACTGGGAGGTAGCAGCCTCCAACCCCCAAATTCTACACCAACAGTGGAGCCTCCTGCAGGGGAAGAAATGGGGTCCCTAGCCATTCCAGAGGAACTTAGAATGAGGGCTCTAGAGGCCCATGGCTGGGGGTGTAGAGTGTGTACTGACATCCACAGGCTTCTTGGAGGCTCTTGCCCCTGACTCCAGCCTGACCTCATCTAGACAGGCCAGGCTGCAGCTGAGCCAGGCTGAATGAGTGGTCATAGTTCCCAGCCTCCTGTGTATTCCACTAAGCTCACAGATGTTTCTGTGACTGCTTCCTGGTGACTCGGGGCCATGTAATGGCCCTGGACTGTCAGCAGGCCAGCTCAGATTTCGGCATCTCTGTCTCCAAACTGGCTGCCCCACCCCTGCAACCATCCTAGTGAGGGTTGTGACAAGGGTGGGGAGGCCTTGCCTGGCCTTGTGAAAGGGGAGGGGTAGTTCCTGCCCCTCCCTTGGCCCCCTGGGGGTCCCAGTACTGTCAGGTCCAAGGTCTGGCCTCTACTGCCCATCATGGGCTGAGAGAAGGCTGTGGGCCCAGGACAAGCACAGGTGGGCATGGGGACCTGGGTGGAGGGTCTCAGGTGAGGACCTGCACTGTGCCTGCCCCTGTTTCCCCCCCACACCACTGTGGGCCCTGCTGCCCGGCACTGCCCCAGATTGTCACCTGCTCTCACAGCCCCACCCTGCCTTTCCCACAGGGGCCCTGAGGCTGGGGCTCCACAGGCAGGCTCCTGTGCTCCAGGTGGTGCACCTGATTGAACCCAAGTGTTACAATGCACAAGGACCCGGGTTCAAGCCCCAGGTCCCCACCTGCGGGGGGGAGGGGAAGCTTTGCAAGTGGTGAAGCAGGGCTGCAGGTATCTCTCTGTCTCTCTCTCCCTATCACTTCCTTCCCTCTAGATTGCTGACTTTGATTGCTGGTTGTCTCTATCCAATAAATAAAGATTAAAATAATAATAATAAGAGGAACTCCTTTGCAAAGCCTTGTCATTCATATGTTGTTCTTCTTCCAGGGATCCCTAAAACCTGTTTCTTGTCTTCGATAGTTTTTTTTAAAGTTTTTATTTATTTATTTTCCCTTTTGTTGTCCTTGTTGTTTTTATTGTTGTCATTGTTAGATAAGACAGAAAGAAATGGAGAGAGGAGGGGAAGACAGAGAGGGGGAGAGAAAGACAGACACCTGCAGCGACTCCCCTGCAGGTGGAGAACTGGGGGCTCGAACCAGGATCCTTATACCATTCCTTGCACTTTGTGCCATGTGTGCTTAACCTGCTGTGCTACCGCCCAACTCCCCCACTCCCTTTTTTTTTTTTTTTACCAGAGTCCTGCTCAGCTATGGCTCACGGTGGTGGTGCTGGGGACTGAACCTGGGACTTTGGAGCCTCAGGCATGAGAGTCTCTTTGCAGAACCATTATGCTATCTGACCCTGACCTATACTAGTGTTTATTGCTTGCTTTTTTCTTGCCTATATATTTGCAGTTTATTGTGCATTCCCATGAGTGGTGAAGCAGGTCTGCAGGTGTCTTTCTCTTCCTCTCTCTCTCTTCCCCTCCTCTCTCCATTTCTCTCTGTCCTATCCAACAACAACAACATCAATAATAACTACAACATAAAGCAAGGGCAACAAAAGGGAATAAATAAAAAATATTTTTTAAAAAAAAGAAAAACTGGTTTCTTAACTGGATTTCTGGAGCCAAAGCCAGTCCTAGTGAAGATGGTCTGTGGACAGGAACCCAACTTCAGCCCCTTGTCCTCGCCTTGCTCTCTGCACCCCAAAGTCACACACGTGCAGCGCCACTGCCCCCACAGGGCTTGGGGTGACCCTCCCCCCAGGTGTCATCCAGCCCACACGCTGCCAGGTGGCTCTGCTAAGACTCTCTTCATCGCAAGCTGTCCATGGCTCCCTCGTGCTCTCCCCAAGGACCACAAGCTTCTCGTTTCACCTCCCAAGATGTTGTGAGCCTGTGGCCCCAGCCGCACCCTCCCCTAAGCCCAGCACCCCTGCCCCCAGACCCCAAGCACCCCACCCCATGCTTCCTGTCTCTCCAGTCTCACTTACGCTGTTCCCTCCGCCTGGGGCCTGGGGCTTGGGATAACCTCCCCTCTGCAAACCCTGCCCCACTCGGGAGACCCAACTACTGTGCTTTCCATCCCTATGTACCCACACGCTGTACCCATTCTAGGTTGGCCAGTCTTTTTTTTTTTTTTTTTGCCTCCAAGGTTATCACTGGGGCTCAGTGCCTGCACTATGAATCTACTGCTCCTGGAGGTCATTTTTCCATTTTTGTTGCCCTTGTTATTGTTGTCATAGCTGTTGTTGTACTGTTACATAGGACAGAGAGAAATTGAGAGGGGAGGGGAAGACAGAGAGGGGGAGAGAAAGATAAACACCTACAGACCTTCTTCACTGCTTGTAAAATGACCCCCTATAGGTAAGGAGCTGGGGGCTCAAACTGGGATCCTCACGCTGATCCTTGAGTTTTGAGCCATGTGCACTTAACCCGCTGTGCTACTGCCCGCCCCCACCCCCCATCTTCTTATTTTTTTTTATGACTTGCTACTTCATGGGATTAAAAATATTTTATTCATTTATTTGTAATAAAGATAGAGAGAAATAGGCAAGAGAGTGGGAGGGAGGAAGAGAAACCTGTACCCTGCTGCACCACCCCTGAAGCATCCTCCCTGTAGGGGGGGACCGGGGGTTCAAACCTGAGTCCTCACGCATGATGACTTCTGCGCTTCATCAGTTGGGCCACTGCCCAGGCCCTTGATCAGTTTTATTACTATTATTATTATTATTAATTCCTTTTTTAAAATATTTTTATTAATTTATTGTTGTACAAAGATGAAGAAATTGAGAGGGGAGGGGGAGATATAGAGGGAGAGAGATAAAGACACCTGCAGCCCTGCTTCACCACCCTGCAGTGGGGACCAGGGCCTTGAACCTGGGTTCCTGCACACTTTGATGTGAACACTTAACCAGGTGCAACACCTCCTGGCCCAGTTTTTTTTTTTCCTCCAGGCTTATTGCTGGGGCTTGGTACCTGCACTACAAACCCACTGCTCCTGGAGGCTATTTTTTCTCTTTTGTTGTCCTTGTTGTCTACTGTGTTGTTGTTATTGTTGTTATTGCTGTTGTTGTTATTGTTTTTATTGCTGTCGTTGTTGGATAGGACAGAGAGAAATGGAGAGAGGAGGGGAAGACAGAGAGGGGGAGAGAAATATAGACACCTGCAGACCTGCTTCATCACCTGTGAAGCAACCCCCCGTGCAGGTGGGGAGCCGGGGACTCAAACCAGGATCCTTACACTGGCCCTTGCGCTTTGCATCATGTGCGCTTAACCTGTTGCGCTACCGCCGGGCCCCCTGGCCCAGTATTTTGAAAGCCCCTAGCCAGGCAAGAAGCTGCTGGGGATCTCGGTGCCACCCCTTGTTATGCTTCACTGGGTTTGCAGGACCACTACTAACTACAGGTCTGGGCAGAGCTGGGCTGAGTATGACTGAACTGCACAAATCATAAGTAAGTTCCCAGGATATGTGTCTGTGAGGGGGGCTGGAGCAAGGCTGGGCATGTTGGCACTGCTTTTCTCTGAAGTTGACATGAAGCCCTCTCTCCAAGCCTATAGGATTTGTCTGTGGATCTTGGCAGATCCCAGCAGTCAAGATGCCAGCCTGGCAAAAAGCCACTCAGGAAACGAAGGCTGTTGCAGTATTCATGCCAAGGACCCACCCACAGCCATCAAAGGCTCCCGTCCATTTCTTCACTCAGGAAACCCACCAGGGGCTGCACCACAAATGGCGTCCAATCAAAAGGGGGCAGCAGGTGCCCCTCTTCTTCCAGCTGAAGTCAGCCGTGGAGGGTTCTGGGTGGGGGCCCAGCTCTGACTCCCCCACAGCCCCCAAACTGGCAACAACCAACTGATTGGAGTTGCCCCCGAACAAGCCTGTTGAGAAACATCAGAAGCGTGCAGAGCTCAGAAACGGAGCCCTTCAGACTGGAAGTCTAACAGCGACTCCCGAAAGTGACATAAAAGGAATCGGCACAATGGGACCTGCTGCGCCTTGGCAGCCATGCAGGCCCAGCTCACACTGGCTTCTTTCATCGTCCGCTGCTGTGGCTGCCACCTGCCCTGCACACCAGGCTGCGTTCTTGCCCAGGCGAGCTGCGGACTGCAGACTGAGATGCTACCACTGGTGAGTGGCCCAGCGCAGCTGAGGCCCTCGTCTGCCTCCTGACACGACCTCTAGGCACTGGCAGCTGGGAGAGAAGAAATGGTGAGGGAGGAGGAGGGGCCCCTCACATGCTGAGTCTGTCCAGGGGGGTGCGGGGAAACGGGTCAATGAAATGAAGGACTACAGACCCTAGTCCTGCCAACAACCTCGCCTGGGAGCCTGGAGACAAGAGGGGCTCCAGTCCTGCATGCCTGACAGGCCACTCTGGACTTGGCTCCACCAACCATTACAGACAGCTGGGGGCCTCGCTGCTCCTGGCTGATCTGCTTAGGTGATGGGGGGGGAAGGGGAGGGCCAAGGGGAGGGCGGTTCAGGGGAGCCCTGGGTGCTTGATTATGCCTCGATAGCCTCCAGCCCAGCCCAGCCCAACCCAGCCCCAGCACTGAGTTCCTCTTAGGAGTGGAAAAGATCAAACCAGGTGGTCATTTGCTGATCCCCTCTGGAGGGCAGACTCTAGGTACCAAGGAAAGGAACTTGTGTCAATCTGGAGGGGAAGAGGACATGGTGTCTGCTCCTAGAACTCCCCATCTGATGGGGAACAATTCACCCAGGACTTGGGGAGCTCCCAGCGTGATAAGGACCCCATGTCTCACCTCAGAAGACTCTTATACCCAGAAGACACACAGGGTCTACCCTCCAGAACCTTTTATTTTTTTAAGTAAGTTTTGGGGCCAGGTGATAATGCACTTGGTTGAGTACACATGCTACAATGTGCAAGGACCTGGGTTCAAGCCCCCAGTCCCCACCTGCAGGGGGAAAGCTTTGCGAGTGGTGAAGCAGGGGCTGCAGGTGTCTCTGTCTCTCTCCCTCTCTATCTCCCCCTTTCCTCTTGATTTCTGGCTGTCTCTATCCAATAAACAAACAAACAAACAAATCCACCTTTCCTGATGGTGTGTGTGCGTGCGTGCATGTGTGTGTGAGTGTGCGTGTGTGCATGCATGTGTGTGTACGTGTGAGTGTGCGTGCGTGTGTGTATGTGTGTGTGTGTGTGTGTGTCCATGCAGCAGAAGACAGGCCTGGGGGATGTGGTACTGGCTCAGACACACAGCAGCCAGCCCAGACCCAGCACACTGAAGTCTAGGAGAGACTCTAGGCAGGTCATTTGACATCTGTAGCCTGCCCATGGCTGTAAGTGGGAGGGAAGGGATACCCTGTGTCTGGCACACAGGAATGCTGTGAGAAGTCGTGGCTGCCACTGCCTCAGGAACAGGAATGAGAGGGCATGGGGGCAGCATTTTCACATGTGAACCTGCAGGAGCAGGTGGCCATGTCCCGGGTCCTCAGTGGGGTGATGGATGGCTTCTGTGGGGAGGGGCAGACAGGCGAGGGGGGACCATTGTCCTGGCAAATGAGCTCTGGCTTCTCTGCAGGGGTACCCCTGCTGCTGTGATGGTCTCCAGTAGCAATCTGGGGAGCCACTCCTCCCCCAAGACTCACACCTCAAAAACACATGTAGCAGTGGTCTCGGGGGTGCCTGGGAGGCCCCACCTACTTGGGGTCCCAGCTCTATGCTCCTGTACCTCCTCCCCTCTGTTGCTTGTAGCTGTCCACCCACCCTCCCTTCTCAACATCTCCCTGATGGCCTTACCCCCCCCAACTTCACTATCTCGGTGCCCAGACAATTTAATGCCACTTGTCACTGGGTCACACCCATCACTTAATCATCAAATGACAATGTGCCTGACAGCAGGCACTGGCACCGACCTGGGCAGCAGGGAGAGGGGAGGCACCTGAGTCAGACAAGCCCGACGTGGTCCTGACTGGCACTGAACAGCTGAGGAGGCCAGGGCATCAACTAACCTCTCTGGACTTCACCCCCCACATCTGAAAAGCGAATTGTATTCATATGAGTATCACTTATCTTCAGGCACTAACTAGGCTTAGAGCTTTATGTGAATTAACTCTTTTTTTTGGCTCCAGGGTTATCGCTGGGGCTCAGTGCCAGCACTATGAAGCCACTGCTCCTGGAGAACATTTTTTCAGTTGTATTGGATAGGACAGAGAAAAATTGAACAGGGAAGGAGAGATAGAGAGGGAGAGAAACACCTGCAGACCTGCTTTACCATTTGTGAAGCATCCCCCCTGTAGGTGAGGAGCTGGGGTCTTGAACCTGAATCCTTGTGCTTAGTACTATGTGAGCTTAACTGGGTGCACCACCACCCGGCCACCTTATCTAAAATTTTTATAAAATTTTTTATTTATTGTATTTTAGTGGGAAAGAGACAAAGGTTGAAAGACACATAGAGAGAGATGCCAGAGCCCTGCTCAGCTCTGGCTTACGTGGTGCTGAGCATTGAACCTGGGACTTAGGAGTCTCAGGCAGGAGACCCTTTTTTTAAAAAATAATTTTTAAAATCTTTATATTTGTTAGATAGAGACAGCCAGAAATGGAGAGGGAAGGGGGCAACAGAGGGGGAAAGAGAGAGGAGAAACACCTGCAGTCCTGCTTCACCACCCATGAAGCTTTCCCCCTGCAGGTGGGGACTGGGGGCTCGAACCTGGGTCCTTGTGCACTGTAACATGTGCGTTCAACCAGGTGCGCCACCACCCGACCCCTCAGGAGACCCTTTTGTATAACCATTATGCTGTCTCCCTGTCCTAATTTTTTCCCACCAGGAATATTGCTGGAACTCAGTGCCTACATGACAAATCTACCCTTCCTAGCAGTCATATTTCCCCCTTTCTTTTTTCCCTACTAAGAGGCAGAGAGAAGTAGGGTGAGGGAGGAGGAGAGAGAAGAAGAGACACCAGAAACCTGCTTCCCCACTTATGAAGCTCCCTCCCCCCTCCGGATGGGGACCCAGCCTCAAACCTGGGGTCTCGCACATGGTGACTTGTGTACTTGACCAATCGTGCCACCACCTAGCCTTACAAGATCTGACTTAAGCCTTTGCTGTGGATGATGCTGTTCATGTCATATTAGCAGAATGGCGACTCTATTTTAGGACACAGACTGGAGGAGGTCACACAACAGAGTAAGTGACAGGGCTGGGGTTCTAGGCCATAACCCTCAGACTCCACAGAAGTGGTCTTTGATCACTAGTCATGTGGCCAACACCAGTGCACATGCTAGGACCCTCCAGGATCACAGGTGCTGGGGACTGTGGCCAGAGCCAGGGCAGAGAGGGCATGGAAGACTTGAGTCCCACAGCGTTCTATATCAGCTGCCCTGGCTTCTGACAGGGCCTCCTCCCAGCTTCTCTCACTCATCCAGTAACACGAGGGGGATGGTCGATGCCAGGCCGGGACAGGGGGATGGGATGGGGCAGGAATTCCACTGCCCCCCTTCCACACTGCCTTCTACACTTCCATGGGCTGGAGGAGACGGTGGAGGACCTGGGACAGCAGGAAAGGCAGGTCTTACCTGGCTGGGTCAGAATCAGTATGCTCGTATGATGCAACCCCCAGCCTTGAGCCTCTCTAGAGGGCTTCCTGTTCTTCCCAGGCCATAGAGTCTAGGGGGCCCAGGTGCAAATCCGGGCTCAGGATAAGTGTCAGGACAAGTGTCAGCCACGGTCTTAAAGCTGCTATGTGCCCAGCTGAGATTCAAAGCCTGCCTGTCAGTTTACCTGTTTATCTATGTAGGCAGCTGCTTCCTCTATCTTGTCTGTTTCTCCTCTGTTAAGCTGAAGACCATCTTCATCTCTCAAAAGGACACAGAATTTGCAGAATCACAGGGTTTTTTTTTTTTTTTTCTGGGTAGTTTGCTATGGCCCCTCTGTCCTTAGTTACAGTCTTCAGTCCAGGGCTAACTCAGCCTCTGGCCAGCAAGACCCTGTGGAATGCAGGGATAACCCCTGGCTTTTACCATTTTCAGCTTGGTCCAGATTTCATTCAATGAAATGAATCTGGTGGTTTGGGATGTGGTGTAGTGGATATAACATTGGACTCTCAAGCCTGAGGTCCTGAGTTCAATCCCTGGCAGCACATGTACCAGAGTGATGTCTGCTTCTTTCTCTCTCTCTCCTCCTATCTTTCTCATGAATTAATAAATAAGATCTTTAAAAAAATAAATAAGACAAAACTGCAAAAAGTGCCCAAGATGAGTCAGGTACTGGGGCCACAAGGGGAGCAGGAGCCAGCTCCACCCAAGGACGTTCAGACCATGAGAGACAGGGAGGCAAAGAACAGGTACTGCAGCAAGGCTTCCCTGCGGAGGGGGCCTGGCCTTCACCTTGACCTTTGAGGATCAGTAGGTTTCCACTAAACACTAGGCAGGGATAGCCCTTCCTTTTTTTTTTTTTTTTTCTTTTTGTCAAGTGTCTGTACACTAATCTTCCTAGTGTCTTTCTTTCTTCCTTCCTTTCTTTTTTGCTGTTCCAATAGGAGTGAGAAACTGGGGGGCCATGGGGGGGGGGGAGAAGAGAGCCAAAGAGGAGAGGTACCTAGAACACTGCTCCACCACTCACAAAACTTCCCCAGCCCTGCAGGTGGGGAACAGGAGTTAGGACCTGGGTCCTTGTTCATGGTAACATGTGTGCCTACTGGGTGTGCCACCACCTGGCCTCAGGGACAACTTTTCAAATGGGGAGGGGTGTGAATCCCAGCAGAAGCACAGAGGAAGTTAGCCATGGAGAGCACTACCCATCCATCATAGCTGGAACCCAAGTTGCAGTGTGGTGGGAGGCAGGCCAACTGCTTAGTCTCAGAGCAACGGGGAGCCAGTGAGGAGTTTCGGGGTGGTTAGGATGGTAAGGAAGAAGGCAGAGTAGATGCCACCATTTTCATGTGAATTAGAGACTAAGTATCTCTGAGTAAGGATGTCAGATGGCCAGAGCTGCTAAGCAATTCTGTGGTCCAAGAAGGCAGAAAGGTCCTGGGGCACCAATGCTGAGCCTCTGCCAGGCAGGGTCAGGAGCAGGAAGCTGCCTGCTGTGTGTGCATGCGTGTCTGTGAGTGTGTGTGTGTGTGTGTGTGAGTGTGTGAGCATGTGCACGAGTGTGTGAGTGTGCTCCCCACCCTGAGCAACACTCTAGTTGCCAGCCCCGGCTATGGCTGCAAACAAAACCTCAGCCAGGGGACCCAGAACTTGCCATCTGGGAGGGTCCCTCTTCCAAATGAGCCCTGATTCATGTAGTCAGCCTGCAGCACTGGGGGTGCTGTGCTGCATGCTGGAACACCTCAGATGATACTCAGAGGATCTGGCTGAGTACACAGCAGGCCTGGGATTACCAACCCCCCCCCCCCACACACACACACACACCAGATGCTCTGTGAGCTTGTAAAAAAAATGACTGGAAGCCCTGAACTGGAATTGACATATAGCACCAAAGTAAAAGACTTTGGGGTGGGTGGGTGGGGAGAATACAGGTCCAAAAAGGATGACAGAGGACCTAGTGGGGGTTGTACTGTTCTATGGAAAACAGGGAAATGTTATGCATGTACAAACTACTGTATTTACTGTTGAATGTAAAACATTAATTCCCCAATAAGAAAAATTTTAAAAATGACCGGAAGACAAGGTACAGAATACAGAGTGAGTCACATGGAAGCCCTGTGATAACTGTGGCAGTGTCCACACTCCTGCTCTTATCTCATTTGGGGAGCAGAGTACCCTTCACCCTGATTTTCGAAAATCAGGACAATGGGGGAAGAGGGAAAGAGAAAGGAGTGGCTGGCAGGGCTTGGAAAGGCGAGGTGATGGTGCTGCTGGAGGGATGTGCAGGCTTCCCTGCCAGGTGCTAGACCCTGCACTGCTGACCCACTTTCCTTGCTCTGTAGCCCTCAGCCCCACCTCTCCTGGAAGCTATGGACTCCTTCCTGGTAGGTGCCTGTGCAGGGTACCAGCTTCCAGGAGCGCTGTACCATTGCTATCCCCACCCAGGCTATTGTTACACAGCCCTGTATTGTGAGGGGGACACTGAGGCTCAGCAAAGTCTAGTTCCTTTGTCCAAGCCCAAACCCATGCCTCTGTGGGCCTGACCCCAGGGTATGTGTGTGTGTGTGTGGGGGGGGGGGGTGGTCCTGGACCTATTGAGCTGTAGCCAGGAACTTTGGAGCCACCAGCTGGGTGGCTGAAAGGCGGGCACGGGAGACTGGACAGAGGTTGCCCTGGGACGAAGGCACGCAGGCTTGGCGGGAAAGCCTCTGTCCTGACCTGTGCTGAGCAGGTGCAGAACAGCTGGTAGTGGAGACCCAGGGAGCTGAGAAGGGGCTCCGCTGAGGGACCCCAGCCCGTCCCGGTTGCCAGCGCTCGGTACTGGCTCGGGAGGGCGCGCCAGAGCGAGGGGCGCCCAGAGGGACCCCCAGCTCCCCAGAGCACACCCATCTCGGCCAGTTCCCGCCCCAGGCTTCTGTAGTCTTCCAAGCTCCTCAGAGAGGTGGTGGATTGGGGTTCCCGGGTTGGGTGACCACCAGAATGCTCAGAGACAGCGAGACAAAGAGAGATGGGGGTCCCAGAAGAAGACGAAGTGCGGAGCGGGAGAGTGGGCGAGCGCAGCGGGCGCTGGGGTGCCAGGCAGGAGGGGAAAGTGGACTCCCTCGGGGGCGCGGACAGCAGGGCGCAGGGTTGCAGGGGCACAGGGCAGAAGCAGAGCAGAAGCAGGGCCCTCTCCTCCAGCCTGCGCGCGCCGGGACCCTGGACTCACCAGGTAGCTCACCGTTGGGCGCGCGGGTGGTGCTCAGGTGGGCGCGAGGGCGTGGCCTTACCTGCGGGGCACGGGGTCGAGTGCGGGCAGGCTTGAGGCGCAGTCTGGGGTCGAGCAGCCAAGTGGGGAGCGCTGAGAGGAGCGCGGGCAGCCGCGAGAGGCGCCCAGGCTGAACCGGGCTGCCGGGCGGGGGCTACGGGGCTGGGGACCAGGGGGGCGGGGGCTGCAGGATGGGGGGTAGAGGGTGGGGCCTGCGGGGCGGGGGGCTGCGGGGTGGGCCAGGAGGGGCGGGGGGCCCGGCGGGCGGGGCGGGGCGGGGCGGGGCGCGGCGGAGGGGCGGGGGACCGGCAGGGCCACCCCTGCGGTGGGCGGCCTGGGCCGGGCAGGGCCCTGCGCTGTCCCCAGCTGCGTCCCAGATCAGGTCCCCAGGACCCAGCCGCCAAGCGAGGGCGCGGGGCAGACAAAGGAGGCGAACAAAGACGGCGCGGGGCGGGCGAGGACAGGCGGTGCCTCTGGGGACGGTCCCACAGGACCCCGCCACAATGGGGCGAGGCAGGGGGTCTCCGGCGGACCCCTGCAATGGAGCGGAGCTGAGGCTCCTCTGGGGCCCAGAGTTCTCCCAAAGGGCCATTCAGCCCAAGCTGTCAAATGGGACAGAAGAAATAGCAGGGCCCTTGCCGTGCGGGAAAGTGAACGGGATGTGGGGTGAGGTCTCAGGACAGGGGCCTCTCCGTGCGGGGGTCAGGGGACAGGGACCTCTCCATGCAGGGGTCAGGGGACAGGGGCCTCTCCATGCGGGGGTCAGGGGACAGGGGCCTCTCCATGCTGGGGTCAGGAGACAGGGGCCTCTCCATGCGGGGGTCAGGGGACAGGGGCCTCTCCATGCGGGGGTCAGGGGACAGGGGCCTCTCCATGCAGGGGTCAGGGGACAAGGGACTCTCCATGCAGGGGTCAGGGGACAGGAGCCTCTCCATGCAGGGGTCAGGGACTGGGGCCTCTCCATGCAGAGGTCAGGGGACAGGGGATTCTCCCATGCGGTGTTCTTCAAAGTGCTATCTGGTGACAGGCTGGCACTCTGACAGCCGCACCTGGGCCCTCTTCCCCACACACATCCTAAGTGGAAGGAGGGAAAGATAACACCCTAGCAAAACACACACATGGACACACACACACACACACATTCACACACTTCTGGACTGTCTCTCACCATGCCATGTCCAAAGTCACTGTGATGCCCCCAGCCCTTTGGTGACAAAGCCAGCTCCTGGGCCTGGCTCATCTGTCTCTGACCCTGAGAGTCCGGGAATGCTGTGTGATGGGTCCCATGGCCCCCATAACTCATTGGGGTCAGTGAGGGCCACCAGCCCACAAGAATTTAAGAGCACTTGCGGGAGCAGTGGTCTCCCTGGCGCCCAGAGCTCCTTCCTGACTTCTATTTGGAGTCGTCTTTTCCTTTCTTCCCCTCTTCTTTCTTTTTCTTTCTGTTGTCAGGTTAGATGTTCCTCCTCTTTTTTAAAAAAAAGTTTATTGAGCAGGGGTAGATAGCATAACGGTTATGCAAAGAGACTCTCATGCTTGAGGCTCCCAAGTCCCAGGTTCAATCCCCTGCACCATCATAAGCCAGAGCTGAGCAGTGTTCTGGTAAAAAAATAAAATAAAATAAAAATGTTTTATTTATTGGGTGGAGGCAGAGATAAATCAAGAGGGAAGGAAGGATACAGGTGAGAGAAAGAGACAACTGTAATACTGCTTCACTGCTGGGGAAGCTGTCCCTGCAGCTGGGGACCTGGGCCTTGAACTCTGGTCCTTGCATATTGTAGCATATGCGCTCAACACTGTGCCTCACTGCCCACTCCTGAAGCTCCTCCTCTTCTTCTTCTTTTTTTATTTTAAAAAACTTTTTAAATATATATTTATTTATTTTTCCCTTTTGTTGCCCTTGTTGTTTAACATTGTTGTGGTTATTGTTGTTATTGACGTCGTTGTTGTTGGATAGGATGGAAGGAAATCAAGAGGGGGGGAGACAGACAGGGGGAGAGAAAGACAGACACCTGCAGACCTGCTTCACCGCCTGTGAAGCGACTCCCCTGCAGGTGGGGAGCATGAGGCTCGAACTGGATCCTTAAGCCGGTCCTTGCGCTTTGCGCCACAAGCGCTTAACCCGCTGCGCCACCACCCAACTCCCTTCTCTCTTTTTTTTAATGCTCCTTTTCTGATGCCACATTGCTTGTCCCCATAAGCACGTCACCTAACCTCTGAGCTCACTGTTATCCCACCTCTCGATGTTCCAAGTGCCAGGCCCTCTGTAAGAAGATGATGGTGTCTGCGTCAAGACATGCAGGGCAAGCTCCAGGCGCACTATTGTCCTGGGACTATCATCTGGAGGCTCCCTCCTTGAGCGGGACTGTATTCCCTGGAAGTTTTGAGCCACCGTCCTAGACATGCACACTAAGCACCTACTCCGTGCAGGGCTGCTCTGAGTGGTGGGCACAGTCCAGTCATAAACAACTTGGGCAGGAGTCCCAGCAATCACAGAGCTCACGTTCTAGTGAAGGTGACAGAAAGCAAGCAGGTCAACTAGTGCATATGCCAGATAGCGACTGTGCTGTGGAAAGAAAGTAATTAAAAAGCACACGGTAGAGAGAAGGCACAAAGTGAAGGGTAGATTATTTTGACAAAAGCACACCAGGGTAAGTCGGGCGGTAGTGCAGCGGGTTAAGCGCAGGTGGCGCAAAGCGCAAGGACTGGTGTGAGGATCCCGGTTCGAGCCCCCGGCTCCCCACCTGCAGGGGAGTCGCTTCACAGGTGGTGAAGCAGGTCTGCAGGTGTCTGTCTTTCTCTCCCCCTCTCTGTCTTCCCCTCCTCTCTCCATTTCCCTCCGTCCTATGCAACAATGAAGACATCAATAACAACAATAATAATGACTATAACAACAAAACAACAAGGTCAACAAAGGGAATAAATATTTTAAAAATGTTAATAATAATAAAAAAAGCTCACCAGGAAGGGCCTCTTCCATGAGACAGAGTTTGGGCCAAGAGAGTGACAATGAGTCCCATGACTCTGGGAGAAGTGGTGGTCTGCTGGTGCAAGGCCCTGGGAGTGTGAGGCAGGGACGATTGGGCAGGGACCAGTGGGGTGAAGTCGGGTGGTGTGAGGTCGTATGAGCCTGCAGAGGCCAAGGCAAGAGACTTTGCTTTTCAGTGCCAGCGAGGTGGAGGCCAGCAGGACAAGGCAAAATCTGGTGTAAGGTTTAAAAAATTTACTCTGGTTCTTAGAGTTGAGGCAATCCCAGGAAAGAGGGAAATGCAGTGAGAGAGAAGCTCGGAGCTGCAGCAAAAGGGAGGATTGGAAAGCATCCTCTCTACAGGTGGGAAGCGGGGGCTCAAACCCGGATCCTTGCGCATGCCCTTGAGCATAGTACTAAGTTCACTTTACCGGATGTGCCATCACCCAGCCCTGAGCTGTTGTTATCATTTCAAAGGTTTACTTATATGTACGTTGAGAGAGATTGAGAGACAGAGAGAGAAAGATGCTTCCAGAGCACAGCACTGGCTTGTGTTGCCAGGGACCCCACTCAGAATCGTGTGAACTCTGCATGCAAATCCTGCCCCCACCACTGAGCCACCCTCTGTGACTGTCACTGTATTCCTCCATCCTTTCGTTCATCCTGTGGCATGCACTCACTGAACACTTGAATTTGGCCAGGCCTTGAGGCAGGTGCTGAACTGAAGGGCGAAAAAAAATGGGACTCTCTCTACCTCTGTGCAGGGAGCGTTCTAGCTGGCTGTGTCACCCGGCGCTAGGGGGTCCAAGGGACTGTCACCAGCCTCTGTGTGGTCTAGTCTTTATGGCTCTCCCCCACTGCCTGTGATGGGCGGGACTCCAGATGTGACAGGCCTGTGGTCAGGATAGCGGGTCCAAGGTGAGATTTAGGAGCCGCTGAGGGGTCTGCCGGCCCCCTTGCTATGTGTCTGCCTGTGGCCTTTAGGACTCTGTCTTGTGTGAAGACCCTGGGATGGCGAGCCTCTGCCTTTGCTCGAGGGGTGCAAACTCTTACCTTGCTTTGCAAGACTTTGTGCTATCTCAGCTTCTCTGAATCTTGACAGAATTGTCTCTGGAGTGTGATTTTTCTCTCTCTCCCAGTTGCAGGTCCCAGGGACCTGCCCCAGTTGGCAAATAAGTGCCCTCTTCTGGTAAAACATCTTCCTTTTCCTCCCAAACACCTGCCTGCATATTGCTGTCTGGTGAGAAATATGCAGATAACTTGGGAAAGCATCCGCCCAGTAAAATGAGTTTTCAGAAATGAAATAAATTAACCTGATAATCTAATCTGGGACACCCCCCCCCATCATCCATCATGCTGATGCAATTAAGGAGAGACAGCCAGGTGCCACGCAGCCTCATGGGTGGGAATGACAGATAAGTCTGCACAGAGAGCTCTCTCGTCCCTTACTTGCTCTGCCCTTTGCCCTTACCCTGTCCCCAGACTCCTGGTTTCCACGGAACCCAGGACCACCTGAGCTTTCCAGGAACATCTGTTCATCTTGTAAGTGAAGAGACAAAGCCTGGGCTCTGATCACGTCGTGCTTTATGTCATTTGTTCCCTGGCCCACCTTCCTGCTCACCACTGGCTCTGAACCAAAGCCCCAGTGCATCCTCACGCCGGGGTTTCTGCCGGCAGCCGGCAAGACGGCCACTGCAGTGCCACAGTCGAGCAGCTGGGACCTCGGCTTCCCCACTGGAAAGACGTCAATGGTGGTTTCCATTTTTTTTTCTTTTTTAGAGGAGTGATAGAGAATGTAGGAGACCTGGCACTGGCACTTCCTTTTTTTTTTTTTCCCTGTAGGGTTATCATCGGGGCTTGGAGCTGACACTCCAAGAATCCACTGCTCCTGGAGGCCATTTTCCCCATTTTATTAGATATGACATAAAGAAGTTGAGAGGAGAAGGGAAGATAGAGAGAGAGAGAGAGACACCTGCAGACCTGCTTCTCCGCTTATGAAGCATCCCACCACCCCCGCAGGTAGGGAGCTGGGGACTTCAACCCGGATCCTTGTAGGGATCCTTGCTCTTAGTACTATGTGCACTTAACCAGGAGCACCACCACCTTCCCTCCTGCAAGTTCAGGACCAGGGGCTTGAACCTGGGTCCTTGTGCACTGTAATGTGTGCACTTAACCAAGTGTGCCATGCCTGCCCCCTCCCTCTCTGGTATTCTTTTAAAAAAATTATTTATTTATTCTATTTTGTTGCCCTTATTGCTTTATTGTTGTAGTTATTGATGTTGTCATTATTGGGTAGGACAGAGAGAAATAGAGGGAGGAGGGGAAGACAGAGAGGGGGAGAGAAAGACAGACACCTGCAGACCTGCTTCACCACTTGAGAAGTGACCCCCCTGCAGGTGGAGAGCCAGGGGCTCGAACTGGAATCCTTACGCCGGCGCTTTGTGCCACCTGCGCTTAACCCACTGCACTACCGCCCAACTCCCCTCTCTGATGTTCCTTAACAGAGCATACTGGGAGGCCTGCGGTAGCTTGGGGGCTGGTGCTGAGGCCTGTGTCTGGGGGTGGTGGTGATGGATGAAAGCCTGACGTGAACTATGGTGGTAGGTGTTATGTAGAATTACCTATGTAATCTCATAATCTTGTAATTCATTATTAAATCACTAATATTTTTTTAAAAGAGGGCCAGGCTGGCATGGGTGCCCATGTCACTCACCCTGTGCACTGGAGGTCACCCCACAGGGATATCTGGAATCTGGGTATCTCTACCCCCCACACCAATCTTAGGGATCCTTTACAAGGAACTGCCTCCCACAATGCCCCCCCCCCACAAAAAATAACTTCCTATCACCAGTGAAAGAGTAGCCTCCAGAGAAGGGCAGAGAAGGACCCTCTTGCTCCCTGGTGGCCCAGCACCCACAGAGACTCTGCCTCACGGGGCCCGTGTGTGGCAACAACTGCAGGAAGCTTGTGAAAGGAAGGGTCCCCACATCCAGAGAAAAGTCACGGTGCCTAAAATGGGAAGCCAGGAGCATTCATCCCTGAATAAGCCATCCATGCCCAGGCTGGGACATGGGGCTTCCCAGGCCGGGCGCGTGTCTTGCTGTGTGTGTGTGTGGGCTGCTTAGGCTCAGACCCTGGCATGGCATGGGAGGTGCTGTGACACTGGAGAAAAGGGTGTCTCACCTTCTCTGTCTCTGTTTCTGTCTCTATGTGAGTGAAAAAGTGGCTTGGAGCAGCAAAATTATACACGGGCAAGTCTCCAGCTCCACCAAAACCAAAACAAAACAATCTAAGAAAAACATAACAAGAAAACACACACACGTTATCATCTATCCCTTTGGGTTAAGCATTGCAATTTTTTTTTTTTTTTGGAAATGTACTTACCTTGGAAATAGACCAAATCACAGTGATGACAGTGATTGCCACACTTGCTTGGGCATCAGGGCCCTTGAGAGCTATTTTCAAAGCATATGTTTGTAAGTGCTTATTTAGAGAAAGAAAGAGAGACTCGAGC
This sequence comes from Erinaceus europaeus, assembly GCF_950295315.1. Taxonomy (NCBI): domain Eukaryota; kingdom Metazoa; phylum Chordata; class Mammalia; order Eulipotyphla; family Erinaceidae; genus Erinaceus; species Erinaceus europaeus. The sequence goes on from NC_080174.1 coordinate 92,174,829, forward strand.
ACTGCTCAGTCATCACATGTAGGACAGCCAGTGAGGGGCCCCAGCCTCATGCAGGGAAGGCATGCCTTCACTGCGGGGTGGCCTTGGGCTTTTTGACTGCAGCACCTTGTGTACCTGGTCTGATCTGGTAGGCAAGAAGACTGGGGAATGGGTCTTAGGGTGTTGGGTGGGCTCTCCAGGTATCCTGATGGTGATTATTCCTGGTAAGAGCTTTGCACCCACAGATGAGTGGGACTTCTGGCAAGCCCTTCTGTCTGTGGAAGTCAGAGGCAAGAATCCTGGACTTGAGCCCACAATTCTGTAGCCACTTCTCTGATCATGGTTTTTCTACCTGTGAAAGCAAAGAACCTGGAGCTGAGGAGGTAGCATAATGGTTATGCAAAAAGCCTTTCATACCTGAGGCACCAAAGGCCTGGGTTCAATCCCCAGCACCACCAGAAATCAGAGCTGAGAAGTGCTGTAGGGAAAATAAATAAACAAAAACCCTTCTTCCTCAGCTTCAGTAGAAGGCAGAACTGGGTCTGTATTTCAACATTGTGATTTTGGTAATTCAGGGCATGTTCCCAGTATGTGCTACTTACCATTTATAAAGTGGACCTGTGTGTTTAGCTCCCAGAGTTAATGAATGAAGTGAAAAAAAAAAAAATCAGTGTTCAACGCACACCAGCATTTTTTTTAAATAACAATAACAATATTCTTTATTAACAGAGTACTTCTCAGTTCTGGCTTGTGGCAGTCCTGGGGACTGAACTATATCATGCTATCTCCCCAGCTTGGAAGTAACAATATTAATATAAAAATTATATTACTTTTAATATCAATGTTCTATTAATATAAAAACAATCCAGCTCACAAGCAATTGTTTTTACATTAATATTATTACTTCCAGGCAAGGGAGATAGTAAAATGGTTATGCAAATAATAGACTTTCATGCCTGAAGCACCAAAGGCCCCAGGTTCAATCCCCAGAGCTAAGCAGTACATTGTTAAAAGACAAAAAAAACAATTATTAATTTCTAGGGCCTTTTCGACCCTGACAGAAGTCTAAGGGCATCCAGAGGTATCAAAAAAAAAAAAAAAAAAAAACCTATGTCAATGAAGAATACTCCCCTCCCTCTGTATCTCCTTTGGCTTGTCTGCAAAATGGGAGTAAGGCCTTGAGGATGTCACGAGAGGATTCAAGGATGGTGTGGCAAACAAGACCAGGGAGCCACGTGGATTTAGAGAGAGGAGAAACTTTATTAAACTGAAAGGCCGCAGAAAGAGCCGGTGTTCTTAGAGCCTTCTGGGCCCTGAGCACAGGGACGGTCCAGCAAGCTCAGCACAGAGCAGAGGCTGCAGGGCTAAGGCGGTGGACGTGGACCCACCGCTTCTGGTCTGGGCGCCTTCCTTCTGGCGCCTTTCCCCGCAGAACCGTGTCTGGGAGAAGTTAGCAGCAGGACTCAGAAGCTCTGCGGCCTGTCAGGGTGAGATACTTCAGTGTGTGTGTGTGTGTGTGTGTGTGTGTGTGTGTGTGTGTGTGTGTGTGTGTGTGTGTGTGTGTGTGTGTAAGGGGGGCTTTCTCAAGGCCTTCTCTTCTTCCTTCCTGTTTGATTAGTTAACTTTTTCTTTTTAAAATTATCTTTATTTATTCCCAGAAATGGAGAGAGAAGGATGAGGTAGAGAAACAGAGACAACACTTGCAGCATTACTTCAGCGCTCGCAAAGCTTCCCCCCTGCAGGTGGGGATGGGAGTTTGAACCCGGGTCCTTGTGCACTGTAACATGTGCGCTCAAGCGGGTGCGCCACCGCCTGTCCCCATTAGTTAGCTCTTTCTTTGCCTTGACATTTTTCCCTTCTCTCCTCCCCTCCTTTCCTTTCCTATATCACGGGCACGCTGAACCCGGTGCTCGGCACTGTCTCTGAAGCTCTGCAGAGACCAGCTGATGCCGTGATGCCTGGGCGGTGGCGGTGGGGTCTCCTCCAGGACCCTCTCAGGCTGCAGCAGATGCCGGGTGGGGGCGTCTCCGGGCCCTGCCGGTTCTCCCCAGTCCCCGCCCCGCAGCCGGCGGATTCGCTTTCGGTTGGGCGGCTGAGGGTGCGTGGGCCTGCGAGCCCGCAGCCCGCAAAGGATGCCGCCGCCCTGAGACCCTCTGCCTTCCCTTGGGCTCTCAGCTGCCACACCCACCCGTCCTGCATCAGCAAAAGGAACATCCCGAGTGGGGGGAAGATGTACAGCTACGGGACCTGGAGCTCCGAGTGGGCTTTCTCCACGCCCACCCCGCCCCTCTGGCCCCAGTCCCCAGGCAGGTGGGCGGAGCCTATCCCCAAAGCCCCGCCCCATAACTCAGGCCACGCCCACCTCCAGTCTCCGATTGGCTCTGAGGGCCAAGGTCCCCGGCACACAGACGGAGCCCCGCCCCACAAACCCCGCCCATTGATTAGGCCACGCCCACCACCCCTGGGCCCGGGGTTCCGGGCACTCAAAGGGAGTCCCGCCCACGCACACACCTCCCACTGCGCATGTCCCGCTGCTATGCCCCTTCCTATTGGCTGCGGGGCAGTGGGCGTGTCGGCAGTCGGCGCTAGGACCCACGGAGCGCCGGGAGGCTGGGAGCGATCCCGGGCTGCGGATTGAGCGGGAGGCGCGAGCGGCGGTGGCCGAGGTTCCCCGCGCGGGGCCGCGGGTGGAGGCAGCAGCCGGTACCGGGGCGGGGAAGGGCTCCGGGCGGCGGGGAGGGGGTCCAGGCGGACCGGGGCGCCGCTGCAGCCGCGGCGTGTGCTCGTGTCCGCCTTCTGCTCCGGGCCTGCAGCCCCGCTCGTCCGCGGCCAGGCCCTGCTCTGCGGCTCCTCTCCCCAGCCCTCGGACCCGGGGCCAGGCCCTGCTCTACGGCGCAGACCACCCGCGCACAGAGGCTGGTGGAGGCGCACTGGAGCCCCCCATAGCCCCGCACCCCAGACGATGCCTGCGTAGGGGGGGGACTTGCTCAGCCTCCCTGGTTCTGGGGTGTCCGGTGATGATGCCCCCCCCCCCATGCAGCCGCCTGGAGCCCGGCAGCTACTTTGTTTGTTTATGTATGTATGTATGTATGTATGTATGTATGTATTTTTAAGACAGAGAAACTGGAAAGGGAGGGAAAGGAGAGGACAGACACCTGGAGACCTTCACCACTTGTGAGGTGTCCCCCACCGCAGGTAAGGAGCGGGATCTCGAACCCCTGTCCTTACCCTTGGTTATATGTGCACTTAACTGGGTACGCCACTGCCCGGCTCCTGCTAACCCTTTTTTTAGCCTTTGCTTATTTTATAGGACAGAGAGAAATTGAGAGGGAAAGGGGATGGATGAGAGAGACAGACAGACACCTGCAGCACTCATGAAGCTTTCCCCCGCAGGTGGGGACCAGGGTATCGAACCCAGGTCCTTGTGCAAGGGAGCACAAGCACTTAACCAGGTGCACCCCCGCCTGGCCTGGGGCCCACCCTGGGAGCTAGTCCTTACCCTGGCCCCACCCCCTAGGTGGCGGGCAGGATGACTACGCTCACCCGACAGGACCTCAACTTTGGCCAAGGTGAGGGAGGTGGACCTGTGGGGAGGCGAGGGTGGGCCTGGGCCGCGCTCCCCCAGCCCACGGAGTTCTGCCCCCCCACCCCCTGCAGTGGTGGCCGACGTGCTGTGCGAGTTTCTGGAGGTGGCGGTGCACCTGATTCTCTACGTACGCGAGGTCTACCCGGTGGGCATCTTCCAGAAGCGGAAAAAGTACAACGTGCCTGTGCAGGCGAGTCACCGCGCCCATGTGTGCCCACGCCGGGGCTGGTAGGCTCCTTCTCCCACTCCGGCCAGCCCCTCCTTGCATGGGCTTGGTTAGCGATGTTCCGCCCCTCAGAACTGAGGTTCCCCGGCCAAGCACCAAGGGTCCAATTCTAGAGGGACCCACAGGTGCTGGAGTCTTAAATTATGGAAGGGCTTCTGGGGCCTGGCGGGGGCGCATCTGGTTAAGCGCTCACATTGCAGTGGTGAGGACCTGGGTTCGAGCCCCCCGGCCCTCACCTGCAGGGGGAAAGCTTCACTAGTGGTGTGTAGCAGGGCTGCAGGTGCCTGTCTCTCTCCTTCTCTATGCCCTACTCCCCTCTCAATTTCTCTCTGTTCTTTCCAATAATAAACAGCAAATAAAAGGGCCGCTGAGGCTGGTTTGAGGGAAGATATTCTTGTGCGTCTTCTCTCAGGCCTTAATTGTTCTGGATTAGTTTAGGTTAAAATATCTTGGGGTCCTTAAGGATCCCGGTTTGACCCCCCCCCCCCCCCCCGGCTCCCCACCTGAATGGGGAGTCGCTTCACAGGCGGTGAAGCAGATCTGCAGGTGTCTATCTTTCTCTCTCCCTGTCTTCCTCTCCTCTCTCCATTTCTCTCTGTCCTGTCCAACAACAACAACAATAATAACTACAACAACCAAACAAGGGCAACAAAAGGGAATAAATAAATATTTACCAACAATGACAACAATAACTACAATAATCAAACAACAAGAGCAACAAAAGGGAATAAAAAATATTAAAAAAAAAAACAAAAACATCTTGGGGTCAGTAAACGCCAGCCCGCTCTATCCCCGTTCTCTAGCAGTGTGGGTTCCTTAGCTGGCTCAGTGAAAGCTCCATCAAATGGCCCAGTACTGGCCGGGGCCAAGTAAAGGGCATGCGGGGAGGGGAAGGGAGGCGAGGGGACCCGGCACAGTGGGCAGCTTCTGTGGGGCCAGCTACTTGGCTCCACGTGTCTGCCGAGTCTTCCTAGATGACAGACTGAAGCTCAGAGGAAGAAAACCACGTGTCTGTGACCACACAGCTCCATAGTTTCAGATTTTTGTTTAAAGTTCTGTCTCTTTTTCTGTAAAATTGATTTTTTCATGAGAGAGCTATAGAGGGAAAGATAACAGAGCCCTGCTCAGCTCTGGCTGATGGTGGTGCTGGGGATTGAATTTAGTGCCTCAGGCATCAAAGTCTTTTTGCAGAACCATTATGTTATCTCCCCTAGTTTCAAATATTTGAAAGCCCAAGTTTTAAATATTTTTTTAATTTTTCCTTTTTTAAAAAAGTATTTATTTTATTTTTGAGAGAGATGCAGAGAGAGAAAGATAGAGAGAAACACCAGAGCACTGCACAGCTCTGGCTTATGGTGCGGGGGATTGAACCTGGGACTTTGGAGCCCCAGGCATGGAAGTCTCTGTGCATAACCATTATGCTATCTACCCCCACCCTAGATTTTTTTTATTATTATTCTAGAATAATGCCAACAACCACAGATATGTCTACCTCCTTGTACAGTATAGGAACTTCTCAGACCCTGGAGGGGAGCCCTACTAGTCGATGCCAGTGCTAAGAGAATTCTTATTTTTAAAAAATATTTATTCCCTTTTGTTGCCCTTGTTGTTTTATGTTTTATTGTTGTAGTTATTGTTGTTGTTATTGCTGTCATTGTTGGAGAGGACAGAGAGAAATGGAGAGAGATGGGGAAGACAGAGAGAGGGAGAGAAAGACAGACACCTGCAGACCTGCTTCACTGCCTGTGAAGTGACTCCCCATGCAGGTGGGTAGCTGGAGCTCGAACCGGGATCCTTATGCCGGTCCTTGCGCTTTGCTAAGAGAATTCTTATCTGCTAACTTCTTATGCCGGTCCTTGCCAACTCCTGCTAAGAGAATTCTTATCTGCTAACTTCTCTTCCTCTGGACAATTTGCAGTTCCCAGTCCCACGATGGGAAACTGATTTCCTTGGGGGCGGAGGAGAACTGCTGGGCCTCTCTCTGAAGGCCTTCTGGGGTGCGTGTCAGGCGGGTGGCTCCCATCAGTACTGGGTCCTCACGGGTCATCCTACGGGTTTATGTGCAGATGTCTTGTCACCCGGAGCTGAACCAGTATATCCAGGACACGCTGCACTGTGTCAAGCCGCTGCTGGAGAAGGTGAGACCCCAGGCCCTTCCCCTGGCCCTCCAGAGGCCCCTCCAGGCACACAGAGTAAGTGACGCTGGGGTGGGGACAGTGCTGGAGCTGCGCCATTACCTGCAGCCAGAATCCCGGCCCCTGCACCCCACGCACACAGGCCCCAGAGTGTCTGGTCATACACACACAGTGTGCTGGCCCCAGGAGCCGGGTCAGTGGAGGGGGGCCCCGGCCATAAGGGTCCTGGGGTCTCACACATCTGCCTCCTGACCCATGCCCTGCAGTGTTCCCTCTGGACTTGGTGCCTCCCCCTCCTGTTTCCCTCTGCTTTCTCACACTTGCTGGGACATCCCACCGAGAGACTTGCCTGTCCTTCCTCTCGGATCTAGGGGAGAGGGGACACTTGGATTTCCCAGACCTGATCTTTAGGCTCTCGGGGACCCTTGGTCTAGAGGCTGGATACCCTTCCCCTCCCTTCCCCTCCCCTTCCCTCCCCTCCCCTCCCCTCCCCTCCTTGGGCCAGGAGCGGGTGGTAGCAGGGTGATACACTGGCCCCTGCTGCAGCCCAGTCTTTGCCCATACAGAATGACGTGGAGAAGGTGGTGGTGGTGATTCTGGACAAAGAGCACCGCCCAGTGGAGAAATTCGTCTTTGAAATCACACAGCCCCCATTGCTGTCAATCAAGTGAGCTGCCTCTGTTCCCACACCCTCACCCCTTCCCCACGCCCTGGGCCCTCTTCTCCCACAGCCTCACCCCTTCCCCATCCCCTCAGCCCTTCCCTACTCCTTGGGCCCTCTGTTCCAGAGCCCTCAGCCCTGCCCCACTCCCTGGGCCCACTTCTCCTCTACTTGTTAGCCAACATGAGGTTCCCAGCAATAGCCCCACCCACACCACCCCCTTTAAGGCAGCCTCCATTGAGGGGACAGATGCCAGGTATGCCGAGCTCATAAGGCCTGTTGGCAGCCCTCCAGGTTGGCCGCCTGGGTCACAGAGCCCCTCCTGCTTCACACCTGCAAGCAGGACTGGTGAAGGGCCAGTCTCAGCCTCACTCAGCAGCCAGAGGGACTAAGCTGGCAGAGATGGCACAACTTTCTGGTCAGCTGCACATTGACCTTAGGCGGGTATAACAGCCAGTCAGGGCACTGGAATCTGCCTCCATGTGCTGTGACCTCAGGCAGGCCTTCTCCTACGGGGCCTGGAGAGGCTGGGGCTGTGTACTGGTCTGTTCCCGGCTGCAGAGTGGTAGACCCACTGTGTAGGCTGGGCCTGCACCACTCCACTCTAATTAGGACCTGGCCTTGGCTTTTTTTTTTTTTTGCCTGCAGGCTTATCTCTGGAGCTTGGTGCCAGCACTATGAATCCACTGCTCCTGGTGGCCATATTTTCCATTTTATATTGGACAGGACAGAGAGAAATGGGTGGAGGGGGTTAGATAGAGAGGGAAAAAGAAAAACAGACACCTTCAGACCTGTTTCGCCACTCGTGAAGTGTCCTCCCTGCGGGTGGGGAACCGGGGGCTCGGACCCAGATCCTTTTGCAAGCCTTTGCGCTTTGTACTGCGTGTGCATGGCCGGTGCTCCCCGGCAGTGGCTTTAAATGTCCCATATTTTAAGTGCTTGGGTGAGCTAGGTTGCCCGGTCCTTAGAAGCCAGCATTCTGTGAAGCACTGGAGGGGCCCCAGGCTGCTTCCCAGCTCCTTGCCTATTGGTGGGAGGGGGATGCCGTGTGACAGGGGACACCATGTGATGGGGGACTGCCCCCTCGCCTCCCTCCAGCTCAGACTCCCTGCTGTCTCACGTGGAACAGCTACTCCGGGCTTTCATCCTGAAGATCAGCGTGTGTGATGCCGTCCTGGACCACAACCCCCCAGGTATGCTGCTCTGTCCCACTTCCTGCCTGCCTGCCTGCCTGGGGCTGCTCCGTGTCTTCCGGTCCTGATGTGGCTGCACCAAGCTTTACTCCTTCCCGCCTGCCTTTGAGAACCCCTCTGGAGATCTGCCTCCCCCAGGAAGTTTCCCGGATTGACTCCTCCTGGCTTCATTCTCCCTGCTGAGACTGTCTTGTGCCAGCACGTGGCTTAATTCTCAGTCCTGTGCCAATGACCGGCTGGCTGGGGAGGTGGGGGGGGAGGCCGACCTAACCACAAGCACACTCTTGCATCTTCAGGCTGTACGTTCACTGTCTTGGTGCACACGAGAGAGGCCGCCACCCGCAACATGGAGAAAATCCAGGTGATCAAGGTGAGACTGAACTGTCTGGGATGGTAGGCAAGGACCACCTGGCGGCCCCCAAATAGGAGATATCACGGGTCTGAGGGGACATGGGTTTTGCTTCTGGCCAGTGCAGCCTGCACGGTGTTGCCTGGCACTTACACAGCCACCAGGGTTACTGCTGGGCTCAGTGCCTGCAGATCTACCGTTCCTGGTGGCCTTCCTGGTTGTTTCCTTCCTTTCTACTAGATAGACATAGAAGCTGAGGGCCAGGGAGTTGGGTGGTAGCACAGCGGGTTCAGCGCACGTGACGCAAAGTGCAAGGACTGGCATAAGGATCCCGGTTCTAGCTCCCAGCTCCCTACCTGCAGGGGAGTCGCTTCACAAGTGGTGAAGCAGGTCTACAGGTGTCTGTCTGTCTTTCTCTCCCCCTCTCTGTCTTCCCTTCCTTTCTCCATTTCTCTCTGTCCTATCCAACAACTATGACAACAATAATAACTACACCAATAAAGAACAAGGGCAACAAAAGGGAATAAAGAAATATATGGGGAAAAAAAGAAGAAAAAGAAATTGAGGGCCAGGTTACAATGTGCCAGAACCAGGATTCGAGACCCCAGTCCCACCTGCAGAGGGTCGCTTCACAAGTGGTGGGGCGAGGCTGCAGATGTCTGTCTCTCTCCCTCTTGGTCTCCCCTCCCCTCTCAATTAATTACTTTCTCTACCCAATAAATAAATAATTTAAAAAAGAGAGAAACTGAGATAGGGAGAGATTAAGAGACACCTACAGCCCTGCTTCACTGCTTGAGAAGATCCCCCCATCCTTGTGTGCTGGGGGCCTGAACCCAGGTCCTTGCACACGGCAATGTGTGTGCTCTGCCCCGTGAGCCCCCCCTCCACTGTGTGTCTGCTCTGTGGCCACACGCCTGTCTCTGCTACAGCCAGGCATTCAGTGCTGAGAGGAGGGGAGCCCCACATGCGGCCACAGCTCCGTGGGGGCCCCCAGGGACGAAGCCCCTGCCCTCTAGGTATCGACCACACGGGTTCCCCCGGGCTCTGAGCTGCCGGCTTCTGGAGGGGATCTTGGGGACCCACTCTGCCAGCCTCCGGTGCCACCCTCCCCTCTGTCCCTGACCCAGGACTTCCCCTGGATCCTGGCAGATGAGCAAGATGTGCACATGCACGACCCCCGGCTGATTCCCCTAAAAACCATGACGTCAGACATTCTGAAGGTGAGCTGAAGGGGCGGTGTCTAGGGAGTGCCCCTCGGAGAGCTCCCCCCCCTTCTCCCCTCCCCTCGGGCCCCACCCTCGGTGTTTATTCCTGCCCTGCAGATGCAGCTCTACGTGGAGGAGAGGGCTCATAAAAGCAGCTGAAGGCACCTGCCCATCACTGATGCAGATGTGTCGGACCTCGGGGACCCCGTCTGCCCCCCTGATGCCGATGTGCCAGACCTCGGGGACCCCCTGCCGGACCCCCTGCCTGCCCCCCTGATGCCGATGTGTCGGACCTCGGGGACCCCCTGCCTGCCCCCCTGATGCCGATGTGTCGGACCCTGGGGACCCCCTGCCTGCCCCCCTGATGCCGATGTGTCGGACCTCGGGGACCCCCTGCCTGCCCCCCTGATGCTGATGTGTCAGACCCTGGGGACCCCATGCCTGCCCCCCTGATGCCGATGTGTCGGACCCTGGGGACCCCCTGCCTGCCCCCCTGATGCCGATGTGTCGGACCCTGGGGACCCCCTGCCTGCCCCCCTGATGCCGATGTGTCGGACCCTGGGGACCCCCTGCCTGCCCCCCTGATGCCGATGTGTCGGACCCTGGGGACCCCCTGCCTGCCCCCGATGCTGATGTGTCGGACCCTGGGGACCCCCTGCCTACGGCCGGCCCGACTCCAAGTGCTCTTATTGCCTCTGTGATGGACTGTCCTCCTCCCGGACCCAGAGCTGCTCAGGACTGGTTACCGTCTGGAGGGTTCCCCCCAGGATGGTGAAGGGCACCACGACCTCCATGTCTCACCACATGTGCTTAACCCGCTGCGCTACCACCTGCTCGGGACCTCCGTGTCTCCTGTCTCCATGTCTCCATGTCTGTCTCAGATACTGTGCTGTGAGTAGTTTCAATAAAGGAGCCCCAGTGGCTGAGGCTGCTGTCACTCAGCCTTGGTGGGAGGGGCTGGGGAGCCCGCTAGCCCAGGCTGAGGGACTGTTGCTTTTTCTCCCAGAGCCCTGCTCAGCTCTGGCTTATGGTGGTGCTGGGGATTGAACCTGGGACTTAGGAGCCTCAGGTATGAGAGTGTCTTTGCATAATAACCATTATGCTATCTACCCCCACCCCCAATTTTATTTTCATTATCTTTATTTATTGGCTAGAGACAGCCAGAAATTGAGAGGAAAGGGGGAGCTAGAGAGGGAGAGAGACAGACACCTAAAGGCTTGCTTTACCACTCGCAAAGCTTTCACCCTGCAGGTGGGGACCAGGGCCCTGAACCCAACCCTGGCACATTGTGACATGTGCCACCACCTTGCCCCAAGGGACCTCCCTACCCCCCCAGTCTGCCAACTCTGGAACCAACATTACAGGCTACTCTTACTACAAACATTTATTATGACAAAATGTTTACGCTTTGTGGTAGAAAGACACCAGAGTGGTGGGTCTCCTCCCTAAGGGCAGGGGCTGCTGGAGCAGGGGGCCTCACTGCCCTCTCCCACCCTGCCCCCCAACTCAGCTCTTATGCAGAGGGGTCTTGGGGCCAGCCCAGGCCAAAGGTATATAGCTGCTGGGTGACTGACAGTCAGGGCGTGCATCCTGTGGAGGTGAGGTGGGGAGGGCAGGCGGACAGGTTCTAGGTGGTTTCAGGCTCTGCCGTGGGAGGGGCCGGGTCCCTGGGTGTCCTGGGGTTGATGACAATGCTGCTGTTGGTGACCCGAGGGCCATACCAGCCTGCCCAGAACTGGGTGTCCTTTCCCCCATGTCTGAAGAGGATGTGGCGGACACCCGGAGGGTAATCAGAAAAGGTGTAGGAGACCTGGGAGGCAGAGGGTAGAAGTGACCGCTGGGCTACAGGAGACACACGGGGCTGGTGGTTCAAGCTGCCCAGGAGACCAGGGAGGCAGAGGGGAGAATCGACCACTGGGCTGCAGGAGACACATGGGGCTAGTGGTTCAAGCTGCCCAGACCAGCAGTTGGGAGGGAGCTCCAGGCGGGACAGCCAGGGTATTTGGGGAGAGGGCTGCTTCTTGTTTTCTGACTCTGGGGGGAGGGGAGTGGTGGCAGGTGGCAAGTCATGGGGCCTCACCTCTCTCCACCTGGCATCGCTCCATTGAGGGATGGTCACAGCCGGGGGCTCGAAGGAGGCCAAGGAGATGTAGTCACTGGTGGTCAGATGAACCTGGAGGTTGTAGGTGCAGCCACAGTCTGCTCTGGCAGCAAACCTAGGGGAGGTGGGGCTCAGGGCCGTGCGCTGAGGGGCGGGAGCAGGTGCAGGTGTACCCATGGCCCAAACCCTGCAGCGTGGTGGTCTGCCTCCCTCCTCTGGCTGCGAGGCCCACCTGGATGGATGCAATGCTCCCTGTGCCCCACCGAGCCCGGGGGGGGTGTGTGTGACCACGTTTAGTTTATCCACACGGAGCCTCAGCTATCCCTGAGGGAGGGGAGCAGCTCCTGGGGTGCAGATGGCACCTAAGGGCTCTCAGGTGGCCTGCTGGTTATAATGGGCGGGGCTGTGGAGTCAGTATTGTGGGGTGGTGCAGAACTCTCAGCCGCGACTACTCCCCTGCCCCGCCACTTCCCAACATAAAAAAAATCCTGGCTGCAGATGGGGATACCCCACTGCCCTCAGAATAGTGGGTGGTCTGGAGGCCTAGAGCTGGAGTCCTGCTCATGCCTGGACCAAGCCCAGGCTCTTCCTGTGTCCTGTGTCCTGTGCAGACACAGGTGGGGCCAGGTCTCTGCCACCCCAGGGCCTGCTGCTGATAACTCCTGTGGAGGTCTCAGGCTCCCCATCTGCAAGGGAGGCTGGCACAGCCGCAGGGGAAGCTGGGAGATGCTGTTGGAAGGCCCGGTGTGGGCTGTTGGTAGGGGTGTAGGGCCCCCGCCCCAGGACACTGAGGCACGGGCCTTCTCAGGAAGGGGAAAGAGCACCGTGGGCCCACTCACCAGTCCTTGACCGTGATGTCGGGCCGGTACGTGTCGAGCAGCTCCTCCCAGTAGCCCTGCTCTTTGAGGTCCACAAGCTGGGACTTGAGGCACAAGCTGAGGGCCCGAAAGAAAGGACTGAACTCCTCGTGACCCTGATCACTCTCATCGCCTGCTGCTGAGTCTGGTCCCCACCTCATGGCTGGGAGCCTTACCCACTTGAACGTGGGTGGCACCATCTCCCATCCCAGGGGCCCAGGAAGGGTACCTCCATCCATCAGCTCACCTTCCTGGGTGAGAACCAGCTTGCTGATACCCCTGGATTTTTTGTTTGTTTGCCTCTAGAGTCATCGCTGGGGTTTGGTGCCTACCCTACGAATCCACTGCTCATGGTGGCCATTTTCCCCATTTTGTTGTTGTTGTTGTTGTTGGACAGAACAGAGAGAAATGGAGAGAGGAGGGGAAGACAGAGAGGGAAGAGAAAGACACCTGCAGACCTGCTTCACCGCTTATGAAGTGACTCCCCTGCAGGTGGGGAGCCGGGGGCTTGAACCGGGATCCTTAGGCCGGTCCTTATGCTTTGCACCACCTGCACTTAACCCAGCATGCCACCGCCCAGCCCCCAATACCCCTGTTGTTGTTTTTGTTTGTTTTTTGCCTCTAGTGGATGGGGCTCCGGTGCTAGCACTACAAATCCACCGCTTCTAGAAGCCTTCCCCCTCCCCCTTTTCATTTGATAGGGACAGAGAGAAATTGAAAGGGGAGGCAAGAAAGAGAGAGACGGAGAGAACCTGTAGACCTGCTTCTTCACCTCTTGTGAAGTGTCCCCCTGCAAGTGAGGAGCCAAGGACTAGATCCCAGATCCTTGCATAGGGTGTGCTTTTAGTACTATGTGCGCTTAACCAGCTGTGCCACCACTTGGCTCCAATTTACCTGTCTGCCCAGTGGACTCCAGTCTCCTGAAGTTGGCCCTCCCTCCATTAAGCCAGCCACTGAGTTGATTCGTGCTCCAGGAAGCAACAGACTGAGCCAGTTTGAGGATACACACACACACACACCCTCTCTCTCTCTCTCACCTACCCCCAAGCCTCACGAGGAGATTTCACTGTCTGACCTCCCTCTCCCTCATGACCTGCTCAGTCAGTGTGTCTTACTCATAGGATGTGACAAAGTACTTCTTGACTTTGGAGTCTGGAAAATCTGTCCCGTGGTCTCCTGGGATGGTCTCCACCTTCCATCTGTGCCCCCCGTTGAAGTCCAGCTTCCAGTGGGTCATGTTCTCTAGAAAAACAGAAACCAAGCAGATGTCCTCTGCCACTGTGCCACTTGCCTCCCACCTGGTCACGAGAAAGGGCCTGCTGAGGCGTCCGTGCCAGCTGTCCGTGGGGTGGCACCTGCAGAGCCTCCCGCCTCAACACCGGCACTGCTAACCAAACCTCTCCTCACTTCATGTTGCTCTGGGGCTCAGGGCCACACCCACGTTCCAGTTCTCAAAATGTCAGTTGACAAGAGGGCCATGCAGCTACCTGGGCTCTTCATGGGTCCTGTTTTGACCCCATGCGGGTTAACTGCCTTTTTTTTGTCTCCAGGGTTATCGCTGGGACCAGGTGCCAGCACTATGAATCCACTGCTCCTGGGGGCCAGTTGTTTTCCATTTTACTGGACAGGACAGAGAAATTGAGAGAAGACAGGGAGAGAGAAGCACGGAGTACATACTAGGAGATCAGGTGGTCGTGCACCTGGTTGAGCACACACATAGTGCGTAAGCACCCAGGTTCAAGCCCCTGGTCCCCACCTGCAGGAGGGAAGCTTCACAAGTGGTGAAGCAGGGCTGCAGGTGTCCCTCTGTCTCTTTCCCTATCTCCCCCTCTTTTCTCAATTTCGGTCTCTATCCAGTAATAAAATAAATAAGTTAAAATGTTTAAAAAAAAAAAAACAGTAGATACTATATGAAGAGAAGACCTCTGGCAGAGACAACAGAACATCCCAGGGGAAACAGGCCTCGAGCCGTGTGTCTGGACTCCAAAGCCTCTCTGTCTCCATCTGGATGGCAGAGATGGCGACAGAAAAATGACATCTGTGAAGATCCCACACCAGTCCCTGGCACAGAGGAAGCCTCCAGAGACGTCAGGCAGCTTGGCTGAACCAGAGAGGAAGGCTGTTTTGCTCTGTGTCTTGAACAGCAGACACCATCAGGCCGTAGGGATGTGAAATATTGGCAGAGGGAGAAAGAAGAAGGGGAAAAAAAAAGTGGAGATAAGTGACACAGGAGTTTGCACACTGGGTAAAATGTTGGACTCTTAAGCCATGACTCAAATGCCTGAGCTCAATCCCTGGCATCTCATGTGCTATTTTAATAAAGAATTTTTTAAAATCATTTTACAGGGGCCAGGTAGTGGTGCACCTGGTTAAGAGCACACATTCCAGTGCACAAGGACTCGGGTTCAAGCTCCTGGTCCCCACCTGCCAGGGGAAAGCTTCATGAGGAGTGAAGCAGGGCTGCAGGTGTCTCTCTCTGTCTCTCGCTCTCTTTTTTTAAAAAAAAAAAATATTCATGAGAAAGATAGGAGGAGAGAGAGAAGGAAACAGTACATGTGCTGCTGGGGATTGAACTTGGGACCACATGCTTGAGAGTTCAATGCTTTCACTGCGCCACTTCCTGGACCGCTCTGTATCGCTCCCTCCCCTCCCAATTTCTTTCTATCTCTATCCAATAATAAAGATTTAAAAAGAAATTAAAAATCATTTTACTTATTTATTGGATAGAGACAGAAATTCAGAAGGAAGGGGAGATAGAAAGGGAGAAAGATAGAAACCTGTAGCCACTTCAGGAAGGAAACTTCACCACTCAGGAAGCTTTCCTCCTGCAGGCAAGGAATCTTTTTTTTTTTTTTTTTAGAAAAAGGTAGAAATGAGGTAACTAGGGGCTGGGTGGTGGTGCACCTGCTTGAGTGCATGTGTTACAATGCACAAGGACCCAGGTTCAAATCCCCAGTCCCCACCTGGGGAGTTTCACAAGCAGTTAGGCAGTGCTGCAGGTGTCTCTGTCTCTCTTCCTCTCTAACTCCCCCATCCCTCTCAACTTGTAACTGTCTCTATGAAATAAAATAAAGATAAAAAAAAGAGAGAGCTGGGGAGTCAGGCAGTAGTGCAGCGGGTTAAGCGCACGTGGTGCAAAGCGCAAGGACCGGCATAGGGATCCCAGTTTGAGCCCCTGGCTCCCCATCTGCAGGGGAGTCGTTTCACAGGTGATGAAGCAGGTCTGCAGGTGTCTATCTTTCTCTCCCCCTCTCTGTCTTCTCTTCCTCTCTCCATTTCTCTCTGTCCTATCCAACAACGACAGCAATAACAACAACAATTTAAAAAAAGGGGCAACAAAAGGGGAAAATAAAAATATTTTTAAAAAGAGAGAGCTAAGGTAACCACCGTGTGTGAAAAGTGCCGTGAGGGGCAATGCAAGGTGGGAGGACCCTTCTTAATGAGGCAGGACCAGTCTCCACACTGAACGCTGAAGAGTGAAGAGCCCACAGGCCACGGCCATCGCTAGGGTGCTAGGACCTTCCAGGAGGTGTAGGGCATGTGCCCAGCCCCCTAGCTCAGGAAGGGGTGAGCGGATGGGAGCAGCCCAGCTGCAGGCCTCGCTTCACCTTCGCCACATGGGTTCCGTAGCAGGTTCCTGCGGAGGCTGCAGAGGAAGAAGAAGATCTTCCAGTCATCCACATGCTGGTCAGAGTGCTCCGTGATGAAGCCCGCCAGCAGGCTCTTGCGTTTCCAGAGGGTGGCCGTGTCTATGAGGTGGTGCCAGAGGCCGCAGACCAGGCGACAGCTGAGCTGCAGCTGGCGGGCCGGCACGTGCGTGAAGATCTCCAGCAAGATGTTCTCGGGCAGCTCATTGATGCAGACGGGGGCCATGACAGTAGGTGAGGTGGGGCGCACACGCGGGCCTGCGGGAAGGCAACACTGGCTGTGGTACCTGACCGAGGGGTTAGGACCCCGAGGTCTCTAGGAACTCCTCTAACTCTGCTTCTTACTTTTAGACTGGGATAATGTGTGTGTGTGTGTGTGTGTGTGTGTGTGTGTGTGTGTGTGTGTGTGTGTGTGTGTGTATGGAGAGAGAGAGACGCTAGCATAATGGTTATGCAAAAAATGACTTTCATGCCTGAGGCCCCAAAGTCCAAGACTCAATCTATCAGCATGAGCCAGAGCTGAGCAGTGTTCTGGTAAAAATAAGTAAATAAATAGAATAAAATAAAAAAATTGGAACTGGCTAATCATTGACAACTAGGGAGAGAATCACAAGGGCTTGAAATGAGCCATCCTGCTTCCTCTGGCCGTCTGTGGACAAGTTGCCTGCTTGTGTTTGTGCGTGTGGGTGACTAGTGAGATATTTTCTCTCCCCCTCCTTCCCCTTCCTTTATCTGTCCTGTCCACTCCAGGTCTCCCTTGAGTAACTCTAATGCATGTACTTGTTTGCTCTCTTACTGGCTCCCCAGCTTTGCAGACACTGCTACATGCCTTGGGTGGGCTGGGCTTCCCCTCTGCATGTGGGGGTGTGAGGGTTCCGGAGCCCCACTCCTCACTCCAGATGAAGTGAGATCAGCCAGAAAGAGAAGGATGAAGTTGGGATGATCTCACTCATAGACAGAAGTTGAAAAACAAGATCAGAAGGGAAAACACAAAGCAGAAGTTGGACAGGGTTTGTTGTACTGCACCAGAGTAAAAGGCTCTGGGGTGGGGGTGGGGGCTGGTTTCAGGTCCTGAAGCAGGATGACAGAGGAAGACCTAGTGGGGGTTGAATTGTTATGTGGAAAACTGAGAAATGTTACATAATTAATCCCCCAATAAAGAAAAAAAGAAAACAAAGTTTACCCATGTACCAACAACTGTATTTGCATTAATTCCCCAAATAAAAAAAGAAAAAGGTGGGGGAGGTAGCATAATGGTTATGTAAACAGATATCATGCCTGAGGCTCCAAAGTCCCAGGTTCAATCCCTCGCGCCACCATATGCCAGAGCTGAGCAGTGCTCTGGTGTTTCTCTCTCTCTCTGCATCTCTCAAAATTAAAATTAAAATGTGACTTCAAAGAACACAGCCCAGGCCAGATGAAAGTGAAAGTTTCTCACCTTGGACACTGGAAGTTGGCTGACACCCCCAGCCCTCCCCAACAGCCCTTGCTGGCTGAGGGCCAGCCAGGTGTGTGTACTCAGAGGTGAAGGCCTCCCCAAGGCAGCTGGAGCAAACATTCAAAACATTCACAGGGCGGGAGACAGCATGTCTGCCGGTGGTTATGCAAAACGCCTTTCATAAATGAAGCACCAAAGGTCCCAGGTTCCACCAGTACCACATAAGCCAGAGCTGATCAGTGCTCTGGAAATGGAAGGAAGGGAGGGAGGGAGTGAGGGAAGTGGGTAGATGAAATAAAGAGAAAGGGGAGAAACTAAAGGCAGGGTAGATAGCATAATGGTCATGCAAAGAGAGCATGCCTGAGGCTCCAAAGACCAGGTTCGGTCCCCCGCACCACCATCAGCCAGAGCATAGAGGCAAGGAAGGGAGGAAGGATGGATGGAAGGAGACATTCAGGCCAGTTGTGCGAAGTCAGCTCAGCAATGAGGCTCCTCACTGGGCCACCCAGCACCCTCAGAAGCAGAATTTAGGCGCCCTTGGCTCACTGTGCGCGAGGGGGTGCCGGGAGGCCCTAAGATAGCAGGCGGCAGGCCCATCTGGGTGCTTCCCGGGGCTGGGGTGCAGCTGCCGGTGATATGCAGGCCCCGCCCCGCACCCTGGGACCCGGAACTCAGCCCCCAGCTCAGCGGACAGCTAACCCGCACCCTCCGCCTCCCGCGCCGCCGTCCCCGCACCCCTGCACCTGCTGGCGCGACACCTGGGCGCGAGGGGCGCCCTGGCACCCAGCCCCGGCACCCAGCTCCGGGAGAGCCCAAGCCTGCCGCCTCCGCCTGCCGGCCTCGCCCCGCCTCGCGTCACGTGATCGCCCCAGCTGTCCCCTGCTGGGACATGTGCGTCACACCCGGCGCTGCCCACCCACCCACCCCCTCCCGCACCCAAGGGGCCAACGGACCTGGAGCGCTGCACAGACCCCAGCTGGTCCTGGGAAGGAAGCTCAGGCCACTCCCGGAGAACACCTGACCCTTGCACTGCCTCCTCCCATCCCGGAGGAGGCTGGGCTAGCACTGGCTTTGGGGAGGCTCGCCCCAGGCCCTCAGGTTCAAGCCCCGGGAACCAGAGCTGAGCTGGGCTCCGGCAAAAATGGATGAATAGATAAATGACATTACATGACATGACATGACATAAAGGCAGTGGAGGGGCGGATAGCATCAGGGTTCTGCAAAGGACTTTCCTGCCTGCGGCTCTGAGCTCCCAGGTTCAGTCCCCAGCACCACCATAAGCTAAAGCTGAGCCGGGTTCCAGTAAAAATGAATTAATTAATTAATTAAACAAGAAATAGCCTTTTCTGGATCCTTGCCCCTGCTGGAGACTTTCCTTATTCCTCAGTTCTCATGGCCTGCCCAGGTTGCAGGACCTCTCCATGGGGGGGGGGGGGGTGATTTCTGAAACTCTACGTTTAAACCTTCAAAAACAAAATTCTTTTTTTTCTCTCTCTTTTTTAAATTTATTTATTAATTTTCTTTTGTTGCCCTTGCTGTTGTTGTTGTAGTTATTATTGCTGTTGTTGTCATCGCTGTTGGATAGGACAGAGAGAAATGGAGAGGAGAGGGGGAGAGAAAGACAGACACCTGCAGACCTGCTTCACCACTTGTGAAGGGACTCCCCTGCAGGTGGGGAGCTGGGGCTTGAACCAGGATCCTTATGCCGGTCCTTGCACTTCACGCCATGTGCGCTTAACCTGCTGCGCTACCGCCGACTCCCCCTCTTTTTTTTTTTTTGCCTCCAGGGTTACTGCTGGAGCTCGGTGTTGACATTACATATCCACTGTTCCTGGAGGCCATTTTTTCCTTTTTATTGGATAAGACCGAGAAAAATTGAATGAGGAGGGAGAGAGAGAGGGAGAAGACACCTGCAGACCTGCTTCACCACTTGTGAAGTATCCCCTCTGCAGGTGGGGAGCAGGGGCTCAAACCCGGATCCTTAAGCTTAGTACTGTATACACTAAACTGGGTGCACCACTGCCCCAGTACCCCAACCCCCTGTCTTCAGCCATAAATGTGCAGATAGTGCTCAGCCTCCACCAGGGCTGCGGGCTGCATCTTCAAGGAAGAGTGGGTTTTGTTTGCTTTGTTTTTCCTTCCTTCCTTCCTTCCTTCCTTCCTTCTCTCTCTCCCTCCCTCTCCCTCTCTCCCTTCTGTCCTTTCCTTTTCTTCTTTCTTACCAGAGGATTGTTCAGCTCTGGTTTATGGTGGTGCTAGAGATTTAACTTGGGCCTTTTGGTGCCTTAGGCATGAGAAGTGTTTTTGTATAATCATCATGCTGTCTCCCTGGCCCAGAGTTGAATAGGATAAAGTAAGTTTAATGGTGCAGACTGAGCACCTACTATGCTAGGCAACCATCCTCAAGCCCTCTCTAGAGAGAGACAGGGACAGAGAGGCCCACCGTGGCACTGAAAGTTCCTCCAGTGTGGCAAGGATGGACTTGAAGCCAGGTCATGCCCATGGCAAAGCAGTGCCCTGTCCAAGTGAGTGACTTCACTGGCCCATGCTCTGTCTTTTTAATTTGTTGTTTACTAGTGGGTGTGTGCATATGTGTGCGTGGGGGGGTAGGGAACCAGAGTATCACTGTGGCACATGTGATGCTGGGGAACTTGGGTCCTTGTGCTCACAGGTCAGACTCTACCAGCTGGGCCACCTCTCAGGTTTCTGGGTCCCATTCTCAGCGCTCTGGCCTCCTCTGATGTCCTGTGCTTTTGGAAGAGCCACATCAGTCAGGAGTGTGGCAGGCAAGCATGGAGGCGAGGACTGACCCAGAGACCTGAAGTCCCCTCTCCAGAGGAAGCCAGCAGTGCGTAGGACAGCTGGGGTGAAATGTTGGCAATGGTGAGAGTTCCGTCCCATGGTGCTGGTCCTTTGGGATCCTGGTCACTGAAGTATCCATCTCTCTGGGTACCCTGGACAAGTATCACCCATGTCCTATCTTCAGCAGAACTCTGCCCCTGTCCCCTGATCCCACAGGACACAGGCTGGGGTGGGGACACCTTTTATTTGACTGTGTGTGTCAGGGGCCAGCTCAGAGCACTGCTGTCCTTCCAGTTGGAGGGACACAGATGCACAGCTGGATGGGCAGAGAAGTCCTGGGAGTGGCAGTTCCAGTGATGGGGTAGGCACTTCGGATGTTCTCCAAACCCTTGAGCATCACCCCCACCACCCCCCAAGCCACTCATCCTGGGTTCACATGCCCCAGCTCTCAGAATCCGGGCCAAACCCCGACTGCTACAGCCCCTCCCACCCCATCTGCCCTGGGACACTAGGGCAGGAGTTCTCCACACACCTGGTGCCTACTTGGCTTCTAAGTTTTCACTGGCAGTGACGACAGGCCTGGAGCCACCAGTCTGCTCATCTCAGACCAGGTCTGACTCTCTGGCCTAAGCCTCCTTCCAGTCTGAGCAGTGGGCATAGCAGAGGGCAGGGAGTGGCCAAAAGGGGCAGGAGATAAGCAGAGCTGCCCTCCACTCAGGCCCCAGCTCCCGCAGGGCCCCAGGAAGCCACCCCCAAAGGACACAAGGAGAGAAAGCCCAGGAGGCACAGGGAGAGACACAGATCTAGGTCGTCACCTGAGCTTGTGCTATGGAAAAATCCGTGTTTCAGCTCCCCAGTGTCTCAGCTCAAATGTGGCCAAAGAATGAGACTGGGGCCGCGTGGAGGGCAGGGAGGTACGTTTATTCTCTGCACAGGTCGATTTCAGGTTTCAGGTCGATTCCTACCAGGCCTGAACACCTTTCTTCCCAGCACCCAGCCTTTATCTTTTCCAAGCTGGGCCTGGCACAAGCTGTTTGGTTAGAGTCAGCCAAGGTGCGGGCAGGATTAGAGGGTACGAGTTGACTGGCTACAGAGTCTGCCAAGGTCTCCACTCCGGATCCCAGAATGCGGAAGCGAGAGTCCACCATCCTTGCAGTTTCCTCTCCTTCATTCTTTTATTTGCCTGCAGAGTTTTCATTTTATTTCACTCCTGGGGGAGCCTGGGGTGGGGAGCCTGTGAGTACCTGGCCCCTTGCCAACCCAAGGGCCCTATCTCTTTTAAAAAAATTTTTTATTATTATCTTTTATTTTATTGGATAGAGACAGCCAGAAATTGAGAGGGCAGAGACAGAGACAGATACACCTGCAGCTCTGCTTCACCACTCGTGAAGTTTTCCCCCTGCAGGTGGGGACGAGGGGCTTGAACCTGGATCCTTGCGCACTGTAATATGTGTGCTGAGCCAGATGCACCACCACCTGGCCCCAGGGCCCTGTATCTTAAAGAGACCCTGTACCAGCCTCCCCTGCCAGTGGGAAGAGAGCTGTCCCCCTGCCCAAGCCCAGCCCTTGTACAAGAGCTTTACCAGATGGGCGTCAGAGCGAGGCCATCAGAGCAGGGCAGGCCCGATGGTGATGCTGCTGTTGGTGACCCTGGGGCCGTACCAGCCCGCCCAGTAGTGAGTGTCCACACCGCCGTGCTGAAACCAGATGTAGCGGACACCAGGCGGGTAGTTGGAGAAGGTGTGGGAGACCTGGGTGGAGGGAGGCCGAAGGAAGAGGAGTCTGGGCTGGGGAAGTAGTTCGCGTGTTCAGTATGCTGCTTTGCCACGTGTACCGTCCGGCTTTGGGCCCTAACCCCATAGCACTGAAGGAAGCTTTGGTGCTGTGGTCTTTTACTCTCTCTCTGTTGACAGACAGACAGCCAGGGGCCAGACAGTGGCGCACCTGGTTCAGCTCACATGTCACAGTGTTCAAGGAACAGGTCCCCACCTGCAGGGGGAAAGCTTCACATGAGTGATGAAGCAGGGCTACAGGTGTCTCTCAGTCTCTCTCCATCTCTGTCTCGTCCTTCCCTCTCATTTTTGCTCTGTCTCTATCCAATAATAAATAGAAACATTAAAAGAGAGACAGAGGAAAGAAAGAGAGAGGGAGGGGGTAAGTAGGAAGGGGAGGGGCCAGGAGACCTGATCTTGAGAGTGATGTTGCCTGCAGGGGCCAGTGGGCAAGGATGTAGCTGAAGTTTCAGTGCTGGGCCTGAAGGCAGCAGAACTGAGTTCTGGTCTTGCCTCTGATTTGGGGAAGACTGTCTCCTCCTCTAGCATCAGTTGCCCCCACTCCTCTGAAAAATTATTTCTCAGTAAGAAGTAGCGGGGGGATAAAGAGCCAGAGTGTCCCTCTGGTATATGTAGTGCTGTTGGGGGTGGAACTTGGGACCTCATGTCTTCAAATCCAATGCTTTCTCCACCGTGTCACCTTCCAGGTCACTACTGTCAATTATTTCCTGCCTGCCTGCCTCCCTCCCTTCCTTTAAAAAAAAATTTTTTTTTAATTTTTATTATCTTTATTTATTGGATACAGACAGTCAGAAATTGAGAGAGTAGGGGGAGACAAAAAGGGAGAGAAAAGAAAGCTTTCCCCCTGCAGGTGGGGACGAGGGGCTTGAACCTGGGTCCTTGCGCACTGTAGTGTGAATGCTTAACCAGGTGCACCCCCACCTGACCCCTACTTTAGATGCAACTGGCATACACTGGGAGTAGGTGTGTATTTACTTATTTATCTATTTATTTATTTATTTTACCAGAGCACTGCTCAGCTCTGGCTTCTGGTGGTTTGGGGAATTGAACCTGGACCTTGGAGCCTCAGGCATGAGAGTCTCTTTGTGGAACCATTATGCTGTCTAACCCTGCTCACTAGTACTAGCTTCCACATCTACAAAACTTGTGTCTGTCTCTGCAGTGACAAGCTGCTGATCCAGGTAGCAGAGCAGATAATGCTGGCCTAGGTAATACTGACCGATGTCAGTAATTAGCATCTGGGAAGGGAGCAGTGGATGAGCCACTGGAGCTCAGACGTGAGGTGCTGTGTCTGATCTCTGCCATCACATTTGCCAGAGTGATGCTCTCTGGTTCTCTCTCTCTCATTAATAAATTAATTAATTCCCAATAAAGAAATTAAATAGATAAATAAAAATATTAGTAATTATTAATAGCCCTTTGGGAGGCTGTCTGGGTGTGGCTCTTTTTTTAACTTCTTTTTTTATTATATTTATTTATTTTCCCTTTTGTTGCCCTTGTTTTTATAGTTGCTTTTGTTATTGATGTCGTTGTTGGACAGGACAAAGAGAAATGGAGAGAGGAGGGAAAGGCAGAGAGGGGGAGAGAAAGACAGACACCTGCAGACCTGCTTCACCGCCTGGGAAGCGACTCCCCTGCAGGTGGGGAGCCAGGGTTCGAACTGGGATCCTTACTCCGGTCCTTGCGCTTTGCGCCACGTGTGCTTAACCTGCTGCCCTACCGCCCGACTCCCGGCTCTGTTTTCTAGTGCTCGGAGCCTGGAGGAGCAGCAGTGGAGCTGAGATCTGACCTTGGGCTGAGCCTGGTCACAGCCCCTCCCTCCCCCAGCCCCGTCACACACCTCCCTCCACTTGGCATCGCTCTTCTTCTGGATAGTCACTGGGTCCGGCTGGAAGGTCCCCAGAGGCGCATGCGCTGACGACAGGAGCTGGACGCACAGCTGGTACTTAGACCCGCAGTCTGGCCGAGCAGCGAACCTGCAGGAAGGGGGAGGGAGGGTCCGTCGGGGACTCTCAGGCAGGGTGGGGTGGGCTGCCCGAATGCCCGGCGCTCACCAGTCCTTCACCTGGATGTCCGGACGTGTGGTGTCCATCAGCTCCTCCCAGTACCCTTCTGCCTTGAGGTCCACCACCTGGGACTTGAGGCATGTGCTGGGGGGTGGGTCAGGGGTGGCAGGTAGATACGTGGGCAGGGCAGGGGCACACCACTGGGCAGTGTGTGTGTGTGTGTGTGTGTGTGTGTGTGTGTGTGTGTGTGTGTGTAACCCTCCCAAAGCAAAAAGAGGCCCCAGAGTGGTTTGTCCGCCCCATCCTAGCCTTGGATCTTACTAATAAGAAGTCACGAAGTATTTCTTGACCTGGTCATTGGGGAATTCCTTCCTCTGCTCTTTAGAGAGGTCCTCCACCTTCCACTCGTCGCCTCCGTTCACATCCAGGCTCCAGAACTCAAAGCCATCTGGTGGGAAAGCAGAGTTCAAACCACAGGGAAGTCCTTGGGTGGTCATCTTCTCCCAAGGGTCCTTTGCTCTGGGTCCCCTCCCTAGATCTGGGCAGCTATCCTCAAGCTTCATGCTGTGATGCTGTGGCCCCAGTAGCCACCTAGGGTCAGGCCTCTCCTGTGTGCAGGGCACCACGATCAGTACTTTCTGGACATTCCCAGGCACGTGGTCATTAGCATGACCTAATCCTTTTGGTGATTCTGATGCTGGCTACAGAGTTCTGGGTCTAGTCCCAGCTCCACCACTGCTGGGTTGTATGACCTTAAAGAAGTTGCTCTCTCTCCGAGCCTTGCTCTTATCCTCTGTAAAGGGGTGAAGGGCAGGGAGACGGTCAAATTTTTTTTCTTTAAAAATTTTTTTAAATCCTTTTTATTTGTTAGAGACAGCCAGAAATTGAGAGGGAAGGGGGAGATAGAAAGGGAGAGAGACAGAGAGACACTGGCAGCACTGCTTCATCACTCGTGAAGCTTTCCATTTGCAGGTAGGGAATCCGGGTCCTTGAGCATTATAACATGTGCACTCAACCAGGTGCGCCACCACTCGGCCCTTCAAATTTTTTCTTAAATGGCCAAAAAATTAAAATTTGAGGGCCACATATTAATATATATATTCTTTTTAAAATAAGGCTGTTTGTCCATCACCTGTATGGAGACCAAGTCTGTAAGGGACCATGTGAGATAGAGACCTGAAAGACATCCTGGAGACATCTGCCACTATGCCTCCAAACTGGCCACACCATGCAGAGTGAGTTTCTCCTTCCATCCCAGTATCTGACGAAACAGAACCAGCAAGGGAAGGAAGAGGCCTCTGGGTACCACGGACTGGGAAGAAGATGGCATTTCCTATTCTTCCACAGGCAAAGTCCTCTTTGCCCTCTGAAACAATCCCAGCAGGCCTAGCTAGGTTTGGACACTGGGAAATTGGCCAACAGAATACAGCTTGGACTTGCTGGTCTCTTGTCTTGGGCACAGTCAGTACCAATGAGCTAATGCTCCAGCTCCCAGAAAAGGTCACTGGGGGAATAGCCAGCATAACAGAGCAAAGCGGCAAGGTGATGATGCCTCTGGTTGAGTGCACAAGCTACAATACACAGGGACCTGGGTTTAAGTCCCCGGTCCCCACCTGCAGGGGGAAAGCTTTGTGAGTGGTGAAGCAGGGCTGCAGGTGTCTCTCTGTCTCTGTCTCTCTCCTATTTTATCTCTCTCTTCCTTTCAATTTCTGGCTGTCTCTATCCAATAAATAAATAAAGATAATTTAAAAAAATAGAGTAAAAAAATGCTATTCTTGCTCTCAGCGGGCCCATTTGAGTCCTGGGTGCTCTGTGAGGGCCTACCATGTAGGGGTGGTTAAGGGAGGGTTAAGGAGTGAAGCCACTCGGGGGACCTGGCTTGCTGTAAGTGCCCGCTGGCACTGTGGCAGTGTGTGCACTGGAGAGCACTGGGTCCCCGCCAGACCCCACCTTCCGCACACGGGTTGTGCAGAAGGTTCCTCCGGAGGCTGCACAGGAAGTAAAAGGTCTTCCAGTCGGGCACAGGCTGGTCCCAGTCCTCGGGGATGAAGCCCTCTCGCTGGCATTTGTGTTTCCACAGAGTCACCAGGTCGATGACGTCCCGCCAGAGGCTGCAGACCAGCCGGCAGCGCAGCAGGAGCTGGCGGGCGGGCACGTGAGTGAACAGTTCCAGCAGGATGTTCTCCGGCAGCTCATTGATGCTCCTCACGGCCATGGCGGTGGCTCCTGGGCACCCTCCTGCGGTCACCAAAGAGCTGTGTGGCAGACCCCCCTTCTCCTAGGGCCCCCCACCCCGAAGTGAGGGTGCAGGTTCCTATCTCTGCTCTGCCACTTACTGTCTCACTTAAAGTCACTCTGCCTTGGGGCTGGGGAGGCAGCCTAGCAGGTCCTGGGTTCTACAACAAGGTCCTGGATGCTGTCCCTGCTCTGGGTACCGGAAAGAAGAAAAACCAAGCAGAACGTTATCCATACAGAGTGGGGCTCTGGTTTTGCTCCTCAGTTTCTGTTTCCTCCTCTGAAACATGGGATCCGGTGCAGTTCTCTTTTCTGGGGAGGGTTCAAGGACTTTGTAAGACTGTGAGGGGCCGGGTGGCGGTGCACCAGGTTGAGCGCACATGTTACAATGCTGTAGGACCCAGGTTCTAGTCCCCTAGACCCACCTGCAGGGGGAAAGCTTCACAAGTGGTGAAACAGGGCTGCGGTGTCTCTCTCTCCTTCCCCCTCTCTCTTTTTACAGCTCACTTGGACAGTGTGCTGATTTTTATTTTATTTTTTACCAGACCACTGCTCCACTCTAGTTTATGATGGTGTGGGCGCTTGAACCTGGGACTTTGGAGCCTCAGGCATGAGAGTCTCTTTGCATAACCATTATGCTATCTCCCCCCACCCTGTCTCTCTCCCTATCACCTCCTTCCCTCTCAATTTCTGTCTCTATCAAAGAAATAAATATAATAAAAAATAAAAAGTGAACCCCGATTTCCCTGATTTCCCCCCCGCCCCCATGCACTGCACAACACCCTCTTAAGGAAGGTCGGGACACCAGAGATACAAGGACCTGCCCAAGGTCGTTCGGTCCAAGACAGGGTCAGAGGCATCTTTCTCTGATTCTACAGCAATATATCACCACCACCATCATTACAGCGAATACGAAAATGCGTAGCACCAGGCCTGCTCCTCCATCCTCTCTCCCATCTTCAGAGGGGAGGAGGTACCAGTTGGGACAGGACTTGGGGTGGATAAGCATCTTAATTTTTCTGACAGAGGGTCACAGGGTTTCAGAAACTTTCTCAGGCCTGTAGAGGGCATATTCTGCCCTAGCTGGGCCTGGGCAGGGGGTGGCCCATGGGGGAAAGGCCTCTCCTACACGCTCCCTGCTCCCCCTCCGCCCCCAGGAGGGACTCCAGTGGCCTGGGCCTGGCCCTCACCCAGCTGCCCTGGGCTGGTTAAGCCTCGATCAGACACCGCCGCCCCTTCCCACCCGGTCCGGGCCAGCTCGCGTCCTCGCCGGGCAGCTCTCGGTGACCCCTCCCGGCGGGTCACCTGTGCTCCGGGATGCAGAGACTGGGATGCAGAGACTAAGCCAGCCTCCGCCAGAGGTCGCGAGGGCCCCGCCCCTCCCCTCAGACCCGCCCTTCGGCCTCCAGGCCCAATCACCTTCGTCTAGGCCCCGCCCGTCGTCCTCCAGACCCCGCCCACGCCGCTAGGTCCAATCATCTTCCACCAAGCCCCCTCCCGCCCCTTCCTGTGTTTCTAGGACCCACCCACGCCCTCCAGGGCCGGTTCTCTTCCCCCAGGCCCCGCCCCTCGCCCTCCAGGCCCCGCCCATACCCTGTAGGCCTAGTCCCTTTCTCCAGGCCCCGCCCCTCGCCCTCCAGGCCCCGCCCCCGAAGCCTTTGGTAGTCACTGCGGGGCTGCTGGGCCGAGGATGCGCCCCCCATCGGGACGTAGGAACATTACCTGGTGGGATTACCTCCGGGAGAGACCTCCTGCTCCCTCCCTCCTCCTGGACCCTGTGCCCCACAGCCTCCGCATGACCCAGCCTCTCTCTACCTCCCCCGCCCAGCAGCCCCCTCCCCTCCCCCCAGGAGGGACCTAGGAGGCGAACCAAAGCGGACACCTCCCTTACCCCGGTTAGAAGAACCTTTCCCAGCCTCCCAGTAGCCTCAGAGCTCCGGCGGCTGACTGTGGACTGCAGGGCATTCGGGCCGGCGGCCAAGGGGGGGGCCGGGGGCGGGGTGCAGAGGGAGGAGGTGCGGGTGCGGGGGAATGCGGGGGCTGCGGAGGGGGTGGCCCTTTTAAGAGGCTCGGCCGGCCGGGACCGACCAGACGGAGCAGCGCGGGGACTCGCCTCGGCCGCACTCAGCAGCCTGCAGCGCTCGGCTCCTGCCCTCGCATCTGCCTTTGCAGGATGGACGAAGACGGTGACGCAGGTAGCGGCGTCTGCACCTGCAGGCTGCAGCCCGGGAGGGGCCCTGGGCAGGCGGGGCAGTGCTGCAGAGGAGGGGAGCAGAGGACGACCCCCTTACACACACCCCTGCAGCGCAGCGGACTTCATCCCTGCAGAGCCCCCTGAGATCATCCCCAAAGAGAACTGGCTTCTGGGAGCTCCGAGGGCTGGAGAGGAGACGTGGTGGTGGTGGTGGTGGGGATTCTGTTTGCCTAGGATATGGCTTGGGAGGGGTCCCACGTTGCGACGTGCCAGCCTCAGGAGGGTCTGTGGGAACTCATCCAGGACTTTTCCTCCCACCCACCAACTTCTGGCTTGGCAGCTCTGGCTGCGGGCAGTCCGAACCCCATGGATTTTGGGGGGGTTGTCTAATGGCTTCTCCTCACTCCCTGCATCCTAGCCTTCAACCTGACATTGGGATGCCCAGTGGGGGATCCGGCCTGGGCAGGGGGATGGCTGGGGTGCGCCAACTCTCCCTGAACTCCAGGGCCTGGAGACTGCCCAGTCATCCTGCCTGGCACCGGACCCCTCCCCCCAACCCCTCTGACTCCTGGTGGGGCCTACAGGGGCTGCCTGCTGAGTCAGGGGGAGCCAGACCTGCCTGCTGACCCCCCCCCCCCCAGCGTTTTCTCTGCCGGCCCTCTGCCCGTGGGCACGGTCTGGGGAGGCAAGGGGAAACCGAGTCTGGCCCAAGTCCTCCTCTCCCAGCAAGGAAGCTCCAGTTTCCCCACCCCCACTCCGTGTGGCCCCTTTGCCACACTCTTATGGGGCGCCAGAAGGGGCTCCTGTTTTTTTCCCGGGCCCCAGCTATTCCCCTGACTCTGGGGCCCAATCCAGGTGAGTGAATCAACTTCCAGAAGCCAGATAACTTTCTGACAGCAACAATGTGAGCAGTTGTGTGTGTTCAGGAGTGGGTGAGGGGCCTGTAATCAGATCTGGGGCAGTGAGCGCCAGCCTGGGGCCAGGAGCAGGGGGCCAGGTGAGGTGCACCTTTCTGAGGAGCATCAGGTGTCCACCCAGGCCAGGGCAGGGCCAGGGGAGGGTGGGGTGGAGAGGTGAGGATGCCAGGCTAGCTCCCCAGGGACCTGTGGGCAGCAGGATGGGGGTGACAGGCAATGCAGAGCCTGGCCTCTCCCTCTCTGGGCCCCCACTGGTTTGCACTAGGACTTAGGAGAAGACAGTGAGCCATCTTTGCCAAAAGGGCTCATGTTAAGATGTAGCCAGAAGTGCTAACGGTGAAGAGGCCATGCTGTGCTCATGATTATCCATTCAACCTGCTGCGCTGAGGGCCACTGGAGAAGGGGTCAGGCGCTCTCAGGTCTGACTGTTAGGAGATGGATGCAGGACCTGTCCCCTCCCCCCCAATGCTTCCTCCGTGACCTTGGCTGTCCCTCTGCTCCCAGGGCTGAGGCTGGGAGCAGCCTCTCCCACCCCCACATGGCTCTGTCTCTCCCACGCCCCATGCCCCCTCCTCCAGGGACACTGGGCTCTCCCTGTGTGCTGACTTCAGCTGTCTGTGGAGAAGCTGAGGCAGCCTGGCATGTAGGAGATACCGCAGCCCACAGCTGACATCTGTCTTCTTGCAGTCAGTGTTCCTGACCCTCCTCTGCACATCTGAACAACCCAGCACAAAGACCCCTTCCAGTTCATAGGTGAAGAAACCCAGGGTCAAAGATAGGAAAAGAAGAGGCAAAGGAACCCTCCCCCCTTCCCAGGCACACTGCATCTCTTCGTGATGATGGCGGATGGCCGGGGCTCTGTGTCTACAGGGCAACTGCCCTGCTTTTCCTGTTTCTTTTCACAGAGGTCAAGACAACAAGGAATAGAGAGGAGAGACCTGTAGCTCTGCTCATAGAGCTCCCACCCCATAGTTGGCAGCCAGGGGGTTGAACCCAAGTCCTTGTACACAGTGATGTGACTCTACTGGATGTGACACCACCCAGCCCTAAACATGGTCTCTTTTAAAAAGTTGCCTCCAGCCTCCCCAAGTCATGTAGCTGTGACCTGTGCAAGCCTTAGGTCCCCACAGCCATGCCTAGTAAGGTAGCGTGATCTTAATCCCTCCCCACCTTCCATCCTGAGGATCTTCATATGCAGACTCCAAACCAATGCCCATTGCCGTACCTCCTAATCTCATGACTCACTAAAACAATCAACTTATTTACTAGTGACAGAGAGGAGAGAAAGGAGGACAACCAGAACACCGCTCTGGCACATGTGGTGCCTGGGCTTAAACTCCTGGCCTCATAGTTGTCAGTCCAGCACCCTAGCTACACGGCGCCACCTCTGAGGCTGTTGATGTCTAAACTGGACTCTAAACTGGACTGCCTGAGCTCCAATCCAGTGATAATGGGAGGCAAAAAAAAAAAAAAACCCTTCCCACAGTGCTTGGCACACAGCAAGTGTCCCGTACACGTTAGCAGCTGGCAGTGAATCAAACAGGATGGAGGCTGGTGTCCCAGCCCTGTTACTGCCCTCAATCCTTCACTAGTCCCCAGAAAGGGGCCATAGACCTTCACACCCTAGGCCAGAGGCTAAGGATGATGGGAGTTCAGACTGTGTAAGGATAGAGTGGGGGCATGTCTAGAGGGCTTCCTGGAGGTGGTGAGGGAACCACAGCTCTCAGAAGGTAGTAGAAAGGGTTAAAAGGGGCCCTGGGTAAAGACGAGGTCCCAGGTGGGTGTGGTCACATTATTTCCTTGGGGGAAGGATGCCTGCCCACCCCATCCCCCCCACCCCGTGAAACTGTACGCAGGGCTGGTGCGTGCCCCCTGGCAC
Organism: Erinaceus europaeus; assembly: GCF_950295315.1. Taxonomy (NCBI): domain Eukaryota; kingdom Metazoa; phylum Chordata; class Mammalia; order Eulipotyphla; family Erinaceidae; genus Erinaceus; species Erinaceus europaeus. Next base: position 92,206,032 of record NC_080174.1, read on the forward strand.
TGGGCACCAGCTCCTGGCCACAGAATTGCCAGCCTCAGCTGCAGACTGTCCCATGGCAGGTGGAGGGCAGATACCCTACAGGTCACTCCCAACCAGAGCAGGGGGGCATTCTGAGAGGCACCCTGCTCCATCCAACTCTCCTGTCCCCACCACAGAGAGGGCAGGCCAACCAGAGGAGGAGAGCCCGGAGGACCAACAGGAGGAGGTGGTGGAAGAGCAGGAGGAACAGGAGCAGGAGGAGGAGGACCAGGCGGCCTACCTAGACGAGCTGCCTGAGCCCCTGCTGCTGCGCGTCCTGGCAGAGCTGCCCGCCGCCCAGCTGGTGCAGGCCTGCCGCCTGGTGTGTCTGCGCTGGAAGGAGCTGGTAGATGGCGCCCCCCTGTGGCTGCTCAAGTGCCAGCAGGAGGGGCTGGTGCCCGAAGGCTGCGCTGAGGACGGGCGCGACCACTGGCAGCAGTTCTACTTCCTGAGCAAGAGGCAGAGGAATCTACTGCGAAACCCCTGTGGGGAAGGTGCGGGCCTGGGGACACAGCATTCCCTGCTGGATGGTGGGCCTTCTCGGCGTGTTCAGTGGGCTCTCTTGCTGGGCACAGGGTGGCGTTCACTGAGTATTGTACAGGGAACCTTTGGGTGTGTGTGTGTCTGTGTGTGTGTTGGGGGGGTGGGGGACTCTAGGGAGATGAAGCCTTGCTCAGAGAAGCCAGAGTCCGAGCGCAGACTCAGCAAACCTACATCCCTGGCTGCTTCACTCTGCTTCTGGGAGTCAGTTTAGGAAAAGGAAAAAATAATGGTTTGTAAGAAGACCAGCAGAAGGCTGGTGAGATAGTTCACTTGGACAGCGAGTGTGAGAGACCCAGTTTCAAGCTTTGAAGAAAGCCTCTGTGCTGTGGTCTCTTTCTGTCACTCTTTAAATTTATTTATTTATTTATTATTGGATAGATACATAGACATTGAGAGGGGAGGGGGAGATAGGGAGAGACAGAGAGACACCTGCAGCCCTGCTTCACCAGTCATGAAGCTTTCCCTCTGTAGGTGGGGACCAGGGGCTTGAACCTGGGTCCGTGTGCACTGTCATGTGAGCACCACCACCTGGCCCCCTCTTTCACAATTTCTGTCTCTCTCTAGAAAAAAAAAAGCCAGTAGTATTCAAACCCATGTTGTTCAAGGGTCACCTGTGTCAACATTTCCCCTTGGGGTTCCTTTTCTCAGTGCCCCCATACACTGTGAGCTGGGCATGAGAAGCCTGGTGCAGGACCCTTGGGTGGGGGAGGAGAGAGAGGGTCCGAGTCTGGGAACAACCTTTCAGCTTCCACCTTCATTTGCTCACCCAACTTGTTAGTGTCCTGAGGGCCTCCCTGCCCTCCCCCCATATGCCCAGGGATATATATATATATATATCCCTGCCTGGCCCTGGGCTCGCCTGTGTGACTGCCTGGGGCTGTCTGTCCTTACAGAGGACTTGGAAGGCTGGAGTGATGTGGAACACGGTGGGGACGGCTGGAGGGTGGAAGAGCTTCCTGGAGACTGCGGGGTGGAGTTCATTCAGGACTGTGGAGTCAAGAAGTTCTTTGCCTCATCCTTTGAGTAAGGAGGCTGGGAGTGGAGGGGAGGGTGGGGCAGGGGGACCTCGCTCTGGGCTGATCCAGGTCCTGGAGGTGGTGAGGGTCAGGGGGGACCTTGCTCTGGGCTGACCCAGGTCTTCTAGGTGGTGCCGTAAGGCTCAGCTGGTGGATCTCCTTGCTGAAGGCTACTGGGAGGAGCTGCTGGACACCACCCAGCCGGCCATCGTGGTGAAGGACTGGTGAGCGGGGTTGAAGGGTGGCAGTGGGGATTGAGGGCGCCCTTGGAGTGGCAGAGTGGTGGAACAGGAGTCCAGCAAGTGAAAGTTTGCTTCTCCTGAGACTTACATGCCAGCAAGTCCCCTCCCCCCTCCTCCTCTTTCTCCTTGTTCTCTTTCTCCTCCTCCTCTCTTTCCCCCTCCTCCTCTTTCTCCTTCTTCTCCTCCTTCTCTCCTCCTCCCTCCTCCCTTTCTTCTCCACCTCCTCCTTCTCACCTTCTCCTACTCCTTCTGTTTCTTCACCTCCTTCTCCTCTTCCTCCACAGTCACCTTTTCCTCCTTCTTCTTTTTTTAAGAAAGTTTTTAATATTTATTTCCCCTTTTGTTGCCCTTGTTTTTTATTGTTGTGGTTATTATAGTTGTTGTTATTAATGTCATTGTTGGATAGGACAGAGAAGTGGAGAGAGGAGGGGAAGACAGAGGGGGAGAGAAAGACAGACACCTGCAGACCTGCTTCACTGCTTTGAAGTGACTCCCCTGCAGGTGGGGAGCCGGGGGCTCAAACTGGGATCCTTACGATGGTCCTTGCGCTTCGTGCCTTGTGCGCTTAACCGCCCAACTCCCCTTTTCCTCCTTCTTTCTCTTCGTCCTTCTTCTCTTCCTCTGTCTCCCCTTCTCCACTTTTCTTCTCCTCCTTCTCCTTCCCACTTCACCCCTTTCTGCTTCTCTTTTCTCTGTCTAGGCTTCAAATGAAGCAGGATTGTGAACTGGCTTTGAAACCAGGCTTGGGTTTGGATTTAAAAATAAAAAAAAAGACACTCTTCCCTCCATCCCTGTGACCTCACCTGTGAAAGCTGGGGGGAGGGGGGAGGGGAAGGGGGCGGGAGCCGCAGGGTGAGTGACAAGTATCTGGGTGGGGCAGGTATTCAAGCCGCAGCGATGCCGGCTGCCTGTACGAGCTCTCGGTGAAGCTGCTGTCGGAGCACGAGGATGTGCTGGCAGAGTTCAGTAGCGGCCAGGTGGCGGTGGCCCCGGACAGCGACGGTGCCGGCTGGACCGAGGTGAGCCTGCGGAGGGCGGGGCTCCCATGTCTGGACCCAGCACCCACCTGGTCTGGACCTGGCTGCCTTGTGGGCGGGTGCCCTGGACTGCCAAATCCTGGGCAAAGGAGGCATGGGGGTATGGGGGGTCTCGTCCCGCACCAGTGTGGCAGTGTTGCAGCAAGAGTGGAGGGGGTGCCCCGGCCCCCCTGACCCTGTCTCCGCCCCTTCCCCAGATCTCCCACACCTTCACCGACTATGGGCCCGGCGTCCGCTTCGTCCGCTTCGAGCACGCGGGGCAGGACTCGGTCTACTGGAAGGGCTGGTTTGGGGCCCGGGTGACCAACAGCAGTGTGTGGGTGGAGCCCTAGGCCACGCGCAGCCCCCCAGCCGCCCTGCTGGCATCCAGGGCAACCTATGTAGTGGTAACACCGCCCCTGCCCCCTGCCCCGCCCCGCCCTGCTCTGCTCTCTCCAGACCCTGACTCCAGGCTCAGCCCTGCGGCTCAAGGAGGGTTTGGCAGTGTATCTTAGCATGGAGAAAATGAGGTGAGGTCCTTGGCTGGGCCCACCACTGAACAGCACCTCTTCCCCACCCTGTCACCTAGCACAGTGCCCACCGCAAAGTGGGCACCCAATAAACATTATTTGTCCAAGGAAGGAATGAACAAACGGATGAATAGACACCCCTTTCTCCCATCCTTTCTCTCCAGAGGGCCATTTTACCAGGGATTGTCCTGGTAAAATCCTTGGCAGGGCTCCAGCTGCTCTGGTTTCCTGGCCTTTGGGCCAATGGGAGCCAGTCAGGCCAGGGTGCCGGACAAAGGCTGAGATTGTGAGACCACAGCTGTGAGCTGGGCCTGGCACAGGACTGACACCCAAGCTGCCCAGAGGCCAAATGTGGGGCAGGGATACCCCCATCCCCGCTGCTCTCTGAAGGCAGAATGGGGGTCATGGCAGCCCCTCAGCTGGGGTTCCTGTCCCTCTAGTGACAGGGGCCGGTAGTTAGGGTGGGGATGAGGGGTAGACACAGGGTCCTCTTGTCAGCTCCTGTCCATTGTGCACCGCCCTCCCTGGCCTGACACTGTCTTTGACATCTGCTCTCACTGGTCATTGTCCAAGCCCTGCCCAAAGACAGGCCCTTGGCACTGGTTAGCGGGTGTGGTCCCAGGCTATGTGTTGGCCACATTCTGCCCCCCGGCCCCCCAGCTCTTTGAAACCCAGTCTGTCCCGTGGGCTATCTGCTGCTGATCCCTGCCTATGGGGAGGGAACTTTACAAGTAGTGAAACATTGCTGCAAGTCTCTCTCTCTCCATCTCACTTTCTCCTCCTTATTTCTTTGTTTTTACTAGAAAAGGAAAGAAAGAGGAAAGAACATGATGGGGTTTAGGCACTGAGCCCAGTGACAGCTCTGGGAGCAGGACAGGACAAAACAGAACTCCTGTTCTGGGTGTCCCCTGCAGTCTGACAGGGGAGCCTGCTCTGGCCTCCGAGAATGCTGGCCTGAAGATGTGGACACCTTTGATCTCATTCAGAGGGTCTCGCTGTGTGTGTGTGTGTGTGGGGGTCTCCTGCACCCACCTGAGATGACTGTCATGTGATAGAAGCCACACCTTGCCCTAGGAGGCCAGTCTGATAAAGGAGAAAGAGGGTCACCCATGACCTTCCTAGCTTGAGGAAAGGAGACAGTGTGGAGGGACAGGGAGAGGCAGGGCCTGGCACTGGGACTCTCAGGTGGGAGGGTGACTAGGAGGGTGCCCACCTAGCCAGGCCACCCCACCCCACCCCACTGCCAGTTCTCAATGTAGTAGCAGAAGCCCAGAGGCTGTTGCTGGCTCTCCCCAGGACCTGGGGTCCACAGAGAAGCTTGGCTGAGACCATGGTCTTTTGTCAGGAAGATGAGAGCTTGAACGTCAAGGACACACCCCCAGGAAGGTGGGGAGGGCGAGAGGGCGCAGGGGGCTCGCAGAGGACCGGAGACTTGCCTGGAAGTGGGAAAACTGGTGCTGGGGCAGGAAAACTGGTGTGGGTGTCACACTGGTGTAGAAGAGTGTGCCTCATCTGCCCACCCGGTGCTGGCATGGGGTGACTCCCAGCCAGGAAAGGTAAACTACCACTACCGGTTCCCCTCACTAACACAAGGACTCAGTGATAAAGACAAGAGACACTGGGGAGCGTTCTGATGGAACAACTCGTTTATTGGGGGTGGGTTGGGTTAATATAGAAGGTTAAACAAAGAACAGTTTTCACACACGTCAGATTTCACAGGTTTCTTAAAGGTCAGCATGCCCCTATGGCAGGGGGCTGATATGATAAGAGTTGATACATAAAGATCAAAACAGTTAGTCTCCTGATGCAGGCATTTAATTATCTAAAGGTGTTTGAGAGAAGAATAGGGGTTGAACCAGTAAGGTGAGACAGAGAAGGAGGAACAAGGCTTTATGTAAATTAAGGACATCAAAGAACACCAGGAAGCAAGATTTTGGGGGCTTTTCACTTGTCCCTGTTAGGAGTGTGTGACAGGATGTGCTCTGCCTTTGTGATCAAAAGGCGAAGTGGAATGTGTGAACTTTGAGTGAGTGAATTCTAAAGCAGGCAACCATTTGGCTGACAGCAGGGGGAACTAAGAGAGAGAGGGTGTATGCTTATTGTGAATTTGGGACTCTAATAAGGGCAAGCTGAGTCTGATAGACTTTTCTTTCTTGACTCATCTCTATGGAGAGAGGCTAACAAGAGAGGTGTCTTTCCAGACCTCCATCAGAAGATGGGGGGAGCTCCCCCTAAGCTCTACCAAGCTTTCACATAGCCCCACAACCGGGCACCTGGCACAGGACAGCCCTGACAGTGACGGGGAGGCAGGAACCCACCTCTTTCTGGGGCCACCCACATGCAGCCCACTAGAGGGCAGGCTGACAGGCTCGGTCAATGACTCGAACACTCGCCAAGGGGAGAGAGGCCTTCCTGTCCTCAGGAGCCTCTCTGATCAGCTGGTGTCTGCTGGGCTGGAATACTTGTCTGCCATGCAGGGAGAAAACCAAGACTCTGGTCTCCTGGAATCAGTGGGTTAGATGCAAGAATATGTAACAGCAAGCAGTCAAAGAAACAAATGAAGGGGACGGCTAGCACCAGCATAATACAGAACTTTGACACGTCACGCACTGCTCTAAGAGACAGAGATCTCTGCTTTGTTACAGTAACTCTCTGTATAGCCAGCGAATCCATACCGTGGTATGTAGTTAGAATATACAGTATGCCTTGTATATCACACAGCGAGTGTATATTTTATATGTCAACCTTAGCTAGCAGGAGCAGGACTTCTCCCAGGAAGAGGCATGTGGAAGGAGAAAGGAACAGCCTGGCGGGTTTGAGGTGGGGGAAGGTTTCCAGGGCATCTAGGTTTTGAGATAGCACAGAACACACAGGTGAGGGAAGCAGCCTCGGGCCAGAGTGGCAAGCAGGTAGCAGTGCCACCTGAGCACCTGCAAGTCTGCCCAGAGGGCGTGGCCACAATGGGGGCCAGGGGGCAGATGTGTTACCAGCTCCTTGGGGGAAACCCTCCCCTTGGTGAGCAGAAGCTGGGGTGGGGTTGAAGTTGGGCAGCGGCTGAAGAGACCGACTTTCCCATGAGGAGCAGGCAGTGTGTGGTGGGGAGGTGAGGCATGTGGGTGCTGAAGGAACACATGACCCCGACCCTCATGGAAGAAATTCTCTCACTGAGACAGACTGAGGGGTGTGCTGAGAATAAGCAGACCCCTCACCCACCTAGGAAGAGTTATTCCTGTCTGCACCGGGCACATCTGACCAGGAACATCTCTAAAAGGATCATACATCCTTTTTTTAAAATTATTTTTTAATTTTAATTTATTAGATAAAGACAGAAATCAAGAGGGGAAGGGAGGGAGAGAGGGAGAGAGAGACAGAGAGACACCTGCAGCCCTGCTCCACTTGTGAAGCTTCCTCCCTGCAGGTGGGGACTGAGGGCTTAAACTGGGCCATATATCCCATGACACAATCCCATGACACAACACTGACCCTGCCCACGCCAGAAAAAACAGACCCTATCTAAGGCCACTGGCCAGTCCTTGGGGGGGCATCCTCAGCCCCCCCCCCCCCCCCCCCGAGCTGGGTTCTTTCCCATCCTGGCTGAGGCTCTTCAGCTCCATGGCGACTCCAGCTGTGCCCGGCTACACTCTCAACTGCCCTTGGTCTACACTCCTGACTACTCGCCTCATTCAATGTCTCCTGTGTCTAAATTTCGTGCTGAATCCCGGGAGGGGCAACAGAGCCAGACCCTCTGCTGTCATTTTTATCCCACACTTCTTTCTTTCTTTTTTCTTTTTTTCCCCTCTTCATTAGTGATTTAATACTGCCTGACAAGATTGTGGGATAAGAAGGGCACAATTTCATACAGTTCCCAACACCAGAGTTCCATGTCCCATCCCCTCCTGTTGTTTTCGACGGGTCATGTTGTTTTCGGCGGGTTAGTTTCACGGGCAGGTAACAGACGACCAGGGACTCATGGCTGGGTTGTACACAGTATCTCTTTATTCATGCAGGACGCAGCACAATCTAAGACTAGCTAAGCTAAACTCAAGGTACAGTACTGCTCACAATGCTGTCTTTATATATACTTGCCAAGTAAGGTGGAAGCAGGATGTGACATAGAGAGGGTGGAGAGAAAAGTGACTGGTGAAAATCAGAGTGTGACAAAGAGGAGGCAGATTAGGCGAGAATCCTATCACTGAACCACAAATGCCCTGGAGGGAGGGTGGAACTTGTTAACAGTGGTTATGTAAATAGAATAAAGTGGTTATGTAAATAGAATAGTGTTAAGCAGGGGGGATTTAAACCAAATGAAACAGAAGGGGTCTCATGCATACCAACACCCTCCTTTGGAAGCTTCCCTATTCTTTATCCCTCTGGAAGAATGGACCCAAATTCTCTATGGGGAGCAGAAGGTGGGAGTTCTGGCTTCTGTCATTGCTTCTCTGCTGGACATTGGTGTTGGCAGGTGGATCCACACCCCCAGCCTGTCTCTGTCTTTCCCTAGTGGGACAGGGCCTAATTATGAAAACAAAGGTTCATTGTCTACAACCATGATTGTTGCTCCCCTACACGCTATCAAAGACTTCCCTCCTCAGAACATAGCTCCATTCTCCTCTCTTTTTTCCTTTTGCCTCCAGGCTTATTGCTGGGGCTGAGTGACTGCACTAGGAATCCACAGCTCCTGGAGGCCCTTTTTCCATTTTGTTGCCCTTGTTTAGTGTGTTTATTGTTGCCCTTGTTTATTGTGTGTTTATTGCTGTCGTTGTTGGATAGGGCAGAGAAATGGAGAGAGAAGGGGGAAGACAGAAAGGGGGAGAGAAAGACAGACACCTGCAGACCTGCTCCACCACCTGTAAGGCGATCCCCCAGCAGGTGGGGAGCCAGGGGTTGGAACCAGGATCCTTAGTCCAGTCCTTACTCTTTGCTCCATTGCACTACTGTCGGGCCCTCCTCTCCTTTTCCTTAGAGTGAAACTGTCTTCAACTTGGATGCCGTCAACACTCCTATCAATAGTCTTCCAGCACCCCCATTAACTAGTCAAATTGCCTCACATTTGACTGAGCTGATGCCACTGTCTGGGCTTCCCCACTGCCTGTCTCCTCCGGCATGGCTGAGGCCCCACCTACCCAGCTTCCCAGCCTGTCTCTAGGCAATCCTGTGTTTATTAGTCATCAAAGAGAACAGATCCCTTAGCTCTATTCTCTTAGTTCCTTCATCTCCCCCCATGCATAAGCACCCCTCATCACTGAGACTCCACAGAAAAGGCTCCAACATGTTACTTCACACCAATAACTCTAGAAGTCTAATTACATGGCAGATCTTAGTCACCACCTTCTCTGCCTCTATTTCTAACTCAGGAACAGTCGAGAAATGGATATATCAACTAAGGCAAAGTAAACGGACTATGAATAATCATAAGGAGAGCTATTCACCTGTACTGTGTTTTTGTTTGTTTTCTTACCAAAACTATGCTGACTTTTGAGTTATAGTAGCTTTTAGGAGTGAAACATGTTACACTGAATTTCAAGCATGAACTTTGGTTGTATAACTGCTATGCTCACTCAGTGACCCCTAACATGCCCCAGACACATGGTTTCACTTAAAAATTGTTTTGAATATGGGCTCCAGACCAAATTGATGGGATTTACAGTTGACAATATTTATACACCTTTCCCATATTTGGGAGCAACTCTATTCCCTAATCTGTCTTCCTGTTCCTTTTTCCAGCCATGACATCATCTCCCCAGACAATAACTTGTGTCCACCTGCATATCAGATTTCAGGCTCAGAAAAAAAAAAAAAAACTAGTATAATCATGGGCCCTTTGGAATACAACAAAAATAGGCCCACTAACTATCTACAAAATGGAGATCTCCAAATATTCATCCACATTATTCCAGCCTTTAGGTTCATAATTAGTCAGCAATTTGTTTGGCTTTATATGTTAACTCTTCTCAGCCACCAGGTTCCAGTCACTACCATAATGCCAACCAGTTTCCCTGGGCAGAGGACCCCACCAATGTGTCCTACAGCCCCAACTCCCCAGATCCCTGCCCCACTAGGGAAAGAGAGAGACAGGCTGGGAGTATGGATCCACCTGTCAACGCCCTTGTTCAGCAGGGAAGCAATTCCAGGAGCCAAACCTCCCAACTCTGCATCCCACAATGACCCTGAGTCCATACTCCCAGAGGGATAAAGAATAGGGAAGCTGTCAAGGGAGGGGATGGGATACAGAGTTCTGGGGGTGGAAATTGTGTGGAGTTGTGTTTCCTATGTTTTTTTTCAGTGTGTCCTTTTTATAAATAAAATTTTAAAAAATAAAGTTTCGGGGAGTCGGGTGGTAGCGCAGCGGCTTAAGCGCAGGTGGCGCCAAACGCAAGGACCAGCGAAAGGATCCTGGTTTGAGCCCCCAGCTCCCCACCTGCAGGGGAGTCGCTTCACAGGCAGTGAAGCAGGTCTGCAGGTGTCTTTCTCTCCTCTTCTCTGTCTTCCCCTCCTCTCTCCATTTCTCTCTGTCCTATCCAACAACAATGACATTGATAATAACTACAACAATAAAACAACAAGGGAAACAAAAGGGAATAAATAAATAAATATATAAAAAAATAATAAAGTTTCGGTGGGGGGTGGTCTCCGGAAAATTGGTGCTTGCCTGATCCTAGGATTCATGTATTGGCTTTTTCATTGTTTTATGTTTGAGAGGTCAAGAGAGGAGGGATTCCACCACACTTCTCCACCCCAAGTGGAACTTTCCTTCCCTGTGTTGTTCCTGTGGGGTGCTCAGACCTGAAATCTCATATACAGTAAGGCAAATGCTCTGCGGTATGAGCCAGCTCGGTGTCCAGTGTTCATATTTATTTATATTCAGTAGCACAGTGTTTTGTTTCTTTAAAGACACATTTATTCAGCGTCATCATCAGACTATTAAATTCAACAGCATGGGTGAAAAAAAAAATCAACATTAAAACCCTTTGTTGGAATGCTTTACACTTTCCACAAAACAGAAACTAAAATGACCTGTTACACAATTAGTCACAGATACAGTTCTCCAAAGATTTTTTCCCAATACACAAGAGTGTTATCCAACACAAGTCTTCTTTGTAGCAGCTAGGCCCTGCCACCACTGTGCTTGGCTGAGTTCACAAATCTGTCACTTTCCTGTCACCTCTCTGGCTCTGCGCTCCTGCTAAGCTTTGTTTCTGTTGATTAAAACCTTCTGCCGCTGCCATAGCTACAGCTTCTCTTGCAGGCACCATATCCACCATGGTTTTGTGGTTTGGCAAAATACTGGCCAACACCACCATAGGGGCCAGAGCTTCGGCCTCCAAAGTTTCCTCCTTTTTTTTTTTTAAAATTTTTTATTTAAGAAAGGATTAACGAACAAAACCATAAGGTAGGAGGGGTACAACTCCACACATTTCCCACCGCCCAATCTCCTTAACCCACCCCCTCCCATGATAGCTTTCCCATCCTCTAGCCCTCTGGGAGCATGGACCCAGGGTCATTGATGGTTGCAGAAGGTAGAAGGTCTGGCTTCTGTAATTGCTTCCCCGCTGAACATGGGCGTTGACTGGTCGGTCCATACTCCTTCTTCTTCTTCTTCTAGTGTTTGCCCTTCTTCCGTAGCCAGTCAACAGCGTCAGGTTGAGCCTGATGTAAAGTTTCAAGACCTCCTTTGAATCTGGAGAGGTGGCAGTCGTTGACTATGTGGGTCATAGTCTGTCTGTAGCCGCAGGGGCAGTTTGGGTCGTCTCTGGCTCCCCAGTGATGGAACATAGCGGCGCACCGGCCATGGCCTATTCGATGGCGATTGAGGAGGGCCCAATCATAACGTGCTAGGTCAAAGCCGGGTTGACGCTTGCAGGGGTCTGTGATGAGGTGTTTGTTCTTTACCTCAGCTGACTGCCAACTCTGTTTCCAAGAGACTGGAACAGAGAAGTTCAGTGTAGGCATAGGGGACCAGATTGGGTGACGAGACGTCAAGCGTTGGACAGGGTGGGCGAAGATATCCGCGTATATTGGCAGGTCCGGTCAAGCGTAGACGTGGGAAATGAACTTAGATGATGCCGCATCCCGACGAATATCTGGCGGGGCGATGTTGCTAAGAACTGGCAGCCATGGAACCCAGTCTGCCTCTCTCTTTCCCTAGTAAGGTGTATCTCTGGGGAAGCTGAGCTCCAGGACATATTGGTGGGGTCTTCAATCCAGGGAAGCCTGGCCAGCATCCTGGTGGCATCTGGAACCTGGTGATTGAATAGAGAGTTAACATACGAAGCCAAACAAATTGTTGAGCAATCATGGATCCCAAGCTTGGAATAGTGGAGAGGAAGTGTTAGGGAGGTACTCACTGCAAACTCTAGTGTACTTCTACTTTCAGGTATATATTTTGCAGTAGTTTATGGATACGTGTGAACATAAGCTCTCTCTCACAGAAACTGGTGTATATCTAGGTTATGGGACTTTGTTAGAAGGTGAACCACCTGAGATGAAATTAGAGTGTACTATAAAAGGAAAGGTCTCACCCAAGTAATGAAGCTGAAGGGTTGTCATGCCACACGTGAAGTCTCTGGACACAGTCTGAAGTGAAGCATGTTGAGGTGGCAATCGTGCGTTGGTTAGGTTGTGATCGGTGGATGCAATATTATTTGATATGGATTGGGAGACGCATACGGGAAAGTGGGCCCTATCCAAGGGTTCCAGGACTGGGGGAAGTAGGGGCTCTATAGTGGAGATGTGAGGTTCCTGCTGTCTTAGGGTTCAAAAAGAAAATCGATAGTTAATGTTATCATCACATTATTTGGTAATTGGGTTAACTTTGAAAAGTCCTTTTGTCATGGTTTGCTGTAAGTTTCCTCCTTTCATAGGGCCAAAATTTGAGGACTGGTTACTGTGACTGCCAAAATCATTGTAGCTTCTGCCACCTCCAAAATTACTCCCATCATTGCCAAATCCATTGTAGCCATCCTCACTGCCCCCACCTCGACTGCCACCAAAGCCACCTCGACCACTAAAGTCTCCTCCTCGGCCAAAGTTGTCATTGCCACCAAAGCCACCTCCATGGCCACCACCAAAGTTTCCAGAACCACTTTGTCCTCTTTGTCTGGATGAGGCTCTAGCCATCTTTTGCTGTGATAAGGCTTTCCTTGCTTCACAGTTGTGGCCACTCACTGTATGGTATTTCTGAATGACAGTCTTGTCGACAGACTCATGGTCAACAAAGGTTACAAAAGCAAAGCCTCCGGAGTTGGGTGGCAGCTTAAGTGCAGGTGGTGCAAAGCCCAAAGACCAGTGTAAGGATCCTGGTTCGAGCCCCAGCTCCCCACCTGCAGGGAAACACAGGCGGTGAAGCAGGTCTGCAGGTGTCTGTCTTTCTCTCCCCCTCTCTGTCTCCCCCTATCTCTCCATTTCTCTCTGCCCTATCCAACAACGACATCAGTAACAACAACAATAACTACAAGAATAAAACAAGGCAACAAAAAGGAAAAATGAATAAATAAATATTTAAAAAATTAAAAAACAAGACAAACAAACAAAAGCAAAGCCACTGCCCCGGTCAGTCATGATTTCAAAAACTTAGTGTTCAAAATAATCTCTTTAATGGTGTTCTTCAGTGTCTTCTTTAATGCCACCCACAGAAATCTCTTTCACAGTTAAGTGGGCGGCAGGTCGTTGAGAATCTTCTCTGGAGAGGCTCTCTCTGGTTCCACGACTCTCCATCCACCCTGTGTGGCCTCGCATTCATGGTGCATCAAACAGGTGCGCCCTCACACGGACCCCACTCTCAATTTCTCTTTCTCCATTCAAAATAAATACAAATAAAAGCAAATCAATAAAAAAGCAAACAGCTTAGATTGTTCTCATTATGTCACTATCGGGGCCAGAATAGCTCACTCATTCATTATCTAGAGCTTCCAGATCCTTAAAAACCACAAGAAGCCATCTGGGGAATGTTATGCATGTAAAAAAAAAAAAAAAAAAACAAGTAGAAACGCAAAGCAGAAATTGACTGAGTTTGGAGTATGGCACCAAAGTAAGAAAGCAGAAGTACACTAGAGTTTGCAGTGAGTACCTCCCTAATACTTCCTCTCCACTTTTCCAAGCTTTGGGTCCATGATTGCTCAACAATTTGTTTGGCTTTGTATGTTAACTCTCTTTTCAGTCACCAGGTTCCAGGTGTCATCAGGATGCCGGCCAGACTTCCCTGGATTGAAGACCCCACCAATATGTCCTGGAGCTCAGCTTCCCCAGAGACCCACCCTACTAGGGAAAGAGAGAGGCAGACTGGGAGTATGGACCGACCAGTCAACGCCCATGTTCAGCGGGGAAGCAATTACAGAAGCCAGACCTTCTACCTTCTGCAACCCACAATGACCCTGGGTCCATGCTCCCAGAGGGATAGAGAATGGGAAAGCTATCGGGGGAGGGGGTGGGATATGGAGATTGGGCGGTGGGAATTGTGTGGAGTTGTACCCCCTCCTACCCTATGGTTTTGTTAATTAATCCTTTCTTAAATAAAAATAAAATAAAATAAAATAAAAACCACAAGAAGCCGATCATGAACCACCAGGCTAGAGAGGCAGCACTGGGCTCCAGGGCAGAGGCATCTCTGTTTCCTGAACGTCAGCTTAGGCCAGCCGCATGGGCTGCTGGGACTTGTAGTTCGAACGGCTCTTCTCCCTCGGCTGATGGCGAGGAGGCGGACTACAGCTCCCGTCAGGCCAAGCGACGCCAGCGGGGTCCTGCACACGCACAGCTGGGCGGCAGGTTCGCGTTACTGTAGCTGCGAGTCAGCCATGCAGAGTCGGTTGCATGGCGGCGTCAGGTCAGTCGTAGTTGGTGGGTGTCGGGTGGCGGGTGACAGGGGAGCCGGGCGAGGCCTCGGCGTGACCGGCCTTAAAGACCTGGGGCTCTGCGTGTGTCGGGGAGGTGCGCCAGCCTCGCCTCTGGCCATTCTGTGCCGCCTCCCTGCTGGTCTGGGTCCCGCTTCCCCCTCGCCCCGCTTTGGGGCCCGCGGAGCTGCGGGGAGGTGCGGGGCCCGCGGGGACGCGGCGTGAGCCGCTGGGGCGGGCGCAGGGTGTTCCGGGCAGGCTCCGGCCGGGCTCCGGCGGGCGACTGTGGGCGCGGACCCGCCGCGGGGAGCTACGCTGAGCGCGGTGGCCTCTGACCTTGGCCGCGGGCGGACCGGCGCGTCTGCGCAGGCGCGGGGCTGCGGTTCCCGAGTGCGCGCGGCGCCTGCGCGGTTGTGCGGCTGCAGGTGGCCGCCAGCTGCTTGTCTGCGGCCGGGCGGGACTGGCCTGCTGGAGCTGGTCGCGCTGCAGGATCCTGTGCAGCGACTCTGCGGCCGCCTCCCGTGCTGCTGTGCCGCCGGTCTGGGCCAGGCCTCGCCATCAGAGAGGTTTGGTCATCGTTTTCTAAGGCTCCGGAATTGTGCTCGCAGATATAAAATGATTAATAGCTGCTGCGACTTCCCCAAACGTTTTCTTTGTGAATAGAGATAGAAACGCAAAGGGAGTGTCCGGGAGGCGGCGCAGTGATGGGGCTTTGGACTCTCAAGCATGAGGTCCTGAGTTCGATCCCCAGCAGCACATCTGCCAGAGTGTTGTCTGGCTCTTTCTGTTCCTCCTATCTCTCTCATTAATACATAAGTTTTTTTTTTTTTTTTTTTTGCCTACAGGGTTATCAGTGTGGCTCAGTGCCTGCACTACAAATCCACAGCTCCTGGAGGCCTTTTTTCCCACTTTGTTGCCCCTGCTGTCATTGTTATTATTATTGTCATTAATGCTGTTGTTGGACAGGACAGAGAAATGGAGAGAGGAGGGGAAGACAGGGGGAGAGAAAGATAGACACCTGCAGACCTGCTTCACCGCCTGTGAAGCGACTCCCCTGCAGGTGGGGAGCCGGGGGCCGAACCGGGATCCTTATTCTGGTCCTTGCGCTTTGGTCACCTGGGCTTAACCCACTGCTCTACCACCCGACTCCCGAATTTTAACTATTTTTAAAATTTCTTTATTGCGGTATTAATGGTTTACAGTCGACAGTAAGATACAATAGTTTGTACATATGTAACATGCTCAGTTTTCCACATAGCAGTTCGACCCCCACTAAGTCCTCCTCTGCCTCATGTTGCAGGACCGGAGCCCTGCCCTCCACCCCAGAGTCATTTCCTTTGCTGCAAGACACCAATGAATTTTAACTATTGATCCAGCGCACTGTGTGCAAATACTTAACATCTCAGCATGTCATCAATTTGACACCACAGGGCCGATTTCATAGCTTTAGACATTGAAAAAAATACCTGGCATAATTGTCAAAATCTGGCTTTTGGTCGACACTTCAGGCAGAAGCATTTGAGCTGATAAGGTTCCCAGAACTTAGCAGCCACTGCAATTAGTGACTGTTTTTATCAGATGCACAGAGGCGCGAGCATGCTGCTGGCGGCTTCACTGTGTCACAGAGATGTGGTCGTTGCCATGACCCAGCTCGCAGACTGTCGGGTTCTTAGAAAAGTCAGCTGTGTGCTCTGTCCTCTCAACTTGCTCTCTAGTCCTTTCATAGCTTTGGACACTTTGAACTGCCTCTGGACGGTTTCTTCTGATTAATTTTTCCAGAATTCCCCCCCTATCAGCTATGGTCATATTCCCTGACTTAGTGTTCATGTGAACATGGCCCTTTACTGTGTTTCTTTCTTTCTTTCCCTCTTTCTTTCTCTCTCTCTCTCTTTCTTTCTTTCATTCTGTGCAACTTTCTTTTTTATTACTAGAGCACTGCTCAGCTCTGGTTTATGGTGGTGTAGGGATTGAACCTGGGACTTCAGAGCCTCAGACATGAAGGTCTCTTTGTGTAACCATTGTGCTATCTACCCCCAACCTTCTGTGCAACTTTCTATGAATTTTTACAACCTGCTTTGAAAATAGGCAGAAAGAATTAGAAATATTTCTAAGATATTTTACTCTTGTTTAATACTAGTACTAAGTGTGGGAGGTCTGCACAGCTTTAGAAATTGTGAGCATAGACTGAAAAATGCCCCTGATATTAATTCATTAAATAGGGTAAAGAATTCTGCTGTATATTCATTTATTGACTCTAAATGGCGCTCTAAACACCACGTTACACTCTAACATCACACTTATATTAAAATAAGTTATTGAAATGCAGTTTAAAAATCTGAATATCCTGACGTCAAGTGCTTATAATTCCAGTTATGTATCCCAAATACCTCCTCAGTATAAAACAGGTAGGTACACAGGTAAGGTCAGGACAAATTATGTCCTCAGGTTAACAAGCTGCTCCAGGCAGAGTTCTGGTCAGGATGGATCCTGGTTCTGGTCCGGGTGGGTCCTGGGTCTGGTCCTGATCTGTTCCTGTTCTGTTCCAAGTAGCTGGTTCCTTCCTGGGTCTGGTGGGGAATCTGCAGAGACCTCCGTGACCGTTGGTGTGTTGATTGCCATGGGATATGCCAGATGGGGGCTTCTGAACTTACAGACTAGCAGGCAGTTCAAAAGTTGCCATCCATGTCCAAACATCTGGGGCTTTTATCCCTGATCTACGCTGTGGTGTGGATTAGGTAATTTCCAGCCAATGAGAATTGGGGTCTTCCTGACATGTAGGTCTAACTTTATCAGGCGATACAGATGTAGGGCCTGCCCTGCACAGGACTTTATCTTATGCTGGTGTAAGGGGCATTTCAGAGAACTCAGGGGCCGCATTGAGCTTTCCCTGCACAAGACTTTATCTTATGCTGGCCTGCAGGGGCATTTCAAAGAACTACGGGGGCCACATAAAGCTTGCTCTGCACTGGACTTTATCTTTGCCTGTGCAGGGCCATTTCAGGGCGTTTATCCTGCATAGGACTTATCTATGCAGGCCTGCAGGACTTGGCAGCCAAGGTTCTAGGTTTTATCTTTCACTTTCCTTTGTTACTTAAAACTCAGGAGTAGTTTAGCACTTAATTTTAACAATGTTTCATCACTCAAATAAGCATTTTAACATTTGAAACTCAATATTCTCACACTTGAATATGTACTTTACCAAACACTCAAAAATGAAACAACTTATCCTAATATTTCCATCCTATTTAAACATTTCACACTCAAAGGAATACTTTCACACTTAATATTCTCACATTTCTTATATATGTCTTAAGTGCACACTTATTTCAAGTACATATTCTGTCAAGTACATATTATAGCTTCAAGTATACACTTTAGTATTATTCCAAGTTCACACTCCGTATACATTAATATTATTCTAAGTTTGGGCATAAGTCACAACACTGGGTTCATACTTCTTATACATTTATATTATTCTATTCTAAATTTGGGCATTAGTTACCACATATTTGTTCAGGAATCCGAGGTCTCAGCCCTTGTGTTGAAGGGGTCATGTTTTCTTCATCTGGTATATGTAAGGGACACTTAACTGAATGCTTGAATATTCTTGTTTGTGACATTCCATCCCTTAGGTCCCGAGGGCCTAGAAGGCCTGAAAGGTCCAATTGTCTAGGGGGAGCTTGAGAGAAAATTGGGTGGTCCCATATACCAGCTCACTGTGAAACGTTTAATGTCCCCTCCAATAACTCTGAGCTGTGTATTGGTGAATACATTCCTCAATAAGAGGCTTTAAGATCATAGGAGCTGTGTATTATTCTAAGGTTGTGGACTGATAGGCCTTGTCTGGTGGGGGGTGTCTAGAGTACCAGTCTCCTTCCAGGAATGTGAATGTGCCCTCTGGTTGCCTAATTAACATGTGTAAAATAAGGAATACTGTGTATATGATCCTTTATCTGTGTAACAGGCTCACAATCCTGCTGCTCAGGTTGCTGTCTGTAGTAGAGGGTCCCAGTGTACACGTTTCTTAGGATTTAATGGGTCATGCCCTATCAGATGGTATGCTAGAGTGACCAACTGGTATTCATCTTCTGGCCCTGGCTTTGAGTAAATTTTCCAAAACATAATACTGTATTTATATGTACAAAATTGGCAATGGATTTCCTTAGGAAAAATGTTTCTACAGAGTCTAGATGGGACATTGTATATATGAAACAAAACAGTAAGCCTTCAAAATGCATTTTGTAGCAATTATAGAAAAACCAAAATTAAAAAAAAAAAAAAAAAGAAAAACCAAAATTGATTACTATGTTGTTGGTATGCATGAGACCCCTTCTGTTTCATTTGGTTTAAATCCCCCCTGCTTAACACTATTCTATTTACATAACCACTTCATTCTATTTACATAACCGCTATTAACAAGCACCACCCTCCCTCCAGGGCATTGGTTCAATCCCCACTGTTTCATGATATGTCTTTGCTCCACCCCCTCTCCTTGTCACACCCTGATCCTCTCCTTGTCACACTCTGATTGTCACCAGTCACTTTTCTCTCCACCCTCTCTATGTCACATCCTGTTTCCATCCTACTTGGCAAGTATATATAAAGACAGCAGTGTGTTTTAGAGTACCTTGAGTTTAGTTTAGCTCGTCTTAGATTGTGCTGCATCCTGCATGAGTAAAGACATACTGCCTACAGCTCAACCATGAGTCCCTGGTCGTCTGTCTCCCGTCAGTGAAGCTCAGCCTGACACTATGTTTTCCCAGGTCATACTTCTGCCTGGAGTCCCACAGATTTTCGTTCCTTCCGTGTCTTTGAGACCTGATAGACATGGTCACAGCAACAGTGGCACACTGGAATGCAAACTCTGACTGTCAGTGCTAGAATAACAATTACACAGGTGATCATCTCTTTCACTCAATACCACCAATCACAAATATGTACACACACAAAATCAAGTTGCACAGCTCGGCCCAGAATATCCCCAAATGAGCTTCTCTTAATAGTTGTACTAGTGGATCTGTGTAGAAAAGTGTTGGATTGTAGTATACATTGATGTGTTAGTAATATTGAGATCTGTCCCCAAGAATGGTCCACAGGTATAACCCATTCATTACTCCAGGGTTGAGGAACAACCTGGGTGGTACCTTTCCTTCCATGTGTATGCCAGCCCATGCCTCTGCCGGTGCCTTAACCCAATCTACCATGGGCACGGTAGTTCAGAGTACTACTGGATTATTCCTCAAAATAAGTGTGGCACGTTCTCAACGCTTCACAGACTATCCATACATATTTTTCAAACAAGGAAAATTTGTTCTCTGACCATGGGACTCTTTTACAATAAAGTCCTATGGGATTTCACCTGCTCTGTTCCCTAACAGTATATTCCAATTTCCCCAGCTGGGTTTATAGAATACATCAGTGACTACTGTTTGACCTTCCTTAATATAAGTGAGCTCCTTATGTTCTATAAACCAGTTCTTCACTATACAAAGGCCTCTTTTTGTGGTTTTCCTCATTCAGAATCTTCAGCTTTCTTAGTTATGTCATATAAAGGTTTAAGCACCATTTGTAAGTGTGGTATATGGTTCCTCCAATACATGAATGTACCTACTATAGCTTGCTGGGTTTGAGACTTATTCTGTGGTGTTGGTAGGGCCTTAATTTGTCTATTGCAGCCTCGGGAATTTTAGGTACCCTGGCTGACCAATGTACTCCTAAGAACTTTACACATTTGGGAGTCAGGCGGTAGCGCAGTGGGTTAAGCACACATGGCGCAGAGTTCAAGGACCTGCAGGCCCCTCGTCTCCCCACCTGCAGGGAAGTTGCTTCACAAGCAGTGAAGCAGGTCTGTAGGTGTCTGTCTTTCCTTCTCCCTGTCTTCCCCTCCTCTCTACATTTCTCTCTGTCCTGTCCAACAACAATGACAACAACAGCACTAACTACAATGATAAAGAACAACAAGGGCAACAAAAGGGAAAATTAAAAAAAAAGAAGAAAGAAAAAAGAACTTTATACTTTCAGCAGGGCCTTGAACCTTATCCTGGTTAATAGTCCATCCCTGTTGTCTCAGTTTTTTAACAGAGACATCCAGAACCTGTGTCACAGTGTCCTTATTCTGCCCTATAATTAAAAGATCAGCTACATAAGAAAAACTTTCACATTCCTTTGGTAGCTGTAATGTCTCTTAAGCTCCATCTGAGGGTATTATGTGCAATGATAGGACTATTTCTGTACCCTTGTGGGACTCGAGTAAACTGATACTGCTTTCCCGGCCATGAGAATTTTGTAATCTCTGTAGATTCTGGTGCTAAAGGTATGGCAAAGAACATGTCAGTTAAGTCTATGGTGGCTAGCCATTTAGGTGAAGCCTTCCTAATTCTTAGAAATATAACTTCTACATCTGGTAGTTGTCCTGGCATCTTTCCTGTTCTTTCATGAACTCTTCTATAGTCCACAGTCATCCTCCATTTACCATTGGGCTTCTGAACTGGCCATATTGGGCTGTTATAGTTAAAGCTCTGAGTAGGTTCTATAATTCCTTCCTTTAGCATTATCTGAATTGTTTCACTAATCTCTTCCATTCCTCCCTTAATTGGGTACTGATGGTCACTTAGTATCAAGTATGTTTACAGTGGTTAGGCCACATGGAATTACTTTAGCAATTCTCTTCATACATAAAAACTTAGGGAATATCTTATGTATTTCCCCTATAACTAAAATATTTTCTAGTGCCTTACAACATGCAAATCTAACTCTAAATTGCTAATCATAACTCTTAACTACTATTATACTATGGGTGCCTGTGGGGAGCCACATGTGCCCTCAAGGTTACTTTTGGCATGACCACAGAGTCTTTGTTCACAGACTGGCCTTGCTTAAAAGTTAAGTTCCTGCTTCTTTACACCTTAGAGTCTTTGTTCACAGATAAAATAAGTTCCTGTCTCCCAATTCCACTTGCCCATGAATCACCCAGGACCTTCCAGATAACAGCTGATTACCATGACAACACACCACTTCAATCAACAAGGCTCCAGCTGCTAACTCCCCCCTTGCCCTGGCCTTAAAAACAGCATCTTTGGTGCTAATAAACAGACTTGATCAGAATCTTGACTTGTCTCATTTCTCTCGTGTGTCTTGTCCCCTTCCCTCTCCCTTCTTTCCTTGTCCTCACTCCCTCTCCTAGGTTAACCCACGTTGAAGATCCCGCAGGACGGGACAGATGGCGCCGCAACATGCCCCAAGGAACAAGGGACCCCTGTGAAGGACTTCATTAGAGAACCACTGCGGAAATTGCTAGCTAGCGAACTCAAGGAGACGGGCACTGAAGCAAGGTGCTCCAGGAACTCAAGGAGACGGGCATGAATTCAAGGTGCTCCAGGAACTCAAAAGAGCTGGGCACGAAGGCTAGGTGCTCCAGGAACTCAAGGAGACGGCTGATTCAGTCCAGGACGCAGGCGGTGAGTATTAAGACTAACAGACACTTTCTCTCTCCACTTTGGCGATTTGTGAAAAAATTGACCTTGTCAGTGCAACTGACGGATTCTGGCCGGAGCTACTCTGACTTGCAACATTTTAGTAGCAGTGGCCGGACAGGCAGTCGCCCCCTCTTGACTGAATGAATGCCTCGTTATGAATGCTTGTGTGCGTGTTGTGTGCCTCATGGTCACTAGACTACGGGGCATGATTAGGCTCCCAACCTGCGTGTCCGTGGAGTCATCTCAGCTCAGTGGAGATTCTCAACCCTGTTGAGACCGAGGCCGGGATTTATACGGCTACTCCTAAGCTAAGACTCCTTAAGGTCCCGCGAGGGGCCCGGCCAGGCGAGCGCAGTTGATTGTCTGTCACCCTTTGGGGCGCCAGTTCTTTTTCAATATCCTTTCTCGTCTATCTTTTCTTCCTCCCCCCACTAACTCTAATATGGGACAAGATCTGAGTCAACATGAAAAATTTGTTGACGGGCTTAAAGATGCTTTAAAGACGCGAGGGACAAAAGTTAAAAAGAAAGATTTAATTAAGTTTT
Organism: Erinaceus europaeus; assembly: GCF_950295315.1. Lineage (NCBI taxonomy): Eukaryota > Metazoa > Chordata > Mammalia > Eulipotyphla > Erinaceidae > Erinaceus > Erinaceus europaeus. The sequence continues at coordinate 92,228,243 of NC_080174.1, forward strand.
TTAAGTTTCTCTCTGAAGTCTGCCCCTGGTTTCCCCAAGAGGGATCTATTGATGAAAAAAGGTGGAAAAGAGTAGGAGATGCAATAAAAGAGTACTATGACCTTTTGGGACCAGAAAAAGTCCCTGTTACTACCTTTTCTTATTGGAATCTTATAAATGAAGTAATTAAAGTCAGACCCTGACCCCAAGAGATTACAGAACTTATTAATAAGGAAGAAGTCCTTCTTTCTAAAGATCTGCCAGCTAAAGATTTGGGCTTGCCTCCTACCTCCTTCACAGGGAGCCATAGAAAGTGTCCATAAACTTCCCAATGACCCCCCCCTCCCAGATTTAATTTCCTTAGATAGTGAAGATGATTTGTCTGTTAAATCTAACACAAAACATATTTAAAAAATCCCCTATTACTGAGGAGGCCTGGATTAATTCCAACCTCGATTCTGACATAAAAGCTAATCCTAAATAAAAAAAACCCACCAAAGCCATTCCCCCTGCAACACCCACAAAAACTACCCGGCCCAGGACACGTAAAATCTACCATGTTAAATCAGATAGCGAACTCTCTGATGAGGACTGGGCAACACTACATGATCAGGCAGTAAGCTACCATAATCCTGACTGGCCGGCCACCTCTTCTAGAAACAAAAACCCGACCACCCCCTTATGTGCCGCCCCCTCTTTCAGCTCCCTCCCCTATTTCTCAACCCACCGATAACAACAAAGATTTATTAGCAAAGATAAATTTATTAAAAGAACAAATAAAATTAGAGACTGAATACTAGGAGTTAGTCACTCAGCTTAATAATCTTAAAATTAGTCAGCTAAAAAGACCAACCCTTCCCCTCATCAAACCCAGTACTAGACTCTATGTTTCCCCAGGCCTTCTCATTGATTTAACACACCTGGAGACCTTCCCAGTTTTAGAAATCACTGATGCACAAGGGCAAGCATATAGACAACACAACATTTTTTATTTTAAAACCATTAAGGAACTTAAAAAGGCTGTAGCCCTTTATGGCACTGCCGCATCTTACACTGTTGTCATTGTTGAATCCATAGAAGAGAGCTTGTTAACCCCTGGAGACTGGCAAACATGAACCAGAGCATCCCTAACAGGAGGTGACTATCTCTTGTGGAAGTCTGAGTTTGTAGGAAACTGCAAGGAGACTGCTAGGCGAAACGCCCAGGCTAATAATGGCTGGAATTTAGACATGCTTACTGGAGAAGGGCATTGTGCTGACCATAATACACAAATCCAATATAACCCTGGATTGTATGCACAATTGTATGCAGTGCTTGGAAAAAGATCCCTTCAAAGGGCGATCCTGGTTCCTCTATTACTAATATTAAACAAGGACCAGATGAGCCTTTTTCCGAATTTATTGACTGGCTTCTTAGGATGGATTTTTGGCAACATAGATAGGGTCAGAATTTGTTAAACAATTGGCCTTTGAAAATGCAAATACAACCTGCCAGGCCGCTATCCACCCTCAGAGAAAGAAAACTGACCTCTCTGGGTATATCCTCTTTGCTCTGACATCAGTACTGGATACCAACAAGGCCTGGCCATGGCGGCCGCCCTTCAGGGGTGCACTGTCTCTGATATTCTCTCCAAAAAGAAAAATAATAATTGCTTTAAATGTGGTAGATCCGGACACTATGCTAAAGATTGTAAAGAAAACACGGCCCCTCTCTATGAAGCCTGCGGCAGACTACCGCCACGCCGCCTCTGCCCCAGATGCAGTAGGGGTCGCCATTGGGTCAATGAATGCAGATCTAAAACAGACATTCAGGGAAATCCCCTACCTCCCCACCAGGGAAACAGGAATCAGGGCCAGCCCCAGGCCCCCTACCCGAGACAAGCCCTTGGGGCAGTGAGGTTTGTCCCTTCCTCTGACAATTTGTCTCAGATCTCTTTAGAGCAACCTCAGGGAGTGCAGGACTGGACCTCTGTGCCACCGACTTCACAGTTTTAATTCCAGACATGGGTATTCAGCCCTTAACCACCGGCATTTACGGCCCGCTCCCCCCCTCACACGTTTGGATTATTATTAGGAAGGAGCAGCACAACCCTTAAAGGCCTACTCATCACCCCAGGTGTTGTTGATAATGATTATACAGGAGAAATTAAGCTCATGCTCTCCTCCCCATATGGGGTTGCTGCCATTACTAAACGTCAATGTGTGGCTCAGCTACTCCTCTTACCCTTTACATCCACAGACAACTCCAGCTGCAAGACAACGTGGGGAGACAAAGGCCTTGGCTCCTCTGATACATATTGGGTACAAACTGTCTCTAACAATAAACCCATGCTAAAACTTTGGCTAAATGGAAAAGAATTTGAAGGACTCATAGACACGGGCACTGATGTAACCATTATCAAAAAAGATTCCTGGTCTGATAAAATTTTTTATTTGGCAGATGTGATTCAACAAAATTATTTAGTGTAAAATTGTCATCTAAAAGAAATGTAACAGTAAATATTTATTTTGAACATTTCAGCTATAAGGTTTATCTTAGCCTTTTAAGTTATCTAACCAAATCAAAGTAAAAGATCAATTAAGTTGTGTACCCACCCTTGTTCATAGCTTCCCTAAGGGTGTGATAGCTTTGTGATAAGCAAAGATCCTAACAAAGTTTAACATTTTACTTAAAATTGTTTAAGTGATTTAAAAAAAAAATAGAGGGTTTACATCACAGTTCTTATGTGGTAATCTAAAAATTATTTTGCTAAGGTAAATAAATAAAGTAAAAGCCTAAGTATTTAAATTGACTAACTTCTTAAAAGTATCAACGTGACAATGCTTCATCTCCAAATTGGCATGCAAATTATCTATGTATTTAACTGAAAAAGTTCCGGTACATTTTGAAGGGCCCCCAAAATGACCTGTGAACTGTTTTGTGGATATTGGTCCATAATAAATTTGGCATTTGTCTGACACTGGAGATGATCAAATATATAGAGAGCTGTCTAGCTGTAGAGCTATATAGCTAACCTTTTATTACATTTTATTCAAAAAGTGTGCCCCTAGTTTCCCTGAGAAAGAACTCTAGATATTAAAACAAGAGAGACTAGGTAAAAAGTTGAGAGAGTTTTATGTCTGATTTAGACAAATGTTCTGGTTAAAACTTTTTACTTTGAAACTTGGTAAGAGATATTATTTTTTTATCTTACTCATGAGTTAGTTACCTTTGCTTTTACAGTAACTTACTCCTTCTGATAAAATTGTTACTGAGATAACTCCCCTATGTAGAAAAACTACAAAAATTATTATCAAATAATTGGCTTTTGAGAGTACAGATTCTACATGTCAAACTTTAGTTCTTTTAGAGAGCAAAAATTATCTGGCTTGTTTTTAAGACACTGTCAGAGGTTTATTCTTGATAAGTTAATACATGGTGTTTCTGGTCTGATAGATTTGTTTTGGCAAATCTTGATTTAACAAAATTATTATTTTGAACATTTAAGCTATGAGGTTTTATTTTAGCCTTTTAAGTTGCCATATTAGAGTTCTAAGGGACAAAATCCGGGAGTCGGGCTGTAGCGCAGCAGGTTAAGCGCAGGTGGCAAAAAGCACAAGGACCGGCATAAGGATCCCGGTTCGAACCCCGGCTCCCCACCTGTAGGGGAGTCGCTTCACAGGCGGTGAAGCAGGTCTGCAGGTGTCTATCTTTCTCTCCTCCTCTCTGTCTTCCCCTCCTCTCTCCATTTCTCTCTGTCCTATCCAACAACAACAATAACTACAACAATAAAACAACAAGGGCAACAAAAGGGAATAAATAAATAAAATAAATATTTTAAAAAAGGGACAAAATGTATTAAGAGTTTTATATCTAACATACTGGCATATTTTAATAAAGAGCCTTCTAAAATCATATGAAGAAACTCAAGCCAATTCTAACCATTAGATCATCAATTATAAATGCACATGAAGAACTAACTGCCCATATGGTAAGATTTAAAACTAAACATTTTTCTTTTTTATTTATGGGTGTTTGATGACTCCTAAACTCACTCATATACTAAAATTTTTCTCATTTATCTACAAGCCTCTTAAATTTTATTTTTTATTATTTTTTAAATATTTATTTAATTTATTTATTCCCTTTTGTTGCCCTTGTTGTTTTATTGTTGTAGTTATTCTTGTTGTTGTCGTTGTTGGATAGGACAGAGAGAAATGGAGAGAGGAGGGGAAGACAGAGGGGGAGAGAAAGACAGACACCTGCAGACCTGCTTCACCACCTGTGAAGCAACTCCCCTGCAGGTGGGGAGCCGGGGCTCGAACCGGGATCCTTATGCCTGTCCTTGTGCTTTGCGCCACCTGCGCTTATACCGCTGCGCTACAGCCCGACTCCCCAAGCCTCTTAAATTTTAACGCTTGACTTGCCATAGTGAGAGCACTTTACTGGCTCCTGCATTGTTTAATTAAGATGCTGCTATTCAGACTTTTAAGATTAATCCCCATTGATAAAAGCCAATGGTCTCTGGCAGATTTATGTAACTCACCTGCCCATGTTTAGTAAACAAAAACTTTTTTTTTTCTCTCAGTTGATACTTTTTCTAAATTTATGTGGGCTATAGCTCAAACAAGGAAAAGATCAAAAAAATTATGAGCCATATGCTCACCTGTTTTGCTTCAATAGATATATCCATTCCATATATTTTTGTTCCTTTTAAAACATAGAGTAATATTACAATATTCCCTATACTATAACCCATAAGCTCAATTAATAAAAAAAGAAGGGGAATGCACCCCCCCATATTCAGTTGGCTCAAGTGTCAATGAAGTCTTCTCTTTCTGCTGACCTACCACTGCTGACTTCAATTCCTCTTTATACAGAAGCCATTGGCTCTGACTTCATCCTTACATGTTTATTGACCTCTTCTTTTCTCTCAATATTCCTCATGTTCAAGGAACCTCACCTTGACTTCTAATGTTTATGCACCTCCTCTGTGTTTTGGTGCAACACCACCCTATATTTTCATGTCAATGCTTCTCTACCTAGTCCTTGCCTTCTAGTTTCGCTTGTTCCACAGCTGACCCTCTACGAAGAAGAAAAATTTCATCAGTTGGCACTGACGACCACCAGAGGACCAGACATGCTGTGTTTCTTCCCCTAGACATTACATCCACTGACTGTTTCCCTTAGACTTGAGATATGATCCCGCCTCTTCATACCAATGGATAAATTCCCCCTTCCTTACCTGGCTACCCTCAGTTGTAGGACCCTTACTTGTTTTACTTCTGCTCACAGTAGGTCCTATAATTCTTAACAACCTTTTTGCGACAACAGATCGATGCCATAAAGATGCAACCTATACAAGTTCACTATCATAGGCTGGGCATGGCAGAAAATGGAGTTGCTGCAGAGGATTTGCCCCCCTCTGTCAGGACGTCCACCATGTAGAGGGCTGGCTAGCCAATGACGGGTAAAGGGGAAACTAGTGCTATCCAATCAACCTAAGACAGGGCACCTGGTACTACTGGGCAAAAAATGATCAGGTGTTCCAATGATGGGTAAGACGGAAGGCTGATCCCCAACCTAAGACAGGCACAGTCCACCCTGCCACAAAATAAAGTCCGCCAAACATCAGAACATGCACCCTTATATATATGTGGGGAGCCACATGTGCCCTCAAGGTTGCTATTGGCATGACCACAGAGTCTTTGTTCACAGACTGGCCTTGCTTAAAAGTTAAGTTCCTGCTTCTTTACACCTTAGAGTCTTTGTTCACAGATAAGTTCCTGTCTCCCAATTCCACCTGCCCATGAATCACCCAGGACCTTCCAGATAACAGCTGATTACCATGACAACACACCACTTCAATCAACAAGGCTCCAGCTGCTAACTCCCCCCTTGCCCTGGCCTTAAAAACAGCATCTTTGGGGAGTCGGGCTATAGCGCAGCGGGTTAAGCGCAGGTGGTGCAAAGCACAAGGACCGGCATAAGGATCCCGGTTTGAGCCCCGGCTCCCCACCTGCAGGGCAGTCGCTTCACAGGTGGTGAAACAGGTCTGCAGGTGTCTTATCTTTCTCTCCTCTCTGTCTTCCCCTCCTCTCTCCATTTCTCTCTGTCCTATCCAGCAATGACAACAACAATAATAACTACAACAATAAAACAGCAAGGGCAACAAAAGGGAATAAATAAATATTAAAAAAAAAACAACAGCATCTTTGGTGCTAATAAACAGACTTGATCAGAATCTTGACTTGTCTCATTTCTCTTGCGTGTCTTGTTCCCTTCCCTCTCCTTTCCTTGTCCTCCCTCTCCTAGGTTAACCCACGTTGAAGGTCCCACGGGACAGGACAGGTGCTTTAATCTCTTTTTAGGCTGGTCTCTGAACTTTGCACCATGTGTGCTTAACATGCTGCACTAGTGCCCAACTGGCGTTTTACTCGATTTTTGTGGATGCTTTTGCTGAAGAAAAATTAAAGAAAGGACTGGAAAGAGATGTCAGTAGAATTTGTGGGCTTTGTCATGGTCTTAATAGGCAGGATAACTCACTACATGTTTCCAGAACCTCTTCTGTTTCCATTGAACATCTAGGGTATTGTACCTTTTATTCATTGCAGTATCTTCCATCTAGGGGACATACTGTCCAGGGAAGAGGCTGTGCTGCTAGATTTAAACAGAGTCTCAAGCTATTGCTGTGATTGACCTTCCATTTTCTGGCCTGAAAGACATTCAGGGAACGAGGAAGAGATGTCAGCTTCTTGGGTAAGTGACTTGCCCCACATCAGAGTCTGTTTCTTTTTCCTCTTGAATAAGGTGTCCTTTAATTGATACATATTTAATTTACTGTTTCTGTTTTGCCCATCACATTTCTGTATCTCTGTCTTTTTCTCTCTCTTTCTGCCAGTGTACTTCTCATCCCTGGATTATATCCCTGGTTTATGGTCACTGAATAGAAGCTAGAACCTGAGAGCTTCAGGCAGCAACTTTGTTATTCTTCCCCTCTCTTGTATTTCTCTTTTCATTTACTCTTTTTATCTTATTTAAAAATTTTAAGTCTCTTTTGAGTTTTTAAAAAATATTTTCCCTTTTGTTGCCCTTGTTTTAATTGTTACTGTTGTTGTCATTGTTAGATAAGACAGAGAGACATGGAGAGGGGAGGGGAAGACAAGGGGGAGAGAAAGACACCTGCGGACCTCCTTCACAGCCTGTGAAGCGACTCCTCTGCAGGTGGGGAGCCGGGGACTTAAACCGGGATCCTTTCACAGGTACTTGTACTTGATGCCACTTGTGCTTAACCTGCCCAACTCCCCATTATTTAATTATTATTTGTATAGTGGAAACACAAAACCGTAGGATAAGAGAGGTACAACTCCACACATTTTCCACTGCCGAACTCCGTATTATATCCCCTACCTGATAGCTCTCCTGTTCTTTATCCCTCTGGGACTATCGACCCAGTGTCATTTATGGGGTTCAGAAGGTGGAAGGCCTGGCATCTGTAATTGCTTCCCCACTGAACATGGGAGTTGACAGGTCAGTCCATACTCCCACCTGTCTCTATCTTCCCCTAGGTGGGCAGAGCTTTGGGGAAACAGGATTTGTTTATTTTACATTTAAATTTTTTTTTAACTTGATTTTTTAATATTTTTATTGTCTTTATTTATTTGGATAGAGACAGCTGGAAATCGAGAGGGAAGGATGGGATAGAAAGAGACACAGACACCTGCAGCACAGCTTCACCACTCGTGAAGCTTTCCCCCTACAGATGGGGACCTGGGACTCGAACCTGGATCCTTGAGCACTGTAGCATGTGCGCTCAACCAGGTGCACCATGACCCGGCACCTTTAAATTAATTTTAATGAAGGAGTGAGAGGAAGAGAGACTGACCAGAGTACTGCTCAACTCTGGCTTATAGTGATGCTGGGAATGAAAGCCTCAAGTATGGAAGTATTGTGCATGGTCACTATGCTCTCTGCCCAACCACTTACTCGTAAAACTCTTACTTTTCAATTAGTATTGTCACTGGGACTTTGTGTCAACATTCTTGAATGTCATGTTATATATAGATATAGATATAAACAGATATGAGAAATGGGGGTGGGGTAAAGCACATAGGATTGTGAGACTTCCCTCTACAGCTGTTGGAGAAATGGATCTTCAACCCATCTGGGATCTCTCAGGTGATCATTTGTGGTCTCTATTTTGTAGGACCCCTGAAAGACCTTGTGAAATAATTTTTGAATTCCGAGACATAATTTGTGTTGTAAGTGCAACTTTGTCATACCCAGATACTGAGTTTCAAGCCCTGACAACACTGATGGACATGTTAGGGAGGGGAAACTTCATGAGTGTTCCACTGGTGTCTTTCCTTTTTTCTCTCTAATCTTCTATCTAGAGAAAATAAATAAAATTGTTTCACCAGGAATAGTGGCATCATGCACAAATGAGGTCCATTAGAATACATACTTCCTTATATTCAGAGTCTTCATTTTCTCTCTTTTTTAAAGTAGATTTTTAAAATATTTGTTTATTTATTTAATATAGGATTGAGAGAGAGAAATGGATGGGGCAGGGGAAATAGGAAGAGAGAGAGATAGAGAGAAACCTGCAGCTCTGCTTCACATTTCATGAAGCTTTCCTCCAGTACGTGGGGCCAGGAGGTTTGAACTGGGTCTTTGCATACTAAAAAGTGAACACTTAACCAAGTGTGCCACCACTTGACCTCCTAGCCTCCTTTTTTCTCTATATGCAGCATTCTATGTGGGATGAACAATTTTTATGTTGATTAGTGGTGTAGGACTGTTGAAAATGTTTTAATTTTTCCAGATAAAATTAATGACATTAATGCAGTATTCCTACTGAGAAAGATGTCTGTCCTGGGATATCAGAGACCTAACACAATTCTGCTTAGTTTCCATGTGTGCTTTTCATAACCTTTGCCTAAGTTATGATAAAAATCAGGAAATCTACAAATGTTTAATAAAGCAGAATTACTCATTTTTTAAAAAAGATAAAATTTATTGTTATTGTAAACTTGTATGTGATAGGGATTGTGAGCGATTTTTTTTTAAATATTCCCTTTTGTTGCCCTTGGTTTTTTGTTGTATTTCTTTTTTTTTAATTTTTATTATTATATTTATTTTCCCCTTTGTTGCCCTTGTTTTTTAATTATTGCTGCTGTTATTGATGTTGTCATTACTGGATAGGACAGAGAGAAATGGAGAGAGGAGGGGATGACAGTAAGGGAGAAAAAGACAGCTGCAGACCTGCTTTACTGCCTGTTTAGTGAATCCTCTGCAGGTGGGGAGCCAGGGGCTCGAAACTGGATCCTTATTGCCAGTCCTTCTGCTTTGTGCCACCTGCGCTTAACTGCCGCGCTACCGCCTGACTCCTGTGAGCAATTTTTAATTGCCCTGTGACTAAACATCTTCTTGACTAAAGAGACTGTAAATTCTTTCTGCACATTTACTGTGTTTGTTTATGTTACTCTACGAATGTGTGAGAACATATGTTGCTGATTAGCCCTTTGATATATCGCATGTAAATATGTTTTTTTTTTACTGCATCTCTTTGTCTTGGTGATAAGTCTTGTCATTATACCAAATATTTTCAGTTTGTTGTAGTGTCAGTGGTTCACTTCTCCATTTATTTATTTATTTTTGATGTTGAGCCCAGGTCTCTGAAGACAGTTCCCAATCAAATACTATGTACTGTACTGAGGATGACTTCTATAGATTTTTTGGAGACTAGTCTAACATCCAAGTGCTTATGTATTTTGAGATGACCCATGGTGTCATGTGATGGTGTTGTTTCGTTTTTATATGCATGCGGTGACTGACTCATTTTCCACAACATCATTTTTATAGAGACTTCACCTATTGCAGCCTCATTTTCTTGCTTTAAACATGTTCTTAGGGATTTTGATGGAGACTGCATAGCATGTATATGCCATTTTTAAAATGGTCATTTAGTTTTTATAATCATTAATATTCCACCAGTAATCACCATTTTTGTTTGCCTTATGTCTTTATTTTACAGCAATTTATAGTTTTTGAAGATTATTTCTTGAAAAATTTTTGTTGCAAACGTATGGGAGTCAGGCAGTAGCACTGCAGGTTAAGTGCATGTAGTGCAAAACAGTTTTCTTTTGCCCTCTTATTTTTTTCTGCCAACATAGTTATTTCTTGAGCTCAGAGTCAGAACATGAATCCAATGCTCCAGAAAGCCATTTTTTCTTTCTATTTTATTTGATAGGATAGCAAGAAACAAGAAATGGAGAGTGGAACAGAGGTCAAGAAAGAGCCATGTGCAAGCCTGTTCACTGCTTATGCAGTGTCCCCCACTCAGGAGAGAAGCAAGCCTCAAACCTCCATTTCTGTCTGTACTATTCAACAATGACAAGATTGATAACAACAGCAACAATGAAAACAACAAGGGCAACAAAAGGGAAAATAAATAAATACAATAACAAAGTTCTTTTAAAAATTATATTTTCCTATTATAGAGGGAAATTGAGAGGGATGTAGATTACTGGATAACAGTTCTTTTCTCTGCCACCAGGGTTATTTCTTGAGCTCAGTTCCAGAAATTTTGCTCAAGAAATGTATTTTTTCTTTCCATTTTATTTGACAGGACAGAAAGAAATGGAGAGTTGAACATGGGTAGAGAGAGAGAGGCATTTCCAGGCCTGTGTCACTGCTCATGAAGTGTCCCTCTCAGGTGGGAAGCAGTTCTCAATCCTAGGTCCAGTGTCATGGTGATATGTAGACTTAATTAGGTGCAACAGTGCCCTGCACCTGATAATTCTTATTTATTTGTTTAACATTCTTGCATTTAAAAAAAATTTTTTTTTTGGACAGTGACACTACAGAGAGCCTTAATGTGGTATGATCACTCTAAATAGTATAATTTCCATACTTCCATAATGATGTTAATTTGATAAAGAGCCATGTGTGGCTAGAGATGTTTCATTTCTAACAGACTTATCATAATCATCATGTGTTCTTTTTATCCCATCTTTTTTTTTTTTTTTAATCACTATGGCTTCATTATAAATTCATTATACCTGTGGTCTGGGAGGTGGCACAATGATAAAGCTTTGGAGTCTTAAGCATGAGGTCCCGAGTTCAGTCCCCAGCAGCACATGTGCCAGAGTGATGTCCGGTTCTGTCTGTCTCCTCCTATCTTTCTAATAAATAACTAAAATATTTTTTTAAAAATGTATTACACCCAGTGGCCATTTTTTTTCTTATTTATATTTTTGTGTTTTATATAGGTGAAGAGAATTTAATAAGGAAATTGAAGTAGAGATATCTCTGTGTGTGTGGCAGTTGAAATTATTCATGTATGATAAATGAAACTAATGTTTATTTTATTTTAATGAGAGAACTGAAGGTACTAAGAAGACACACCAGACTTTGAGCTCTAAGTCCCCAGGGGCTGTAGGTTCAATTCCAGTGACTTTCTACTTCACTCTCCCTATCAAATTCTCTTTACCTATATAAACTTTACATTATAAATAAGGAAGACAATATCCAAAGCTGCTCAGCACTTGTGAAGAGGCCTCACACCCTGCATGTGAGAACTAGGATATTGAATCTAGGTCCTTTTATATGGCAGCATGAGCAACCTATGCGTGTACTCCCACATAGCCACTAAGGTTTTATCATTTACTAATTACAAAACTATAGAGGGGAAATAGTGTGAATAGGATTATCTCTCTGTATTCAGGGCTTTGTGAAAGAGAGTCCAATGTTCTAATCAATGTACCACCTTCTAGAGCATGATTAAGAGGTATTTGGTTTTCAAGTCACCAAAGACATGTTTGCAGATGAGACAATCATTCACAGGCTTCCTAAACTAGAGACTGAATGGCTAATCTGCTGTCACTCGCATTTTCTCACATGAACACATTGCATATATTTTAGGGCTCAGTGACCTATGAAGATGTAACTGTGATATTCACTCAAGAGGAGTGGGCACTATTAAATCCTTCGGAGAAGAAACTCTACAGAGATGTGATGTTTGAAAACTTGAGGAACTTTCTTTCACTAGGTAACTCTAATCGCCTTAATTTTTCAACTAGAGGACAAATCACTTTTTGTTCACCAGTGTAGAAACACAGATGCTATTCAGTGAGCAAGGTTTGATTGTGACTCATGATGAATCAAGAATTCAATCTATTTGTATAATTTCTAATACTTTTTATATTTTGTAATTTTAGAAAAGATACAAGAACATTCCACCAAAGGGCAGCATAACTTGCATGGCAGTAAACAAAGGTGAGAGTTACATTTACAATAAAGCGTGATGTGCCACCTAAGAAGCTACTGTGTTTTCAAAAGTGTTGTCTCTGTAATTTACTGAGATCAGGTGCCTGCGTGGTTTCCCTGTATAAGGAGACTCATGGATTCTTAATGGTGTGCTCTCTACTGACTTAGCAATTGCATACGGCCCCTTTCAATACAATTCATTCAGAAAATTAAATTTATAGTTACTGCCACAAATAGATCAATTTTTTAAATAAGCAAATTAAAAATACTTCATGACTAGGTTATAGAACATTTGGACAAGTGACTCCAGTGTGATGTATGTGATGTACATGACTGAAGTTCCCATCTGAGTCACTGAGGACCATAATGATGTTCTACATTATCTTTTTTCCACCTATAAATATAAACGCATAAAATAAATTATTTGTCTTTTTTCCACTTATAAAATAGTATACTGGTAGTCGGGCGTAGCTCAGCGGGTTAAGCGCAGGTGGCGCAAAGCACAACGATCGGCATAAGGATCCCTGTTCGAGCCCCCGGCTCCCCACCTGCAGGGAAGTTGCTTCACAGGTGGTGAAGCAGGTCCGCAGGTGTCTTTCTCTCCCCCTCTCTGTCGTCCCCTCCTCTCTCCATTTCTCTCTGTCCTATCCAACAACGATGACAGCAATAACAACAACAACGATAAAACAACAAGGGCAACAAAAGGGAAAGTAAATAAATAAATAAATGTAAAAAAAAATAGTATACTTAGAAGCAATAAGAATAACTTCAGTATATGAATATGTATATATATTTTTTAATATTTTACTTATTTTCTCTTTTGTTGTCCTTGTTGGTTTTCATTGTTGTTGTAGTTAATAATTGTTATTGATGTTGTCATTGTTAGAGAGGACAGAGAGAAATGGAGAGAGGAGGGGAAGACAGGGGGAGAGAAAGATACATACCTGCAGACCTACTTCACTACCTGTAAAGCAACTCCCCTGCAGTTTGGGAGCCAGAGGCTCTTACTGGGATCCTTGCAAATATCTATATTTTATGATACTTAGTGGTAGCCCTTCTTGAAAAGATCAGTATTTTCAGTGTAAGATTTCAACACAAAGCCAAAAGTTGTTACTAACAAATAGAAGTTCAATTAATGCATATAAAATACCTGTAATGATATCATTATATTTGGCATAATATCTTTATATGAAAGTATTTAAGTATTATGAGTTTTTATTTTTATTTATTTATTACTTATGTATTGGATAGAGACACCCAGAAATCAGTAGGAATGGGGAGGTAGAGAGGGGAGAGACAAAGACTCCTGCATTCCTACTTCATCACTTTCAAAGCTTTCCTTCTGCAGTTGGGGATGGGGGCTTGAAGCCTGTTCTTTGCTCATTGTAGCATGTGCGCTCAGCCAGGCACACCACTGCCCAGCCCTTTTTTACCATTTTTTTACCTTTACTTTTATCTTGAGATCTTTTTATTATTTTTCAATATCTGTAATTTTTTTCAGTACATGTCTTTTTAAATGTTTATTATCCCTTTTGTTGTCCTTGTTTTTTATTGTTGTAGTTATTATTGTTGTTGTTATTGATGTTGTTGGATAGGATAGAGAGAAATGGAGAGAGGAGGATAAGATAAAGAGGGGGAGAGAAAGATAGACACCTGTAGACCTGTTTCACCGCCTGTGAAGCGCCTCCCCTGCAGGTGGGGAATCGGGCCTCAAACCAGGATCCTTACGCTTTGTGCCACATGCACTTAACCCGCTGAGCTACCATACGACTCCCTCAGTATATGTTTTAGTCAAATCTATTTCTAATGTCTGATTTTGTGGCTTATTAAGTAAAATGTCTTGCATTTTGGTAATCAAAATCTGTGTTACTCATTAAAATGTCATTAATTAATTGTTCATTACTTTACAGTAATACAACAGTAAAATTTTCTGAGGACAAAGATAGTCAAATTGCTAGAATATCTCAAGAACATGAAGTATATAACAAATTATTCACTTATCCTATTCATCTTCAAAAACATGAAAGAATTCACAGTGGAGAGAAACCGTATGAATGTAAACAATGTAATAGAATGTTCAGGAGATCCAGTCATCTTTGGGAACATGAAAGAATTCACAGTGGAGAGAAACCCTATGAATGTAAACAATGTACTAAAACATTCAGTTGTTCCAGTAGTCTTCAGACACATCAAAGATTTCACAGTGGAGAAAAACCCTATGAATGTAAGCAATGTAGTAAAACATTCCGGCAATCTGGTGGTCTTCAAAAACATGAAAGAATTCACAATGGAGAGAAATCCTATGAGTGCAAACAGTGTAGTAAAACATTTCGTTCTTCCAGTAATTTTCAGACACATGAAAGAATTCACAGTGGAGACAAACCCTATGAATGTAAACTGTGTAGTAAAACATTCAGTTCTTCTAGTCATCGCCAGAGACATGAAAGAATTCACAGTGGAGAGAAACCCTATGAATGTAAACAATGTAGTAAAACATACAGTTTTCCTGGTGTTCTTCGGACACATGAAAGAATTCACAGTGGAGAGAGGCACTATGAATGTAAACTATGCAGTAAAACATTCATATCATCCGGTATTCTTCAGACACATGAAGGAATTCACAGTGGAGAGAAACCCTATGAATGTAAACAGTGTAGTAAAACATTCAGTTGTTGCAGTCATCTTCGGTCACATGAAAGAATTCACAGTGGAGAGAAACCCTATGAATGTAAACAGTGCAGTAAAACATTCAGTTGTTCCAGTACTCTTCGGACACATGAAAGAATTCACAGTGGAGAGAAACCCTATGAATGTAAACACTGTAGTAAAACATTCGGGCAATCCAGTCATCTTCGGAGACATGAAAGAATTCACAGAGGAGAGAAACCCTATGAATGTAAGCAATGTAGTAAAACATTCCGGCAATCTGGTGGTCTTCAGAGACATGAAAGAATTCACAATGGAGAGAAACCCTATGAGTGCAAACAGTGTAGTAAAACATTTCGTTCTTCCAGTAATTTTCGGAAACATGAAAGAATTCACAGTGGAGACAAACCCTATGAATGTAAACTGTGTAGTAAAACATTCAGTTCTTCTAGTCATTGTCAGAGACATGAAAGAATTCACAGTGGAGAGAAACCCTATGAAGGTAAACAATGTAGTAAAACATTCAGTTTCAGTCATCTTCGGACACATGAAAGAGCTCACAGTGGAGAGAAACCCTATGAATGTAAGCAGTGTAATAAAACATTCAGTTGTTCCAGAAGTCTTTGGACACATGGAAGAATTCACCGGGGAGAGAAACCCTATAAATGTAAACTATGTAGTAAAACATTCAGGTGTTCTGGTAATCTTCGGAGACATGAAAGAATTCACAGTGGAGAGAAACCTTATGAATGTAAACAGTGTAGTAAAACATTCAGTTGTTTCAGTTATCTTCAGATACACGAAAGAATTCACAGTGGAGAGAAACCCTATCAGTGTAAACTGTGTAGTAAAACATTCAGTCAATCCAGTAATCTTCGGAGACATGAAAGAATTCACAGTGGAGAGAAATCTTATGAATGTAAACTGTAGTAAAACATTCAGTTGTATCAGTCATCTTCAGACACATGACAGAATTCACAGTGGAGAGAAACCCTAACAATGTAAACTGTAGTAAAGCATTCAGTTCTTCTAGTGGTCTACGGACACATGAAGCAATTCACAGTGGAGACACCCTATGAATGTAAACAATGTAAAAAGTAAAGCATTCATGGTTTCTCAGTCTCTTCAGTTACATGAAAGAAATCAAAACTGCAGAGAAAGAAACCTCATGAATGTAACCAAGTAGTTTTAACATTTAAGCCAGTTTTCTTAAGAGATTTGAAAGATCTCACAGAGGATAGAAACCCAGTGAATGTAAACAGCAAAACATTGATTTAAGCCTGTCATCTTTGTCAACATGAAATAACACAATGGAGAGAAAGTTGATGAATATAAGCAGTGGTGAAAACATTGCATTATTCTGGTCCTCTTTGTAGACATGAAAGAATTCACAGTGAAGCAAAACCCTATGAATGTAATAAAGCCTTAGATGTTCCACTAAATTCAAATACATGAAAATATTCACAATGGAAATCAATCTTTTGAACATAAAGTGTACTAAGATTAGATGCAACCTGAGACATGCAGAGGCTTGGTTCAATATCATAGTTCTCTGGTGTGAGCCTCTGCACTCCATGTGTAGAGTTATGTTCTCTTTTATTGTCTCTCCATCTTGTGATAATATA
Organism: Erinaceus europaeus; assembly: GCF_950295315.1. Lineage (NCBI taxonomy): Eukaryota > Metazoa > Chordata > Mammalia > Eulipotyphla > Erinaceidae > Erinaceus > Erinaceus europaeus. Next base: position 92,244,742 of record NC_080174.1, read on the forward strand.
TAAGTATATATATCTAAATAATTGGGATCACAGTTCCATGCTACAAGTGAACGCATACTTCTGAATATTCTATAAATGTAATGAATATGATTCTTTGTCTTAAATTCTAATATATGAAACAATCCACTTGGTATTGAGAATTTACTTATGTCAACAATGCTTAGATGTATTCTAATCAATAATGGTTTTTGCACATATAAAATCACTGGAATTAAACAATTCTTGCCCTGGGAGTTGGGTGGTAGAGCAGCAGTTTAAGAGCACGTAGCATGTAAAGTGAAAGGACCAGCATAAGGATCCTGGTTCAAGCCCCTGGCTCCCCACCTAAAGGGGAGTCGCTTCACAAGCATTGAAGCAGGTCTGCAGGTGTCTATCTTTCCCCCTCTCTTGTCTTACCCTCCTCCATTTCTCTCTGTCCTGTCCAGCAACGACATCAACAGCAACAACTAGAACAATAAAAAAAAAAAGGGAATAAATAATATTATAAAGCCCAATTCTGGAGTCAGCCAGTAGCACAGCAGGTTAAGCACACGTGGCATCAAGCCAAGGAGTTGCATAAGGATCCTGGTAGAAGCCCTGAGTTCACCACCTGAAGGGGAGTTGCTTCACAGGTGCTGAAGATCTGCAGGTGTCTTATCACTCCCCCTTTCTGTCTTCTACTCTCCATTTCTCTGTCCTAACACTGAGAACATCAATAAGAGCAGTAATAGTATCTACAACAACAATCAAAAAAATTTTTAATTTTTTTTGTTTATTTAGTTGCCCTTGTTTTGTTGTTGTAGTTATTATTGATGTCATTGTTGTTGGATAGGAAAGAGAAATGGTGAGGAGGGGAAGACAGAGGGGGAAAGACACCTGCAGACCTGCTTCACCAGCTGTGAAGTGACTCCCCTGCAGGTGGGAAGCCGCGGGCTTGAACTGGGATCCTTCCGCTGGTCCTTGTGCTTAGTGCCACCTGCGCTTAACCGGCTGCGCTACCGCCTGACTCCCCAATCAAAATTTTTAATACTTTTGTGGTTATTACTGTCGTTGGATAGGACAGAGAAATTGAGAGGTGGGGAAGACTGGGAGAGAAAGACACCTGCAGAACTGCTTCACCACCTGTGTAGCGATTAAGCTGGTCCTTGCGCTTGGCACCACTTCCGTTTAACCTGCTGAGCTACTGCCCGGCCCCCCCATCAAAAAGTTTTTAAAGACAACCCTTTATATAGAAAAAAATATAATTATTATCAGGCAGATATCGAAGAATGACTTTACAGACCTAGTAAGTAACTTGTACTGGAGAGCCCAGTGAATGTAAAACAGTGGATGCCATAACATGCGAATCTTAAAGCCTTTTTTTACATATTTATTTTCCCTTTTTTGGTGTCCTTTTTATTGTTGATATTGATGTCGTTAGGACAGAAAGAAGTAGAGAGAGGAGAGGGTTGGGTGTTAGTTCATCCGGTTCAGCGCACCAGTACAAGGATCAAGGTTCCAACCCCTGACTCCACACCTGCAGGTGGTCGCTTCACAGGGGTGAAGCAGGTCTGCAGGTGTCCGTCTTCTCTCCATTTCTCTCTGTCCCAAACAGCAATGAGAGCAATGACAATAATGACAACAAGAAAAACAACAAAACACAAATGGGGGAAAATTGAAAAAAAGAAAAAGGAGCGATAAATGGAACACACAAGATGAGACTTTAATTAGTTGTGGTTTATCACAGCTGATCCAGAGACTCAAAGGGAGCAGGTAGGAGGGTGGGAAAGCCGTGAAGACTCAAGTGTGGCTGGAGGCTGAGGTGTGCTGACACCAACCTGGGACACTGCAGAACCATTATGCTACCTACCCTCTGCACACAACAGTTTTGTAATTCAGCACTCCCTTGATTAAAGGATTTTTTGTTTTGTCATTCACTTATTTACTCATGTATTTTTTTTATTAGTGGTTTAATAATGATTAACAAGATCCTTGATTCCCACCACCAGAGTTCCATGTCCATCAGAGTGCCCTCCACTGGAAGCTTCCATATTCTTTATCCCTCTGGGAGTGTATATTTTTAAAGTCTAATTTTTTAAAAAGATTTTTTAATATTTATTCTCTTTCGTTGCCCTTGTTTTATTATTACTGTTGTCATCATTGGATAGGACAGAGAGATGGAAAGAGTGGGAGAGAAAGATAGACACCTCCAGACCTGCTTCACCGCTTGTGAACCAAGGCCCCTGTAGGTGAGAAGCTGGGGGCTCGAGCCAGGATCCTTAAGCCGGTCTTTGCGCCACCAGTAGTGTGTATTTTTATTGCCACCAAGATTATGGCTGAGGCTTAGTTCCAGCACTGTGAATCCACTGCTCCTGCTAGCCTTTTTTTTTTTTTCTATTTCATTTGATAGGACAGAAATTGAGAGGGGAGGAGAGAGACCAGGTGGTGGCATGCCTAATTAAGTATACACATTATAGTGTATAAGGATCTAGGTTCAACCCCCTGCAGAGGAAAAACTTCATAAAGGGTAAAGCAGGGCTGCAGGTGTCTGTGTCTCTCTTCCTCTCTATCTCCACTACCTTCAATTTCTCCCTGTCTGTGTCCAATAATAAAGATAAAGTTTTTTTTTTTTTTTTAATGAGGAGAGACGGAATCTGGTCATAGTGCAGCAGGATCAGCGCAGGTGGTGCAAAATGCAAGGACAGCATTAGGATCCCAGTTCGAGCCCTTGGCTCCTCACCTGCAATGGACTCACTTTACTTGCGGTGAAACATGTCTGCAAGTGTCTGACTTTTTTTTTCAATTTTCTTTTATTCATTCCCTTTTGTTGCCCTTATTGTTTTACTGTTGTAATTATTAATGTTGTTGTTATTGATGTCGTCGTTGTTGGATATGACAGAGAAATAGAGAGAGGAGGGGGAGAGAAAGACACCTGCAGACCTGCTTCACCACTTGTGAAGCAACTCCCCTGCAGCTGGAGAGCCGGGGGCTCGAACCGGGATCTTTACGCCGGTTCTTGTGCTTTATGCCACCTGCACTTAACTCGCTGCGCTACCGGTGTCTGTCTTTCTCTCCCCCTCTTTTTCTTCCCCTCCTCTCTCTATTTCTCTCTGTCCTATCTAACAATAATGATATAACAATAATACCTATAACAAAAAAGAAAAGGAAAAATAAAAAATAAAAACTTAACAAATAATCAGAGAGAGACAAAAACCAACCTTGGTTCATCACTCATGAAGTTTTTTGGGGAGCAGGGGCTTGAACCTGGTTCCTTTTGCATGGTAGTATATGTGCTGCACTAAAGCTCTACCACCCAGCCCCCAATGAAAAAAAAAGTTTTAATACAGGGTATGGTTTTGCATCATCTAAACTAGACAAAAAGAAAAATGAAAAAAGGAATGTGGGGAGTCAGGCTGTAGCGCAGTGGGTTAAGTGCAGGTGGCACAAAGCCCAAGGACCTGCGTAAGAATAATGGTTAGAGCCCCCGGCTACCCTCTGCAGGGGGGTTGTTTCACAAGCAGTTAAGCAAGTCTGTAAGTGTCTATCTTTCCTCTTGTCCAATCTTCCCCTCTCTATTTCTCTCTGTCCTATCCAACATTGATGACATAAATAATAACTACAACAATAAAAGAGGCCAACAAAAAGTGAATTTTTTTTTTTAATTAAATGGGGTTGGGCGGTGGCGCAGTGGGTTAAGCGCACGTGGCACAAAGCACAAAGACCGACGTAAGTATCCAGGTTCGAGAAGGTATTTGAGAACTTCACATATCAGCAACGTCTTTTTTTTTTTTTTACCCTTTGTTACACCCATACAAGATGGAGACACACCCTAGGTGTGCGCAGGTTTTTTAGACCAACTTAGTTAAAATATATTGATTTTTAACTAATTTTTACCTCAGACTTTAAATGTAAGTTAATTTTACCTTTATGAGAATTATGTTGAAAACCTTTTTCATTTAACTTTGTCTGGTAAGAATTTAGCCTTAAATTTACATTTCTAACCTTAAATTTAATATTTACCAAACTTCAAACACGCACATAAGCATGGTCTTCAATACACAAGGAGAAAAACTTTTGTTACGAAGACATGTCATTTTAAACACGAATTTAGATCTGTACTGTCTTAGTTGTTTGGAGGGTGTGTTATCCGGAGGTGGCAGGGTGCAATCACTGCACGGATGTGTGCATAGTCTAGCTCCTCTGCCTTCAGAGCCAAGTTGGGGATCGGCCAGGGTGCCCAGTCCCAGCAGGGAGCCCGCGGTCTCTGGGTGGTCCAGGATCTGCCCAGACTTCATAGCAGGAGGGCAGGTGGGCCGGCCATGCAGAAGGCGCAGGCCAAGGTGCCCCGGGGCGGGGGCCAGGATGGGCTGCAGCTCTGCCTGCCATGCCCGCCACCCTGCTCCTGGCTCCCTAGGCGGTGGCAGCAGCGCATCTCCGAGCTCCGCCCCTTACCCCGCCGTGGCAAGCAGGCTCCTGCAGATGGGCAGCGGGCGGAAACCAGAGTGTGGCCAAGAGCGAAATGTTCCAGAAACAGAGAAACAGTCTTATGAAGAAAGAGCAGAGGCCTTTGGAAATCTCTTCACAAGTAGAAAAGAAGCTCATAGTGGATAGGTAGCCAAACTTCTTCACTTACCTGGGAGATGGGCAGGTCAGGTCCCACATTGTGGCACCATATGTTGTCAGTTGTTGGTATGCTTCTAGTTCTGCTTCTGGGATCCTTTCTGTTACATTGCTTGATGTTGTGGTCTATTTACATGGTCATTCTGTTACATTGGTTTGGTCTCACTCCCCCTGCCTCCGGGAGATTTTGGTTTAGTCCTTGCTTTTCCGCGTTTCTTGCTTCTCCCTGCCCCATATCCTATATATACTTCCTTGATTCCTGACACTGCCGCTGGACTAGAAGGATGCAGGACAGATCTGAGTTGTGGTTAGATTAGATTAGTTTTTTGAACCGTTCACTCGTGAATAAAGAAATATTGCTTCTCCGCTCAGCCATGTGTCCCTGGTCATCTGTCTCCCGTCACGAAGCTAGCCCGGAACTCTGACGACATGTTGTTGTTGTTGGATAGGACAGAGAGAAATCTAGAGAGGGAGGGAAGACAGAGGGGGAGAGAACGATAGACAAGACACCTGCAGACCTCCTTCACCCCCTGAGGAATAGAACTGGGATCCTTCTGTGGGTTCTTGAGCTTTGTGTCATGTGCTCTTAATCTGCTGCACTGCCTGCCAACCCCCCCTCCAACTGCTTCTTATGGCTGTAGCAGTCAGGTGGAAAAAGAGATATGGGTTTGGTTATGCTCTTGTGCCTGAGGGTCAAAAATCCCAGGTTCCATCTCCAGCATCACCATAAGCCAGAGGTGAGAAGTGCTCTGGTCTCTTTCTCTGAGTATCTCTCTCTCTTGTTAATGTGAAAAAGATAGCATGACACAATGCAGGAGTTTGTACATAGCTGGCCTTCCTGCAGGCTTCCTACTGGGTGAGGAAGTAGTTGCTAGTGTCCTTGCAGGGTTTTTTCCTAAACAGCTCCATAACAGAGCCTCATCTATATTAGTTTGACAGTGTTTTGCAATATTATATTATTTCAGGGCTACTCTCACCTTCACAGGGTTTGTATGATTTTTTAATATTTATTTATTCCCTTTTGTTGCCCTTGTTTTTTATATTTGTAGTTATTGTTGTTTTGGTTGTTGGATAGGACAGAGAGGATTGGAGAGAGGAGGGGAAGACAGGGTAGGTAGACACCTGCAGTCCTGCCTCACCACCTGTGAAACGACTCCCCTGCAAATGGGGAGCTGGGGGCTTGAACCAGAACCAGATCCTCGAGCTTTAGTGCCACCTGCGCTTAACCTGCTGTACTACTGCTGACTCCTGATAGTTTCCTCTTTCCCTGTTGCTTTTTGAGGAGGTTTTTATACCTCCATCTAGTCTGAATGACAGTCTATCAGGATATACTATCCTTGGTTGAAACCCGTTTTTGTTGAGAGCACGATAGGTATTTGGCCATTCTCTTCTGGCTTTTAGCACTTATGTCGGGAAATCTGCTTATAATCTTAGGGTTTTTCTCCTACATGTAATGTTTTTGTTTTTTCTATCATATCTTTCAGAATAATTTCTTTATCCTTCTTTTCATAGTATCTAGATGCCTTCTGATCTGCATTAATTCTGTTTGTAACTCCCTAGAATTCTTGAATCTTAATGCCCTTTCTGATGCTCAAGGTAGGGTAGTTTTCTTATATTTCCAGTAGGATGCTTTCCTCTCCTTCTATCTTTCTTTCTCTGGTAGGCCAATTATTTGTATGTTACTTCTTTTGAGTTCATTCCATATGTCTGTTGTTCAGTGTCTCTCAATCTCTCTCTCCCTCACTCTCTTTTTTTTGCTCTTTTACCTCCTTACTTGTCTCTACCTCATCCTTTGTCTAACTAACTCTGTTTTTTTCTGCTTCTATTAATTTTCTTTCCTTCCCTCAACATCCTCTTCAGTTCAACTATTTTTTTAAACTTGTTAAATTTATTTCTTTATTGGAGAATTAATATTTTACATTCAACAGTAAATACAATAGTTTGTAAATGCATAACATTCCCCAGTTTCCCATTTAACAATACAACCCCCACTATGTCATTTATCATCCTTCATGGACCTGTATTATCCCCAACCACCCATCCCAGAGTCTTTTACTTTGGTGCGATATACCAATTCCATTTCAGGTTCTACTTGTGTGTGTGTTTTTTGTCTGATCTTGTTTTTCAACTTCTGCCTGAGAGTGAGATCATCCCATATTCATCCTTCTGTTTCTGACTTATTTCACTCAACATGAATTTTTCAAGGTCCATCCAAAATCGGCTGAAAACGGTGAAGTCAACATTTTTTACAGCTGAGTAGTATTCCATTGTGTATATATACCACAACTTGCTCAGCCACTCATCTGTTGTTGGACACCTGGGTTGTTTCCAGGTTTTGGCTATTACAAATTGTGCTGCCAAGAACATATGTGAACACAGATCTTTTTGGATGGATATGTTGTGTTCCTTATGATATATCCCCAGGAGAGGAATGGCAGGATCATAGGATAGGTCCATTTCTAGGCTTTTTTTTTTTTTTTCCCCATTTCTAGGCTTCTGAGAGTTCTCCAGACTGTTCTCCACAGAGGTTGGACCAATTGACATTTCCACCAGCAGTGTAGGAGGGTTCCTTTGACCTCACACCCTCTCCAGCATTTGCTGCTGTTACCTTTTCTGATGCATGACATTCTCACAGGAGTGAAGTGGTATCACGTTGTTGTCTTTATTTGCATTTCTCTGACAAATACTTGGAGCATTTTTTCATGTGTTTCTCGGCCTTTTGGATCCCTTCTGTAGTGAATATTCTGTCCACGTCCTCCCCCCATTTTTGGATGGGGTTATTTGTTGTCTTGTTGAGTTTGGCAAGTTGTTTATATATGTTTGTTATTAAACTCTTGTCTGATGTGTGGCATGTAAAAAATCTCCCATTCTGTGATGGGTCTCTTGGTTTGGGTAGTGGGTTCTTTTGCTGTGAAGAAGCTTTTTAATTTGATGTGGTCCCATAGGTTTATACTTGCCTTAGTCTTCTTTTTAATTGGATTCGTTTCATTGAAAATGTCTTTAAAATTTATGTGGAAAAGAGTTCTGCTGATATTTTCTTCTAAGTATCTGATAGTTTGTGGTCTAACATCCAAATCCTTGATTCACTTGGAATTTACTTTTGTATTTGGTGAAATACAGTGGTTCAGTTTCATTCTCATGCATGTTTCCAACACCATTTGTTGAAGAGACTCTGGTTTCCCCATGTAATAGTCTGAGCCCTTTTTGTCAGAGATTAGATGTCCATAGGTGTGGGGGCTCACTTCTGGGCTCTCAGTTCTATTCCACTGGTCACTGTGTCTATTCATGTTCCAGTACCAAGCAGTTTTTATGACAACGGCCCTGTAATACAATTTGAGATCTGGGAGTGTGATGCCTCCGGTTCTGTTCTTTTTTCTCAAGATTGTTTTGGCAATTCTAGGTCTTTTCTGGTTCCAGATAAACATTTGTAGCATTTGTTCTATTCTCCTAAAAAACATGCTTGGGATCTTGATGGGGATAGCATTAAATCTGTAGATGGCTCTGGTATATTCATTTTGATTATGTTAATTCTACCAACCCATGAACATGGAATATCTTTCCACTTCTTTGTGTCTTTTTCAATTTCTTTGAGTAGTGACTCATAATTTTCAGTATACAAGTCTTTCACTTCTTTGGTTAGATTTACTCCTAGATATTTTATTGTTTTAGTTGCTATAGTAAAAGGAATTGATTTCTGGATTTCAATTTCTTCTAACTTAGTGTTTGCATAGAGAAATGCCACTGAATTTTGAATGTTAATTTGGTAGCCTGACACCTTACTGTAGTGCCTGATAATTTCCAAAAGCTTCTTGCTGGATTCCTTAGGTTTTTCTGTGTATACTATCATGTCATATGCAAATAGGGAGAGTTTGACTTCTTCTCTTCCCATCTGTATCCCATGAATTCCTTGCTCCTGCCTGATTGCTATGGCAAGAACTTCCAGTACTATGTTGAATAGTAATGGTGATAGTGGGCAGCCCTGTCTAGTACCTGATCTGAGGAGAAATGCTTCCAGTTTTTCACCATTGAGTATGATGTTGGCTGTAGGTTTGCTATATATATACTCCACTATCTTCAGGAATTTTCCATCTATTCCCATTTTTTGTAGTGTTTTGATCATAAAGGGATGTTGTATTTTGTCAAAGGCTTTCTCTGCATCTATTGATATGACCATGTGGTTTTTGGTCTTGCTTTTGTTGATGTGGTGGATCACATTGATTGATTTACATATATTAAACCAACCTTGCATGCATGGGATAAACCCCACTTGGTCATGATGAACAATCTTTTTTTTTTTTTTTTTTTTTAAATATGGAACGCTTCACGAATTTGCGTGTCATCCTTGCGCAGGGGCTGAACAATCTTTTTAATATACTGTTGTATCCAGTTGGCTAGAATTTTGTTCAGTATTTTTGCATCTATGTTCATCAGATATTGGTCTGTAGTTTTCTTTTTTGGTTGTGTCCCTGTCTGCTTTTGGTATCAGAGTGATGTTGGCTTCATAGAAGCTGGCAGGGAGTATTCCAGTATCTTCAATCTTCTGGAAGACTTTTAAAAGTAGAAATATTAGTTCTTCTTTGAAGGTTTGTAGAATTCATTTGTAAAACCATCTGGTCCAGGACTTTTTTTGGGGGGGAGGTTTTTGATAACTGTTTCAATTTCATTAGCTGTGATGGGCCTGTTCATGTTATCTACTTCCTCCTTACTTAGTTTTGGAAGTTGGTAGGTATCTAGGAAATTGTCCATTTCTTCCAGGTTCTCTAGCTTGGTGGCATAGTGTTGTTCATAGAAGCCTCACATGATATGTTGAATTTCTGCAGTGTCTGGTGTGATAACTCCTTTTTCATTTAGTATCTGATATATTTGGGTATTCTCCCTTTTTTGTTTTGTGAGTCTGGATAAAGGTATAATTATTAATTATACTCAATAGGTATTATGGAGAAAGAAAAATAGATAAATTAAACCAGGCAAGACCAAAGAACATTAATCTCACAGCCCCCAGCAGAGACAGAGATTGGTCAGGTATTCAGCCACTCAGATTGAGCTCCAGACTTTGTCAAAAAGAAAAAACCTTTGGGAAAAGAACCCACCTCCTCTAGATGGTTCTAGGTATCTTGATAATGAAATTACCATTTTTAAAAAATATTTGTTTATTCCCTTATGTTGCCCATGTTTTTTATTTTTGTAGTTATTATTAATGTCTTTGTTGTATAGGACAGAAAGGAATGGAGAGAGGATGGGAAGACAGACTGCGGGAAAGACAGACACATGCAGACCTGCTTCACCACTTGTCAAGTCGATAAAGAAATTATCTTTAGTGATCTCTTGTCTGTAGCTGGTTCCCTTACTCCTCTTGTGTGGGGGTTGGTCTTGGGGTGCAGTGGGAAGGAGTCAGACTTACAGCCCATGGGCCAATCCTATGTTTCCTTTGTCCTTTTCAGCTTCAGTTTGTCAGCCTAAGGATGGGTAATAGGACTTTTCTTTGGGTCCTTAGAGCTCTCCTACATTCTTCCTCTGTCACTGGCCTGGAAGTCCTACCCTCACCTGAAATTCCCAGGTTTCAAGCAGCCTCCTTGCAGAGCTCATGCCAGGTGTGTCTTTAAGCTGCCATATTGGCTCCATCCACATCACCCCCTCCCATGTCACTGTTTTAATACAGAACCCTGATCTTGAATTCAATAAGAAAACTAATAGACATTTTACTAGATTTTTTAAAACCTTTTTAAAATGTATTTTATTTTTTTCCCTTTTCATTGTCTTTTTTTAATTGTAGTTGTAGTTATTGATGTCATTGTTGTTAGAACAAAGAGAAATGGAGAGAGGAGGGAAGACAAGAGAGGGGGGAGAGAAATATGGACACCTGCAGACCTGCTTCACCACCTGTGAAGTGACTCCCCTGCAGGTGGGGAGCCAAGGGCTTAAACCAGGATCCTTAGGCTGATTCCTGAGCTTCTCGCTACATGCGTTTAACCTGCTATGCTACCTCCGGATTCCTGTTTTAATAGATTTTTGTGAATGCTTTTGTTGAAGAAAAAGTAAAAGGTTGGAAAGAGATGTCAGTAGAATTTGTGGGCTTTGTCATGGTCCTAATAGGCAGGATAACTCGCTAAATGTTTCCATAACCTCTTCTGTTTCCATTGCACAGGGTATTGTACCTTTTATTCACCACAGTATCTTCCATCTAGGGCCATACTGTCCAGTGAAGAGGCTGTGCTGCTACATTTAAACAGAGTCTCAAGCTATTGCTGTGATTGATCTTCCATTTTCTGGCCTGAAAGACATTCAGGGAACGAGGAAGAGATGGCAGTTTCTTGGGTAATTGACTTGCCCCACATCATATTCTGTTTCTTTTTCCTCTTGAATAAGTTGTATTTTAATTGATACATGTTTAATTTACTGTTTCTGTTTTTCCCATCATATTTCTTTTTGTATCTCTGTCAGGGCACTGCTCATCCCTGGCTTATGGTGGGTCAGAAAATAGAACTTGGAACCCGAGAGCCTCAGGCAGAAACTTTATGTTATCTCCCCCACCCTTGTGTTTCTCTTTTCACTTACTCTGTTTTTATTATTTAATTTTTTATTTATAAAATGGAAACACTGACAAAACCATAGGAGCAGAGGGTTATTAATTCCATACAATTCCCACCACCAGAATTCCATATCCCATCTCCTCTCCTGATAGCTTTCCTATATTCTTTATCCTCTGGGAGTATGGACTCAGGGTCATTATGGGTTACAGAAGGTGGACTGCCTGGCTTCTGTAATTGCTTCCCACTGAACATGGGCGTTGACAGGTTAATCCATACTCCCAGCCTGTCTCACTCTTTCCCTAGTGGGACAGAGCTCTGGGGAAGCAGGACTCTCTTACTTAAATTTTGTTCTTTTTTATTTATTTCAATGAGAGAGATAGAGACTGATCAGAGTACTGCTCAACTCTGGCTTATCTTGATGCTGGGGATTGAAAGCCTTAAGTATGGAAGTATTTTGCATAACTACTATGCTATCTCCCCAGCCTCTTTTATAACTCTAATTTTCCATGTAGTATTATCACTGGGACCCATGTCACCATTCTTGAATGTCATGTTATATACAGATACAGATATAAGTAGATAAAAGAAATGGGTGTGGTGGTGGTGATGCACATACAATTGTGAGACTTCCCTCTACAGCTGTTAGAAAGATGGGTCTTGAGCCCATCTGGGATCTCACAGGTGATAATTTGTGGTCTTTGCTTGGTATGACACCAGAAAGACCCTGTGAAATAATTGTTGAATACCAAGACATAACTTGTGTTGTAAAGTGCAACTTTGTCACACCCAGATATTGAGTTTCAAGCCTGACAACACAGATAGACATGAAAAAGGAAACTACATGGGTCTTCTTCTGGTGTCTAGTTTTTTGTTTGTTTTTTTTTTTTGTCTAATCTATCTAGAGAAAATAAATAAATAATTCCACCAGGAATAGTGGAATCATGCACAAATGAGGTTCATTAGAATAAATACTCCTTAATGTTGAGAGTCTTCATTTCTCTCTCTTTTTTTTTAAATTTTAGTTTTTATTCATGAAAAGAAAACACTGACAAAACCATAGGATAAGAGGAGTTCAACTCCACACAATTCCTACCATTAGGACTCCATATCCCATTCCATCCCTGATAGCTTTCCTATTTTTTAAGCCTCTGGGAGTATGTACCCCAGGGTCATTGTGGGATGCAGGAGGTGGAAGGTCTGGATTCTGTAAGTGCTTCCTCCCTCAACATGGGCATTGACAGGTTGATTCATACTCCCAGCCTGCCTCTCTCTTTCCCTAGTGGGGCAGGGTTCTGTGGAATCATAGCCCCAGGATACATTGGTGGGTCTGTCTGTTCTTGTGCTTTGCACCATGTGTGCTTAACCCACTGCACTACCGCAAGACTACCCAAGAAATAAATTCTTAAAAAAAAAATTCAGGGTTTCGAGCCCCAGCTCTCCTCCTGCAGGGGAGTTAATAACTACAACAATAAAACAACAAGGGCAACAAAAGGGAATAAATACATAAAATACATATTTTAGAAAAAAAGAATCTTTAAAAAAACAAAAATAAAAAAATTCAATCTATTTGTATAATTTCTTTATTTTAAAAAATAGTTTATTTATTCATGCAAAAGATAGGAGAGAAACAACCAGCCCTCACTCTGGTACATGTGCTGCCAGGGATCAAACTCGAGACCTCATGCTTGAGAGTCTAGTGCCTTAGCCACTGTGCCACCTCCCAGACCACTATTTGTATCATTTCTAATACTTACATATATTTTGTTATTTTAGAAAAAACACAAGAACATTCCACCAAACAGCAGCCTAACTTGCATGGGAGTAAACAAAGGTAAGCGTTACATTTACAGTAAACCGTGATGTACCACCCAGAAAGCTGCTGTGTTTTCAAATATTTGGTCTCTGTGTAATTTACCAAGATCTGCTGCCTGCATGGTTTCCCTGTAGTAGACTTACATATTATTTTAAATTATTTTTATTTATTTATTCCCTTTTGTTGCCTTTGTTTTATTGTTGTAGTTATTGATGTTGTCATTTTTGAATAGGACAGAGAAAACGGAGAGAGGACGAGGAGAAAAATACAGACACCTGCAGACCTGTTTCACCACTTGTGAAGCAACTTCCCTGAATGTGGGGATCTGGTGGCTCAAACCCAGATCCTTAGGCTGGTCCTTGTGCTTTGCAGAACCTACACTTAACTTGCTGCACTCCTGCCTGACTCCCAACTTATGGGTTCTTAATTGTGTGTTCTCTACTGACTTAATAATTGCATAGCAGCTCTTTTCATACAATTTATTAATAAAATTGTATTTACAATAAAAATATAATCTTTATAATCACTGAAACAAGTAGATTAATTTTAAAATGATCTCATCAAAGATACTTCCTAAATAAGTTATAGAAAAATTGGACAAGTGGACTCCAATGTGATGTATATGATGCACATGACTGAAGTTCCCATCTGAGTCACTGAGGACCATAATGATGTTCTACATTATCTGTCTTTTCTCCACTTTATAGCAAAATCTTTCTTGGGACTTCCAGAGGCGGAGCTACAAGCAGCAGATCACTTTCTCTCCTCTCCTCTCCTCTCCCAGATCAACTAGGAATACCAAAGGAGACCACCCGGGACCGAAACAAGACAGGACTAGAATGACCACAGGAACCCAGTAAATCACCGGTGAGTACAAACACGTGTGGCTGATGACAGAGAGAAGAGAGGAGCCTAAGGAGAGATGAAGTGACTGCCAACAGTTCAGCAGTTTATCACTTGAGACACCACCTACAGTCTGCTCCATCAACAAAGGGACAACTTAAGGGAGGAGAAGACTCCCCAGAGACTCACCAAGTGCAACTCTGAGTCTCCATTGCTACTACCCTCAGAATCTGGAGCAGCGACAGGAAGGGACACCAGGGGACAGAGATCTAACAAGGAAACTCAGGAGAAGACCTATACCTCAGTGGCATAGCTGAGGAGCTGTAAAAGTCTCTTTGCATAACCACTGGATTATCTCTGCCACACCCTGCTTTATCTCTTGGTCAGGAGTCAGTGATTAAGCTAAAAAGCCTATTAATAGTTTAAAAGCCCTCAGGCTCCCATAGTCTACAGGGAAGAAAAAAAAGAGATGCTTTTAAACAACTGAGCTCCAACTCAGGGATTGAAAAAACTGTTAACTTCCACCACTGTGAACCCTTTAATTAACTTACTTAGACACAAGTCAATCCAGGCAATAGTGATCAATAATTTGAAAAGTACTGATAAAGGGAACTCATAACATAATATATAAAATGGTTAAAACAACAAGAAAAAATACTGGAGAATCAAACCAGGACAAGAGTCTAGCTAAAAGTCCTCCAGAGGGTGAAGCACAAAACAACGAGTTCAACACCCAAACATTAGCTAAGGAAATAATAATAACAGGAGTGAGTAAAGAATTTGAAAAAATTGTAATCAGAAATGCAGGAACAACAAATGAGAATATGGAAGAAATTAATTAATTATCTCATGGTTATTAGAGAGCTGAAAGCTGAAATCGCTGAGCTAAGAATGCAACTAGCTGAACAAGCTAAAACAATATCAGAGCAGGGCAACAAAATAGATGAACTCCAGAAAACAGTAGAGGGCAGAGAGAATAGAATCTATGAGGCTGAGGACAGAATAAGCAAGATTGAGGATGAATTAGAGACAACTAAAAAAGAAGTAAGAGATCTCAAAAAAAGATTAAGAGATGCTGAAAACAACAACAGAGTCCTATGGGATGACTTCAAAAGAAACAATATACGCATTATTGGCATACCAGAGGAAGAAAGAGAAGGAGAGGAAGAAAGCATTTTCCAGGCCATAGTAGCTGAAAATTTCTCTAGTCTAGACAACATCAAAAACATAAAAATTCAAGAAGCCCAGAGGGTCCCAAACAGAATTAACCCAGACCTAAAGACACCAAGACATATCATACTTAGAATGGAAAGGAATAAGGATAAAGAAAGGATCCTGAAGGCTGCAAGAGAAAAACAAAGAGTCACCTACAAAGGAAAACCCGTAAGAATAGCAGCAGACTTCTCCATACAAACACTACAGGCCAGAAGAGAATGGCAAGATAGCTATTGAGTGTTCAATGAGAAAGGCTTTCAGCCAAGAATACTATATCCTGCTAGACTGTCATTCAGACTAGATAGAGGCATCAAAACCTTCTCAGACAAGCAATAGTTGAAGGAATCAACCATCACCAAGCCTGCCCTGAAAGAAGTTCTGAAAGGTCTCCTATAATCAACCAGACCACCACAAATAGGACATATATGAAAACACTCTAAAATTCTACAAGAATGGTGTTAAAATATCTTCAATCTTTGATATCAATAAATGTTAATGGCCTGAATTGTCCTATTAAAAGGCACAGAGTAGGAAGATGGATCAGAAAACACAACCCAAGAATATGCTGTCAGGAAACCCACCTAACTCAACAAGACAAACACAGACTTTAAGTGAAAGGATGTAAAACTATCATACAAGCCAATGGCCCACAAAAAAGGGCAGGAGCAGCTATTCTCATATCTGACATGATAGACTTGAAAATAGATTAGATTAAAAAAGATAGGAATGGACACTACTTAATGCTCAGAGGATCAGTCAATCAAGAGGACTTAACAATTATTAACATCTATGCACCCAATGAGAAGCCACCTAAATACATCAAACTTCTACTGAAAGAGCTACAGCAATATATTAACAATATCTCAATCATTGTAGGGGACTTCAACACCCCACTCTCTCAACTTGACAGATCATCCAGTCAGAAAATCAATAAACACATAAGGGAGCTAAATGAAGAGATAGATAAACTAGAACTATTGGACATTTTCAGAGTCATTCATCCCAAGAAACAGGAATACACATTTTACTCAAATCCACATGGGTCATTCTCAAGGATAGACCATATGTTAGGCCACAAAGACAGCATCAGCCAATTCAAGAGCACTGAAATCATCCCAAGCATCTTCTCAGACCACAGTGGAATTAAACTAACACTTAACAATCAACAAAAGATTAGTAACAGTGCCAAAATGTGGAAGCTCAACAGTACACTACTTAACAACTTCTGGGTCAAAGAGGAAATCAAGGAAGAAATCAAAATGTTTTGAGAGTTCAATGAAAATGAAGACACAAGCTATCAAAATATTTGGGACACAGTTAAAGCAGTCCTAAGAGGGAAGTTCATAGCTATACAAGCACACATTAGGAAACAAGAAAAGGCACAAATAAACAGCCTGATTGCACATCTTAAAGACCTAGAAGAAGAACAACAAAGGAACCCTAAAGAAACCAGAAGGGCAGAAATCACTAAAGTTAGGACAGAAATAAATAACATTGAGAATAGAAAAACCATACAAAAGGTAAATAAAAGTAAATGGTGCTTCTTCAAAAGAGTGAACAAAATGACAAACCTTTAGCCAGACTCACAAAACAAAAAAGGGAGAAGACCCAAATAAATCGGTTAGTAAATGAAAGAGGAGATATCACAACAGACACTGCAGAAATTCAACATATCATGCGAGGCTTTGATGAACAACTATACGCCACCAAGCTAGAGAACCTGGAAGAAATGGACGATTTCCTAGATCAACTACCAACTTCCAAAACTAAGTAAGGAGGAAGTAGATAACATGAACAGGCCCATCACATCTAATGAAATTGAAACAGTTATCAAAAATCTCCCCAAAAACAAAAGTTCTGGACCAGATGGTTTTACAAATGAATTATACAAAACCTTAAAAGAAGAACTAATACCTCTACTTTTAAAAGTCTTCCAGAAGATTGAAGACACTGGAATACTCCCTGCCATCTTCTATGAAGCCAACATCACCCTGATACCAAAAGCAGACAGGGACACAACGAAAAAAGAAAACTACAGACCAATATCTCTGATGAACATAGATGCAAAAATATTGAATAAAATTCTAGCCAACCGGATACAGCAGTGTATCAAAAAGATTGTTCATCATGACCAAGTGGGGTTTATCCCAGGCATGCAAGGTTGGTTTAATATACGTAAATCAATCAATGTGATCCACCACATCAACAAAAGCAAGACCAAAAACCACATGGTCATATCAATAGATGCAGAGAAAGCCTTTGACAAAATACAACATCCCTTTATGATCAAAACACTACAAAAAATGGGAATAGATGGAAAATTCCTGAAGATAGTGGAGTCTATATATAGCAAACCTACAGCCAACATCATACTCAATGGTGAAAAACTGGAAGCATTTCCACTCAGATCAGGTACTAGAAAGGGATGCCCACTATCACCATTACTATTCAACATAGTGTTGGAAGTTCTTGCCATAGCAATCAGGCAGGAGCAAGGAATTAAAGGCATACAGATTGGAAGAGAAGAAGTCAAACTATCCTTATTTGCAGATGACATGATAGTATACATGGAAAAACCTAAGGAATCCAACAAGAGCTTTTGGAAATCATCAGGAAATACAGTAAGGTTTCAAGGTACAAAATTAACATTCAAAAGTCATTGGTATTCCTCTATGCAAACACTAAGTTAGAAGAAATTGAAATCCAGAAATCAGTTCCTTTTACTATAGCAACTAAAACAATAAAATGTCTAGGTGTAAACCTAACCAAAGAAGTGAAAGACTTGTATACTGAAAATTATGAGTCACTACTCAAAGAAACTGAAAAAGACACAAAGAAGTGGAAAGATATTCCATGTTCATGGGTTGGAAGAATTAACATCATCAAAATGAATATATTTCCCAGAGCCATCTACAGATTTAATGCTATCCCCATCAAGATCCCAAGCACATTTTTTAGGAGAATAGAAAAAATGCTACAAATGTTTATCTGGAACCAGAAAAGACCTAGAATTGCCAAAACAATCTTGAGAAAAAAGAACAGAACTGGAGGCATCACACTGCCAGATCTCAAACTGTATTATAGGGCCATTGTCATCAAAACTGCTTGGTACTGGAACATGAATAGACACACTGACCAGTGGAATAGAATTGAGAGCCCAGAATGAGGCCCCACACGTATGGACATCTAATCTTTGACAAAGGGGCCCAGACTATTACATGGGGAAAGCAGAGTCTCTTCAACAAATGGTGTTGGAAACAATGGGTTGAAACATGCAGAAGAATGAAACTGAATCACTGTATTTCACCAAATACAAAAGTAAATTCCAAGTGGATCAAGGACTTGGATGTTAGACCACAAACTGTCAGATATTTAGAGGAAAATATTGGCAGAACTCTTTTCTGCATAATTTTTTTTGCTGATTTTTTTCTGCATAAATTTTAAAGACATTTTTAATGAAATGAATCTAATTACAAAGAAGACTAAGGCAAGTATAAACCTATGGGACTACATCAAATTAAAAGGCTTCTGCACAGCAAAAGAAACCATTACCCTAACCAAGAGACCCCTCACAGAATGGGAGATCTTTACATGTCATACATCAGATAAGAGTTTAATAACCAACATATAAAGATCTTGCCAGACTCAACAACAAGACAACAAATAACCCCATCCAAAAATGGGGGGAGGACTTGGACAGAATATTCAGCACAGAAGAGATCCAAAAGGCCGAGAAACACATGAAAAAATGCTCCAAGTCTCTGATTGTCAGAGAAATGCAAATAAAGACAACAATGAGATATCACTTCACTCCTGTGAGAATGTCATACATCAGAAATGGTAACAGCAGCAAATTCTGGAGAGGGTGTGGGGTCAAAGGAACCCTCCTGCACTGCTGGTGGGAATGTCAATTGGTCCAACCTCTGTGGAGAACAGTCTGGAGAACTCTCAGAAGGCTAGACATGGATCTACCCTATGACCCTGCAATTCCTCTCCTGGTGATATATCCTAAGGAACTCAACACATCCATCCAAAAAGATCTGTGTACACATATGTTCTTGGAAGCACAATCTGTAATAGCCAAAACCTGGAAGCAACCCAGGTGTCCAACAACAGATGAGTGGCTGAGCAAGTTGTGGTCTATATACACAATGGAATACTACTCAGCTGTAAAAGATGGTGACTTCACCGTTTTCAGCCAATCTTGGATGGACCTTGAAAAAATCATGTTGAGTGAAATAAGTCAGAAACAGAAGGATGAATATGGGATGATCTCACTCTCAGGCAGAAGTTGAAAAACACGATCAGAAAAGAAAACACAAGTAGAACCTGAAATGGAACTGGCATATTGCACCAAAGTAAAAGACACTGGGATGAGTGGGTGGGTGGGGAGAATACAGGTCCATGAAGGATGATAAATGACATAATTGGGGTTGTATTGTTAAATGGGAATTTGGGGAATGTTATGCATGTACAAACTATTGTATTTACTGTTGAATGTAAAACATTAATTCCCCAATAAAGAAATAAATTTAAAAGAAAAGGGCAAAGATGCTTAGTATTTGTAAAATAGTGCATTTGGAAACATTAGATTATCTTTAATATATGAATATCTATATTTTTATGATACTTAGATGTAGTCCTTCTAGAAAAGATCAATGTTTTCAGTGAAGAACTTCAACACAAAGCCAAAACTTGATATTAACAAATAGTGGTTCAATTAATACATACGAAATACCTGTAAATATATCATTAGTTGTGGCATAATATATGAAAGTATTTGGTTTTTACTTATTTTTTCTTTATTAAATAAATAAATAAATATTTATTTATTTATTGGCTAGAGATAGCCCAAAATCTAATGAAAGGTTGAGAGAGAGAGAGAGAGAGAAACAGAGAGAGAGATACCTGCAGTCCTTCTTCACCATTTGCAAAGCTTTCCCCCTGCAGGTTGGGACCAGGGGCTCTAAACAGGTCCTTGCTCATTGTAGCAAGTGCGCTCCGTCAGGTGCGCCACTGCCCAGCCCCACCTTTTAAATATTTATTTATTCCCTTCTGTTGCCCTTGTTTTTTTATTGTTGTCAAAATTGCTGTCATTGATTTTGGACAGGACAAAGAGAAATGGAGGTGGGGAGAGAAAAATAGATACCTGAAGGCCTGCTTTACCACCTGTGAAGCGACCCCTCTACAGGTGGGGAGCCAGGGGATCAAACTGGGATTCTTAAACCGGTCCTTACACTTCACGCCACACTACCTCCTAACTCCCAGGCCCAGCCACTTTTTACCAATTTTTTAACTTTACTTTTAATTCAGATCTTTTAAAAAAATGTTATTTGTTAATTGATAGAGACAGAGATAAATTGAGAGGAGGAGATAGAGGAACAGAGACACCTGCAGAACTGCTTCAACACCTGTAAAGTGACTCCCTTGAAGGTGGAGAGCCAGGGGATTGAACCGGGATCCTAACTAGTCCTTGCACTGTGTTCGCTTAACCTGCTGCATGCACTTACCCCGCTGCACTACCATCAGACTCCCTTGTGATATTTTTATAATTTTGAATGTTTGTGATTTTTTTCAATATATGTTTTTAGTGAAATCTATTGTTAATGTCTGGTTTTGTGGCTTATAAAGTAAAATAATGTCCTGCAACTTGATAGTAGAATAAATTATAGTTTTATGCATTAAAATGTCATTAATTAATTGTTCACTATGTTACAGTAATACAGCAGTGAAAATCTCTGAGGGCAAAAAAAAGTCAGAATGGTAGAAAATCTCAAGAATGTAAATTATACAATAAGTTATTCACTTTTTCTAGAGAGAAGCCCTATGAATGTAAACTATGTTGTTGTCTCCGCGTCCAGCACAGAGTAAAATTCAATGATAAGCCTGAGAGAAGGTATGAGAGATTAATGAGGTAGGGAGGACCATGTCAGAGACAAGGCAACTTTATTTCTGAGTCTCCAAGATTTATACAGAAAGCAAGCAATTCTACACAATACAAGATCACACATGACAGTTTTACACAATACAAGATATCATGATTTACTGGCAGTTAGTTAAAGATCAATCGGTTATTGTAAGTTACTGGAATTTTGCTGTCCTCCTCTAATGATTTACCTACAAACTTATTCTTCTACAGTTGCTATGTTCCCATTACTGAAAATTATTCTTCTACAGTTGTTATGTTCCCACTACTATTGTCCTATATGTAGCTAGTTCCAAGAACATGATCAACTGAGCATAACAGTAAAACAGAGGAGTGGTAACTGGCATTTGCTTACTTTCACACACTATACTATGACTGTTTTATCTTAAGACTAATAGGTCCTGCCAGAATCAGCAGAGCACGAACAGGGGAGCAGCCACATACCACCAAGTCCACATCAGCTAGCCAGGTATAAACAATAATAGGGGAATTTGCAGAGCGCAGCCAAAGGTCATGGTGTACCCATGTCGCCCCTCCCGGAAATCCCCCTTCTCTTGAACGCTGCTCCCAACACTATGTAGTAAAACATCCAGTTGTTCCAGTCATCTTCAGAGACATGAAAGAATTCACAGTGGAGAGAAACCCTATGAATATAAACTATGTAGTAAAACATTCAGGCAATCCAGTCATCTTCTGAAGCATGAACAAATTCACAGTGGAGAGAAACCCTATTAATGTAAACTATGTAGTAAAATATTCAGTTGTTCCAGTGATCTTCAGAGACATGAAAGAATTCACAGTGGAGAGAAACCCTATGAATGTAAACAATGTAGCAAAACATTCAGGCAATTTAGTAGTCTTTGAAAACATGAAAGAATTCACAGTGGAGGGAAACCCTATGAATGTAAACAGTGTAGTAAAACATTCAGTTGTTCCAGTAATCTTCAGACACATGAAAGAATTCACAGTGGAGAGAAACCCTATAAATGTAAACAGTGTAGTAAAACATTCAATTATTCCGGTAATCTTCAAAAACATGAAAGAATTCACAGTAGAGAGATAACCTATGAGTGTAAACTATGTAGTAAAATATTCAGTTGTTCCGGTCATCTTCATACACATGAAAGAACTTTCAGTGCAGGGAAACCTTAGGAATGTAAACAATGAAGTAAAGCACTCATGGAATCTAGTTCTCTTCAGTTATATGATAGAACTCACAGTTGGAGACTTGAAAGATCTCACAGTGGAGAGAAACCCAATGAGAGTAAAGAGCAAAACATGGGTTCAAGCCAGTCATCTTTGTCAGCATGAAATAACTAAGAATGGAGAGAAATTTGATAAATGTAAGTAGTGTTGAAAACATTCTGTTATTCTGATCCTCTTTGTAGAGATGAAAGAATTTACAGTGAGACAAAACCCCTAGAAAGTCATAAAGCTTTCAGATGTTCCACTAATTTTCAAACACATGAAAATATTCACAATGAAAATTAATTTTTTATTACTGTTGTTGTTACTGATGTCGTCATTATTTGATAGGATAGGAATGGAGAGACGAGGAGAAGACGGGGAGAGAAAGATAGACACTTGTAGATATGCTTCACTTGTGAAGCAACTTCTGTAGGTGGGGAGCTAGAGGCCCGAACTGGGATCCTTCCTCTGGTCCTTTTGGTTTGCGCCACCTGCGCTTAACCTGCAGCATTACTGCCCGACTCCCAGAAATCAATCTTTTGAGCATAAATTGTAATAAAGATTTTAGAGATGCAACCTGAGACATGATGCAAAGGTTAGTGGTTCAATATAATAGCTCTCAGGTGTGAGCCTGTGCACTACATGGGCTAGAGATATGTTCTGTTTTATTGTCTCTGTCTCTCCATCTCCAACTTGTGTTTATGTATAAGTAAATATATCTAAATAATTTTAGGGATCACAGTGCCATGTGAACCCATACCTCTGAATATTCTATAAATGTACGGAATGTGAGTAAGTACTTAGATTCTTTATCTTACATTATAATATATGAAAAAATCCACTTGGTACTGAGAACTTACTGATGTCAATGCTTAGATGTATTCAAATCAATAAGAGGTTTTGCAACATATAAAATCACTGGCATTATAAAAACAATTCTTATCAGTGTAGACATTGTAGAATGACTTTACAGACCTAGAAAGGAACTTGAACTGGAGAGAACAGTGAATGTAAAACAGTGGAATAATAATGGATGCTACAATATGTGAATCTTTATTTTATTTTTTTTAACTTTATTTTAAAAAATATTTTATTTTTATTTATTTATTCCCTTTGTTGCCCTTGTTGTTTTTTTTATTGTTGTAGTTATTATTATTGTTGTTGTTGGATAGGACAGAGAGAAATGGAGAAAGGAGGGGAAGACAGAGAGGAAAGAAAGATAGACACCTGCAGACCTGCTTCACTGCCTGTGAAGTGACTCCCCTGCAGGTGGGGAGCCGGGGCTCGAACCGGGATCCTTATGCCGGTCCTTGTGCTTAGCGCCATCTGCGCTTAACCCGCTGCGCTACAGCCTGACTCCCCGTGAATCTTTATTTTCTTTTTGCATAAATTGTATCCGTTTGGTTGGAAAGTACATATTCTCTCTAAATTTCTCTTTTTATACTTTGTATTTAAAATACTTTGATTTTATTTGGTATGACAGAGAGAAATTGACCAGTAAGTGGTAGTAAGGGAAAGAGCCACCTTCAGCACTGCCTCCCAGTCTGAAAGTTTGTGCCCTGCTTTTACCCATGTTCTTGTTCATGGCATCTAATTTTGGTTATCAGGTTGCAAGTTGTGAAACAGTGCTGAAGATGTCTTGCCCCCTCTACCCCTTTGTTTTTTCTCTATCCTATTAAAGAAAATAAAGACTGTTAAAATTTTGCTCCAGACGGTTAAATGATTTAATAGGCTAAAAATCATAAAATATTTAGATAAAAACATATGCAGAACTCTCCTCCATATAGGTTTGTCAACATGTTCAACACTACAAACTTAGTTGTAAGGAAACCAAAAACAAAAATAAATGAATACAGTTCCATCAAATTGAAAAGGTTATATGCAGTAAAGAGAGTCTATCATAACAGATACTTCCCACAGACTCTCAAAAGAGTGCTCAGACCTGAAATCTCATATACAGTACAGCAAATGCTCTCCTGTGTGAGCCAGCTCTGTGTCCAGTGTTCATATTTATTTATATTCAGTAGCACAGTGTTTTGTTTTTTTTTTAAAGACACACTGTTGTTAAAATTTGGCGGCTCTAGCTGGGCGGGCTAGCTTCACGGGCGGGTAACAGACGCAAAGACAACGGCTGGGCAGGGCAGCTGTGATTCTTTATTCAGGAACAACGATTCATAAACTAAACCAAACTAATCACCAAACAGAACTCTGCTGTCTCTTTGCGGTGGCGCAAGCACTCTCTCTTACTGGAACTCAGGAACCCTCTCCAACTCTGTCACTCTGGAACTCTGGCGGGGGTTCCTTCGGGGCGGGGCCAAGCAGGCCTGCGAAACTAACTGGACTGATCTAATTCTCTCGGTGGGGGAGAACTAGAACCCAATGTAAAGCATACAACAACACATTTATTCAGCGTCATGATCAGACCATTAAATTTACCAATAAACAGCATGGGTGAAAAAAAAACTAAATTAAAACCCTTCGTTGGAATGCTTTACACTTTCCACAAAACAGAAACTAAAATAACCTTGTTGTTAAAAATTCGGAGCCCTCCAGCTGGCGGGGCTAGCTTCACGGCGGGTAACAGAGACTCGAAGACACACGGCTGGGCAGGAAAGCTGTATTTCTTTATTCAGGAACAACGATTCATAAACTAACCCAAACTAATCACCAAACAAAACTCTCCTGCCTCTTTCCCCCGCGGCGGCGCCAAGAACTCTCTTTCTCTCTCGAACTCTGAAACTCTCAAACTCTTTCGGGGTTCCTTGGGGCGGGGACAAGTGGGCCCGCCAAAACTAGCAGGTCTAAACCAATTTTTCTGGCAGGGGGAGAGCTAGAAAAGCATATAACATAACCTGTTAGACAATTAGTCACAAATACAGTCCTCCAAAGTTTTTTTCCCCATACACAAGAGTGTTGTCTCGAACCCCGGCTCCCCACCTGCAGGGGAGTCGCTTCACAGGCCGTGAAGCAGGTCTGCAGGTGTCTAACTTTCTCTCCTCCTCTCTGTCTTCCCCTCCTCTCTCCATTTCTCTCTGTCCTATCCAACAGTGACAACAACAATAATAACTACAACAATAAAACAACAAGGGCAACAAAAGGGAATAAATAAATAAATAAATAAATAAAATATTAAAAAAAAAAAAGAGTGTTGTCTAACACAAGTCTTCTTTGTAGCAGCTAGGCCCTGCCACCACTGTGCTTGGCTGAGTTCACAAATCTGTCGCTTCCCTGTCACTTCTCTGGCTCTGCTCTCCTGCTAAGCTTTGTTTCCTGTTGATTAAAGCCTTCTGCTGCTGCCATAGCTACTGCTGCTCTTGCAGCCACCATATCCACCTTGGTTTCATGATTTGGCAAAATACTGGCCTCCACCACCATAGGGGCCAGAGCTTTGGCCTCCAAAGATTCCTCCTTTCATAGGGCCAAAATTTGAGGACTGGTGACTGTGACTGCCAAAAACATTGTAGCTTCTGCCACCTCCAAAATTACTTCCATCATTGCCAAATCCATTGTAGCCATCCCCACTGCCCCCACCTCGGCTGCCAACAAAGCCACCTCAACCACTAAAGTCTCCTCTTTGGTCAAAGTTGTCACTGCCACCAAAGCCACCTCCATGGCCACCACCAAAGTTTCCAGAACTACTTTGTCCTCTGTGGCTGGACGAGGCTGTAGCCAAGACTTGCTGTGATAAGGCTTTGCTTGCTACACAGGTGTGGCCACTCACAGTATGGTATTTCTGAATGACAATGACAGTCTTGTCGACAGACTCATGGTCAACAAAGGTTACAAAAGCAAAGCCCCCCATTGCCACTATCCCGGTCAGTCATGATTTCAATAACTTCAATTTTCCCATATTGTTCAAAACAATCACTTAGATAGTGATTCTTTTTGCCATCCACAAAAGTCTTTTTCACAGTTCTGTGGGCACCAGGTCATTGAGAATCTTCTCTGAAGATGACTGTCTTTGGTTCCACGACTCTCCCATCCACCCTGTGTGTCTTAGCATTCATGGCAGCACCCACCTCCTTCCACAGTGGCATATGCGACAAAACTGAAACCCCTGGAGCGCTTGGAGTTTGAGTCTCATAACCACACAGTCTGTGAGAGCTCCCCACTGCTCAGAATGGCTTCTCAGACTCTCATCGGTCGTTTCAAAGCTCAAGCCTCCGATGAAGAGCTTCCACAGCTGTTCTGGTTCCTTGGGAGACTCAGATTTCTACACGGTGGCAACAGACAGAGTCAAGCTCAGGATGCTCACTCGGTGACGTCCACGGGCAGAAAGCAGTGATGTAGCCGACGTCTGTAGATCAGTGTTTATCGGAGCACATCCCTTTAGATGCCAGATTTCCTCTCTCCAGGAACGCAGATGTTAGCAATCTCAGGATATCCCAATTTAGACAACCTCTTCCCTCCCCAAGCCCACGTTATTGTCAGAGGGCCCTGCTTACCTGGGGCTGCCAGTGCAGAGCAGCTGACAGCCTCTCTTCAGAGCCTGTTAGACATGGAAGTCCTGGAGAAGTGCTTCTGCTGATTCTGGGGACAGACCAGCGGCTCTCCACAGTGAGCAGCCATTGACACACCTCTAGATATGTGGTCCAGTGGACTCCACCCAGAAGGTGTGGAGCTGCCACAGGGGTGGGTGGGCAGGATCAGCATAGATAACTGGCATCAAGACATTTCTGGCACAAGGACCCAGGTTCATACCCCCAGTCCCCACCTGCACGGGTATAACTTTCAAGTGGTGAAGCTGTGCTGCAGGTGTCCCTCTGTCTCTCTCCCTCTCTCTCACCCTTTCTCTCTCTATTTATGGCTGGCTCTAGCCAAGAAGTAAAGCTAATAATAATAATTTTTAAAAAAGGAAAAAAAAACATTTCTGCTCCTCTGCTGTCATGACACTTTATTCTATTTCTTTCTTCTTTTCATAGGAGCACTTACTGGCTTTCACTTCCAATGATGCCAGTGATTGACCTTCAAACCGTGATGTCTCTGGCTTAAAGTTTTTTCTTTAACAAGTGAGTTACTTCCAAGCACCAGGCTCTGCACTTAACAAGATGGCTATTAGTGGAGGTGGAGGGCAGATAGATAGCATAATGGTGACACAAAGAGACTCTCATGCCCGAGCCTCCAAAGTGCCAGGTTCAATCCCCTGTACCACCAGAAGCCAAAGTTGAGCAGTGCTCTAGTAAAACAAAGAAATATATAAATGAATACAACAGGCAGGGAAGAGACCATAATGGTTACTTATGCAAAGAAACTCTAGTGACTTAATCTCCAAATCTCAGGTTTAATCCTTTGCTCCAGCATCAGAGCTGAGCAGTGCTCTTGTTAAGTTCTTTCTGACCGTACCCATTACAAAGTAAGACAAAATGAGGCCAACTAACTTGTACCCACACAGACTGACAGGACTCCAGTATATAAGTGAAGTATAAGGAACTTATTCTTAAGTTTCAAAGAGTGAAAATAAGGCCAGTCCACATACTTACAAAGAGTAAGGACAAACCTCAGCTGAGTGATCCCAGGCCGGTACCAAATATGGTCCAGTTGCTCTGAGACAACCAGGCTTGAAATTCATCCTCCTTTAAAGGGAAAAGTGAAGGGGGGTTCTGCATGACTGAGGGGGGTCTGCATGTCCTTGCTAATTTATCTTTGGGGTAAAAGTTTCAAGGAGAACATTCCATTCTTATCTTCCAGGGAGGAAGCCAGCAGTGTTTGCAGAAGCCAAATGGACAAGTTAACATAGAGCTGAGAGAGCAAGGTCACAGAGTGTGCAGATTCACCAGGTGCAGAGCAGAAGCAATCAGTGCATTAGTGTAATTTCATCTTATCTAATTTCTAAGACATCTTCTCTACTTCAATGAACTAGTCCAAATTTGGGGAGTTCCATTTTCTCACACTCTGGTAAGAAAAAAAAAAGCGTGTCTGGGTGATGGTGCACCTAGCTGAGCGCACACATCACAGCGCAAGGACCCAGGTTCGAGCACCCAGGCCCCACCTCCACTTTCCAAGTGGAGAAGCAGGGCTGGAGGTGTCTCTGTCTCTCTACCTCCCTATCTCCCCATCCATCTTGATTTCTGGCTGTCTCTGTTCAATAAATAAATGAAGATAAATTAAGTCTTGTGCCTGTAACATGTGGTCTCAACCAGGTGTGCCATCAACAGGGACCCCACTCTCAATTTCTCTTTCTCCATTCAAAATAAATACAAATCAAATCAATAAGAAAGCAAACAACTTAGATTGTTCTCACTAAGTCACCATTGGGGCAGAGCAGCTCACTCATTCATTATCTAGAGCTTCCGGCTCCTTAAAAACCACAAGAAGCCAACCCTGAACCACCAGGCCAGAGAGGCAGCACTGGGCTCCAGGGCAGAGGCATCTCTGTTTCCGGGAGCGTCAGCTTAGGCCAGCCGCACGGGCTGCTGGGACTTGTAGTTCGCACGGCTCTTCTCCCGCGGCTGACGGCGAGGGGGCGGACTACAGCTCCTGTCAGGCCAAGCGGCGCCACTGGGGTCCTGCACACGCGGCTGGGCTGCCGGTAGTTTCGCTTTGCAGTAGCTGCGAGTCGGCCATGCAGGCGGCGTCAGGTCAGTCGCAGCTGGTGGGTGTCGGCGGGAGCCAAGCGAGGCCTCGGCGTGACCCGGCCTTAAAGACCTGGGGCTCTGCGTGTGTCGGGGAGGTGCGCCAGCCTCGCCTCTGGCCATTCTGCGCCGCCTCCCTGCTGGTCTGGGTCCCGCTTCCCCCTCGGCCCCGCTTTGGGGCCTGTGGGGTCGCGGCGTGAGCCGCTGGGGCGGGCGCAGGGTGTCCCGGGCAGGCTCCAGCCGGGCTCCGGCGGGCGACCGTGGGTGGACCCGCCGCGGCGAGCGCGCTGAGCGCTGTGGCCTCTGGCCTTTGACCGTCTGCGCAGGCGCGGGGCTGCGGTTCCCGAGTGCGCGCGGCGCCTGCGCAGTTGTGTGACTGCAGGTGGCTGCCAGCTGCGTGTCTGCGGCCGGGCGGGACTGGCCTGCTGGAGCTGGTCGCGCTGCAGGATCCTGTGCAGCGACTCTGCGGCCGCCTCACGTGCCGCCGGCCGGTCTGGGCCAGGCCTGGGCATCAGAGATTCAAAGGAGGTCTCTAAACTTTACATCATGCTCAACCTTACGCTGTTGCCTGGCTACGGAAGAAGGGCAAACGCTAGAAGGAGAAGGAGAAGGAGAAGAGGAGAGGTTTGGTCATCGTTTTCTAAGGCTCCGGAATTGTGCTCGCAGAAATAAAATGATTAGTAGCTAACGCGACTTCCCCAAACGTTTTCTTTGTGGATAGAGATAGAAACGCAAAGGGAGTGTCCGGGAGGCGGCGCAGTGATGGGGCTTTGGACTCTCAAGCATGAGGTCCTGTGTTCTATCCCCAGCAGCACATGTGCCAGAGTGTTGTCTGGTTCTTTCTCCTCCTCCTGTCTTTCTCATTAATAAATAAGCTTTTTTTTTTTTTTTTTGCCTCCATGGTTATCAGTGTGGCTCAGTGCCTGCACTACAAATCCACAGCTCCTGGAGGCCATTTTTTCCCACTTTGTTGCCCTTGTTTTCATTATTATTATTGTTGTCATTAACGTTGTTGTTGGATAGGACAGAGAGAAACGGAGAGAGATGGGGAAGGCCGAGGGGAGAGAAAGACAGACACCTGCAGACCTGCTTCCCCGCCTGTGATGCGACTCCCCTGCAGGTGGGGAGCCCCCGGGGGCTTGAACCGGGATCCTCACACCAGTCCTTGCACCACCTGCTCTTAACCTGGTGTGCTGCCGCCCACTGCGCAATTAATAAAATATTAAAAATAAAAGGAAGGAAGATCTACGGAGGTGGGGGGGAGAGTAAACTGGGGTGCCAGTGGTTACAGTCGACAGTAAAATACAATAGTTTGTACATATGCAACATGCTCAGCTGTTCACATAGCAGTTCCATAATGCCTCATGTTCCAGGACGGGAGCCCTGCCCTCCACCCCAGAGTCTTTTCCTTAGCTGCAAGTCAACAATGAATTTTAACTATTGATTCAGCCCACTGCGTCCAGATGTTACCATCTCAACCTGTCAATTTGAAATTACGGGGTCGATTTTACAGCTTTAGACATTGAAAAAAATACCTGGCATAATTGTCAAAGTCTGGTATTTGGTTGACACTTCAGGCAGAAGCATTTGAGCTGATGAGGTTCTGAGAGCTCAGCAGCCACTGCAGTTAGTGACTGTTGTGTCAGACACACAGAGGCGCGAGCATGCTGCTGGCGGCCTCACAGAATGTGGTCGTTTCCATGACCCAGCTCGCAGACTCTTAGAAAAGTCAGCTGTGTGCTCTGTCCTCTCAACTTGTTCTCTAGTCCTTTCATAGCTTTAGACACTTGGAACTGTCTCTAGACGGTTTCTTCTGATTAATTTTTCCAGAAAACCCCCCCCCCCCATCAGCTATGTTCATATTTCCTGACTTTCTGTTCATGTGAACATGGCCCTTTTCTATGCTAATTTCTTTCTTTCTTTCTTGCTTGCTTGCTTTTTCATTACTAGAGCACTGCTCAGCTCTGGCTTATGGTGGTGTAAGGATTGAACCTGGGACTTCAGAGCCTCAGGCATGAGAGTCTCTTTGCATAACCATTGTGCTATCTAACCCCACCCTTCTGTGCAAGTTTCTATGAATTTTTACAAGCTTCTTTGAAAACAGGCACAAAGAATTTGAAATATTTCTAAGACAGTTTACTCTTGTGTAATACTAGTACTAAATGTGGGAGGTCTGCACAGCTTTAGAAATTGTTGTGAGCATAGACTGAAAAATGCCCTACATTAATTAATTAAAATAGGGTAAAGAATTCTGCTGCAGTGCTCATATATTGACTCTAGATGGCGGTCTAACACCACGTTACACTCTAACATCACACTCTTTAACATTAAAATGTTATTGAAATGCAGTTTAAAAATCTTAATATCCTGCCTTCAAATTCCTATAATTACAGTTATGTTCCAAATACCTCCTTAGTATAAAACAGGTAGGTGCACAGGTAAGGTCAGGACAAATTATGTCCTCAGGTTGACAAAGCTGGTCCAGGCAGAGTTCTGGTCAGGATGGGTCCTGGTTCTGGTCTGATTTGTCCTGGGTCTGGTCCTGATCTGTTCCTGTTCTGTTCCAAGTAGCTGGTTCCTCCCTAAGTCTGGTGGGGAATCTGCAGACACCTCAGTGACCATTGGTGTGTCGATTGCCATGGGATATGCCGGATGGGGGCTACTAAATTTATAGACTAGCCGGCAGTTCAAAAGTTGCCATCCAGGAGTCAGGCTGTAGTGCAGTGGGTTAAGCACAGGTGGTGCAAAGCGCAAGGGTCAGTCTTAAGGATCCCAGTTCGAGCCCCCGGTTCCCCACCTGCAAGGGAGTAGCTTCACAGGCAGTGAAGCAGGTCTGCAGGTGTCTTGTCTTTCTCTCCCCTTCTCTGTCTTCCTCTCCTTTCTCCATTTCTCTCTGTCCTATCCAACAACGATGACAACAATAAAAACAAGGGCAACAAAAGGGAGTAAATAAATATTTAAAAAAAAGTTGCCATCCATGTCCGAATGTCTGTGGCTTTTATCCCTGAGCTAGGCTGGGATGTGCACCATTAAGTCATTTCCAGCCAATGAGAATTGGGGTCTTCCTTACATGTAGGTCTAACTTTATCAGGCAATACAGATGTAGGGCCTGCCCTGCACAGGACTTTATCTTATGCTGGTGTAAGGGGCATTTCAGAGAACTCTGGGGCCGCATTGAGCTTGCCCTGCACAAGACTTTATCTTATGCTGGCCTGCAGGGGCATTTCAAAGAACTACGGGGGCCGCATAGGCTTGCTCTGCACTGGACTTTATCTTACGCCTGTGCAGGGCCATTTCAGGGCGTTTATCCTGCATAGGACTTATCTATGCAGGCCTGTAGGACTTGGGGGCCAAGGTTCTAAGTTTTATCTTTCACTTTGTTGCTTAAAACTCAAGAGTATTTTAGCATTTTACTTTTAATAATGTTTCATCACTCAAGTAAGCATTTTAACATTTCAAACTCAAAATAATATTCTCACACTGGAATATTCACTTTAACAAACACTCTAAATTGAAACAACTTATCCTCATATTTCCAGCCTATTTAAACATTTCACACTCAAGAGGAATACTTTCACACTTAATATTTTCACATTTCTTATATATGTATTAAGTACACACTTATTATTTCATGTACATATTATTGTTTCAAGTACATATTGTTTCGTGTACACACTTTAATATTATTATAAGTTCACACGCTTTATAGATTAATATTATTCTAGTCTAAGTTTGGGCATAAGTCACAGCACTAGGTTCACACTCCTTATACATTAATATTATTCTATTCTAAGTTTGGGCATAAGTTACAACATATTTGTTCAGGAATCCGAGGTCTCAGCCCTTGTGTTGAAGGGGTAGTGTCTTCTTCATCTGGTATATGTAAGGGACACTTAACTGAATGCTTGAATATTCTGGTATGTGACATTCCATCCCCTTGGTCCCGAGGGCCTAGAAGGCCCGAAAGGTCCAGTGGTCTAGGGGGAGCTTGAGAGAAAACTGGTTCTTCACATATACCAGCTCGCTGTTCCTGCACTTGCTTGAGGTGCAATGTTTTACATTCTCTCCAAACACTCTGAGCTATGTATTGGTGAATACATTCCTCGATAAGAGGTTTTAAGATCAAATTAGCTATGTCTGCTCTAAGGGGCTGCATTAGGGTGGTTGCAATACTCCCTCCGAATATGCCTCCCTACTATTGTTCCAGCTGTAAAGGCTCCTGCTGCTAGGAACAGTAAAGGTTTCCTTCCCATCCATTGCGGGGAGGAATATTGTAAGCTACTCCTAGGAATATTTTTGCAATATTTACAAAAATATTAACAATATAACAATATTAACAATATTTTTGTAAAGGCTGTAAGAGGAAAGGAAATCTGTATTGGCCTGACATGTGGTGTTAGTATCATAGTTACACGTAATTTCAGGTTGGGTACCGCCATGGGGGCTCTGGTTATCTTTGAGTTTCCTTTTGGTGGAATTAACCATCCCCTAGGGTATTGAGCAGTCTTGAAATAGATATAGTCTGTGTCATTTCCTTTCTTATGGGTAAGAGTTCCTTTATCCACTATACATGCTCTATGGGTTAAATTACAAGTCTGGAAATTCATTGGTGTATAGTACAGTACATCCCATGGTTGAGTGAATAAATTGGTCATATCCTGTTTGGGTTTCTTTGCTGTCCAGTCAGACATATGCCATATTTGAGGTCCAAACTCTTCCTCTTTAAGAGGTATTACATGTGGTGTCCAAAGTCCATCTGAATGAGAGGTAGTAGATAATAAAAATAATACAGTAGTCTTGTATGTTGTATGTTGTATCTCATGGACTCCTGTATAAGTACCGCGCACTAACCGATTGCACCACTGGAGCTCCTCTCATGGACTCCTTTCATGGTAAGGTTCCATAATTTCCACCACTGTATTCTGCTTCCTTAATGTGATATCTAGGTCTGCCTGAGCTATGATCTAGATCACATCCTGCTAGTGTGAATTTAGAAATGGATAACACTGGTTTCTGATACTGTCTACTTTTCCATCCTGTGAAATTAAATGCTTGCCTTATATGGATAGAGTTATCCAGAAGAGTGATATGTCTTTCCTGAATTCTGTGGTCCTTTCTGTGGCATTAATATTCCACGGTATTGGGAATACTAACCTGTCAGGATTAATTCCAAAATCACAACCCTCAATCATAGTATAGGAGGGTATACACCTTCCAGCAGAATAAGGAGAATTAATAATCCCCACATCACTAGTAATCCCCACATCCCTTCAGCCACTGTCTTTGCTCCTTGCAAAAGTGTGCCTCAGTCCAGCAGATGGTGTAATTAGCTAGCAGGACTCCTAGTCTCTTGTTCCCTGTGATATCGCTCTGGTTGCAGCTATAAATACTCCGACAAATAGCTGCAATCTCATGCACAATAGGGCCTCCTAGGTAAATAACACACAGAATAATAACTAACACTAGGATGTACCTTGTGCACATCCTCTTATGATATTTGGTCTAGTTTGGCCAACCTTAAGTCAACTTTGTCCTTAGTAATTCTAGTGATGTTCCCTTGACCTTTTTTTTGTTGTTGTTGTTGGAATCAGCTGAGATTTTATCTTTGGAAAAACATAAAAACATTGTTAAGTTACATAAACTGAAATTGGATTACATATAGGGGATTTTTTACTTTTCACCATATGAAAGGCTGGTTCTTTATGTGAAGGCTTTTCATGGTTGTAGTCTTTTATTTGTGACCAGCAAGACATACACAAGGCCAGAAAAAATATTAAAATTCATAATCTAATGACTTAGAATTTGTTTAAATATCTATATAATTTTAAAAGGCCTTTTTAACAATAAAATGATTATCATCTTTGTAGTATGATTTTAAAATCATTTAAACAATTTAAGCATATTATTAGAACTTACTTTAATGTTAGGATCTAAGTACTTTCCCTTGACCTTCTGTCACAATCTCAGCCTTTCCCAGTGATTGTGTTTTCTTGTCCCTGTAGAGACAAGTGTCTGGTCTAATTAGTTGTTGGTCTGAGAGGTTCACATATTCTAAAATAAGTTCTTGTCTGATTACCTCTGAAATAGGGGAGTCCCCATAGAGTCTAGGCCTGTTGTTTAACTCAGAAGATGCCTTTACTATTGCTTCCTCAAGATTTTCATAATCACTGTTCATTAATTTAACTTTAATGAGCCCATTCCATCTCTCTACATAGCCTGCTGCTGTTGGGTTGTAAGCCATATGGAATTCCCATATGATACCTAAGTTCTGTGCCTACAGTTGGATCATGTTTCCAGTAAAGTGGGTTCCTTGACATCAAGGAGCTAACTGTATGACAATGGGAATAACATATGCTGATATCCAATTGCATAAAGTAAAAATAGCCAGATTTTGGGAGGGGCTATTGCCACTTCTTGCTAATCTTAGACTTGTACATACATCCACTATTGTACATGGATATCTTTCCCTATACTGTTTAGGGGTCCTATAAAACCTACTTGTACGGAGATTCGACTTCCGGAGGCGGAGCTACGAGCAGCAGATCGCTTTCTCTCCTCTCCTCTCCTCTCCTCTCCCGGATCAACTAGGAATACCAAAGGAGACCACCCAGACCGAAACAAGACAGGACTAGAATGACCACAGAAACCCAGTAAATCACCCGTGAGTACAAACACGCGTGGCTGGTGACAGAGAGGAGAGAGGGGCCTAAGGAGAGACTAAGTGACGGCTAACAGTTCAACAGTTTGTCAGTGGAGACACCACCTCCAGTATGCTCCACCAACAAGGGGACAGCTGAAGGGAGGAAAGGACTCCCCAGAGACTCACCAAGTGCAACTCTGAGTCTCCATTGCTACTACCCTCAGAATCTGGAGCAGCAACAGGGAGGGACACCAGGGTACACCAGGGTACAGAGATCTAACCGGGAAACTCAGAAGACCTATGCCTCGGTGGCATAGCTGAGGGGCTGTGAAAGTCTCTTTGCATAACCACTGGATTATCTCTGCCACACCCTGCTTTATCTCTTGGTCAGAAGTCAGTGATTAAGCTAAGAAGCCTATTGATAGTTTAAAAGCCCTCAGGCTCCCATAGCCTACAGGGGAAAAAAAAAAAGGCTTTTACACCACTGAACTCCAACTCAGGGATTGAAAAAACTGTTAACTTATATAAAATGGTTAAAACAACAAGAAAAAATATTGGAGACTTGAACCAGGACAAGAGTTCAGCTAAAAGTCCTCCAGAGGGTGAAGCACAAAACAACGAGTTCAACATCCAAACATTAGCTAAGGAAATAATAACAGGAGTGAGTAAAGAATTTGAAAAAATTGTAATCAGAAATGCAGGAACAACAAATGAGAATATGGAAGAAAATTCTAATTATCTCATGGTTATTAGAGAGCTGAAAGCTGAAATCGCTGAGCTAAGAATGCAACTAGCTGAACAACCTAAAACAGTATCAGAGCAGGGCAACAAAATAGATGAACTCCAGAAAGCAGTAGAGGGCAGAGAGAATAGAATCAATGAGGCTGAAGACAGAATTAGCAAGATTGAGGATGAATTAGAGACAACTAAAAAAGAAGTAAGAGATCTCAAAAAGAGATTAAGAGATTCTGAAAACAACAACAGAATCCTATGGGATGACTTCAAAAGAAACAATATACGCATTATTGGCTTACCAGAGGAAGAAAGAGAAGGGGAGGAAGAAAGCGTTCTCCAGGCCATAATAGCTGAAAATTTCTCTAGTCTAGACAACACCAAAGACATAAAGATTCAAGAAGCCCAGAGGGTCCCAAACAGAATTAACCCAGACCTAAAGACACCAAGACATGTCATACTTAGATTGGAAAGGAATAAGGATGAAGAAAGGATCCTCAAGGCTGCAAGAGAAAAACAAAGAGTCACCTACAAAGGAAAACCCATAAGATTAGCAGCAGACTTCTCCATACAGACACTACAGGCCAGAAGAGAATGGCAAGATATCTATCGAGTGCTCAATGAGAAAGGCTTTCAGCCAAGAATACTATATCCTGCTAGATTGTCATTCAGACTAGATGGAAGCATCAAAACCTTCTCAGACAAGCAACAGTTGAAGGAAGCAACCATCACCAAGCCTGCCCTGAAAGAAGTTCTGAAAGGTCTCCTATAAACAACCAGACCACCACAAATAGGACATATATCAAAACACTCTAAAACTACAAGAATGGCGTTAAAATATCTTCAATCTTTGATATCAATAAATGTCAATGGCCTGAATTCACCTATTAAAAGACACAGAGTAGGATGATGGATCAGAAAACACAACCCAACAATATGTTGTCTACAGGAAACTCACCTAACTCAACAAGACAAACACAGACTTAAAGTGAAAGGATGGAAAACTATCATTCAAGCCAATGGCCCACAAAAAAGGGCAGGAACAGCTATTCTCATATCTGACATGATAGACTTTAAAATAGATTAGATTAAAAAAGATAGGAATGGACACTACTTAATGCTCAGAGGATCAGTCAATCAAGAGGACTTAACAATTATTAATATCTATGCACCCAATGAGAAGCCATCTAAATACATCAAACTTCTACTGAAAGAGCTACAGCAATATATTAACAGTAACACAATCATAGTAGGGGACTTCAACACCCCACTATCTCAACTTGACAGATCATCCAGGCAGAAAATCAGTAAAGACATAAGGGAGCTAAATGAAGAGATAGATAAACTAGAACTATTGGACATTTTCAGAGTCATTCATCCCAAGAAACTGGAATACACATTTTACTCAAATCCACATGGGTCATTCTCAAGGATAGACCATATGTTAGGCCACAAAGACAGCATCAGCCTATTCAAGAGCACTGAAATCATCCCAAGCATCTTCTCAGACCACAGTGGAATTAAACTAACACTTAACAATCAACAAAAGATTAGTAACAGTCCCAAAATGTGGAAGCTCAACAGTACACTTCTTAACAACTTCTGGGTCAAAGAGGAAATCAAGGAAGAAATCAAAATGTTTTGAGAGTTCAATGAAAATGAAGACACAAGCTATCAAAATATTTGGGACACAGCTAAAGCAGTCCTAAGAGGGAAGTTCATAGCTATAGAAGCACACATTAGGAAACAAGAAAAGGCACAAATTAACAGCCTGATTGCACATCTTAAAAACCTAGAAGAAGAACAACAAAGGAATCCTAAAGCAACCGGAAGGACAGAAATTAATAAAGTTAGGGCAGAAATGAATAACATTGAGAATAGGAAAACCATACAAAAGATCAATGAAAGTAAATGTTGGTTCTTCGAAAGAGTAAACAAAATTGACAAACCTTTAGCCAGACTCACAAAACAAAAAAGGGAGAAGACCCAAATAAATCGGATAGTAAATGAAAGAGGAGAAATCACAACAGACACTGCAGAAATTCAACATATCATGCGAGGCTTCTATGAACAACTATATGCCACCAAACTAGAGAACCTGGAAGAAATGAATGATTTCCTAGATACCTACCAACTTCCAAAACTAAGTAAAGAGGAAGTGGATAACATGAACAGGCCCATCACAGCTAATGAAATTGAAACAGTTATCAAAAATCTTCCCAAAAATAAAAGTCCTGGACCAGATGGTTTTACAAATGAATTCTACAAAACTTTCAAAGAAGAACTAATACCTCTACTTTTAAAAGTCTTCCAGAAGATTGAAGACACTGGAATACTCCCTGCCAGCTTCTATGAAGCCAGCATCACCCTGATACCAAAAGCAGACAGGGACACAACCAAAAAAGAAAACTACAGACCAATATCTCTGATGAACATAGATGCGAAAATATTGAACAAAATTCTAGCCAACCGGATACAGCAGTATATCAAAAAAATTGTTCATCATGACCAAGTGGGGTTTATCCCAGGCATGCAAGGTTGGTTTAATATACGTAAATCAATCAATGTGATCCACCACATCAACAAAAGCAGAACCAAAAAACACATGGTTATATCAATAGATGCAGAGAAAGCCTTTGACAAAATACAACATCCCTTTATGATCAAAACACTACAAAAAATAGGAATAGATGGAAAATTCCTGAAGATAGTGGAGTCTATATATAGCAAACCTACAGCCAACATCATACTCAATGGTGAAAAACTGGAAGCATTTCCCCTCAGATCAGGTACTAGACAGGGCTGCCCACTATCACCATTACTATTCAACATAGTGTTGGAAGTTCTTGCCATAGCAATCAGGCAGGAGCAAGGAATTAAAGGCATACAGATTGGAAGAGAAGAAGTCAAACTCTCCTTATTTGCAGATGACATGATAGTATACATGGAAAAACCTAAGGAATCCAGCAAGAAGCTTTTGGAAATCATCAGGCAATACAGTAATGTGTCAGGCTATAAAATTAACATTCAAAAGTTAGTGGCATTCCTCTATGCAAACACTAAGTTAGAAGAAATTGAAATCCAGAAATCAGTTCCTTTTACTATAGCAACTAAAACAATAAAATATCTAGGTGTAAACCTAACCAAAGAAGTGAAAGACTTGTATACTGAAAATTATGAGTCACTACTCAAAGAAATTGAAAAAGACACAAAGAAGTGGAAAGATATTCCATGTTCATGGCTTGGAAGAATTAACATCATCAAAATGAATATATTACCCAGAGCCATCTACAAATTTAATGCTATCCCCATCAAGATCCCAAGCACATTTTTTAGGAGAATAGAAAAAATGCTACAAATGTTTATCTGGAACCAGAAAAGAACTAGAATTGCCAAAACAATCTTGAGAAAAAAGAACAGAACTGGAGGCATCACACTGCCAGATCTCAAACTGTATTATAGGGCCATTGTCATCAAAACTGCTTGGTACTGGAACATGAACAGACACACTGACCAGTGGAATAGAATTGAGAGCCCAGAAATGAGGCCCCACACGTATGGACATCTAATCTTTGACAAAGGGGCCCAGACTATTATATGGGGGAAGCAGAGTCTCTTCAACAAATGGTGTTGGAAACAATGGGTTGAAACATGCAGAAGAATGAAACTGAATCACTGTATTTCACCAAATACAAAAGTAAATTCCAAGTGGATCAAGGACTTGGATGTTAGACCAGAAACTATCAGATACTTAGAGGAAAATATTGGCAGAACTTTTTTCCGCATAAATTTTAAAGACATTTTCAATGAAACGAATCCAATTACAAGGAAGACTAAGGCAAGTATAAACCTATGGGACTACATCAAATTAAAAAGCTTCTTCACAGCAAAAGAAACCACTACCCAAACCAAGAGACCCCTCACAGAATGGGAAAAGATCTTTACATGCCATACATCAGATAAGAGTTTAATAACCAACATATATAAAGAACTTGCCAGACTCAACAACAAGACAACAAATAACCCCATCCAAAAATGGGGGGAGGACTTGGACAGAATATTCACCACAGAAGAGATCCAAAAGGCCGAGAAACACATGAAAAAATGCTCCAAGTCTCTGATTGTCAGAGAAATGCAAATCAAGACAACAATGAGATATCACTTCACTCCTGTGAGAATGTCACACATCAGAAAAGGTAACAGCAGCAAATTCTGGAGAGGGTGTGGGGTCAAAGGAACCCTCCTGCACTGCTGGTGGGAATGTCAATTGGTCCAACCTCTGTGGAGAACAGTCTGGAGAAATCTCAGAAGACTAGAAATGGACCTACCCTATGACCCTGCAATTCCCCTCCTGGGGATATATCCTAAGGAACCCAACACATCCATCCAAAAAGATCTGTGTACACATATGTTCTTGGCAGCACAATTTGTAATAGCCAAAACCTGGAAGCAACCCAGGTGTCCAACAACAGATGAGTGGCTGAGCAAGTTGTGGTATATATACACAATGGAATACTACTCAGCTGTAAAAAATGGTGACTTCACCGTTTTCAGCCGATCTTCGATGGACCTTGAAAAAATCATGTTGAGTGAAATAAGTCAGAAACAGAAGGATGAATATGGGATGATCTCACTCTCAGGCCGAAGTTGAAAAACAAGATTAGAAAAGAAAACACAAGTCAAACCTGAAATGGAATTGGAGTATTACACGAAAGTAAAAGACTCTGGGGTGGGTGGGTGGGGAGAATACAGGTCCATGAAAAATGATGAATGAAATAGTGGTGCTTGTATTGTTAAATGGGAATCTGGGGAATGTTATGCATGTAAAAAAAAAAAAGAAGAAGAAGTAGAAACGCAAAGCAGAAATTGACTGAGTTTGGAGTATGGCACCAAAGTAAGAAAGCAGAAGTACACTAGAGTTTGCAGTGAGTACCTCCCTAATACTTCCTCTCCACTTTTCCAAGCTTTGGGTCCATGATTGCTCAACAATTTGTTTGGCTTTGTATGTTAACTCTCTTTTTAGTCACCAGGTTCCAGGTGTCATCAGGATGTCGGCCAGACTTCCCTGGATTGAAGACCCCACCAATATGTCCTGGAGCTCAGCTTCCCCAGAGACCCACCCTACTAGGCAAAGAGAGAGGCTGATGGAGTATGGACCGACCAGTCAACGCCCATGTTCAGCGGGGAAGCAATTACAGAAGCCAGACCTTCTACCTTCTGCAACCCTCAATGACCCTGGGTCCATGCTTCCAGAGTGATAGAGAATGGGAAAGCTATCGGGGGAGGGGGTGGGATATGGAGATTGGGTGGTGGGAATTGTGTGGAGTTGTACCCCTCCTACCCTATGGTTTTGTTAATTAATCCTTTCTTAAATAAAAAAAAATTAAAAAAAAAGAAAAGAAAACAAGTAGAACCTGAAAAAAAAAACCTACTTGTACAGTATGGGTAAAATGTAATTTTATTGCAGTCTGCCCTGGGTATATATGAGAAAATCTACTTTGTTCATTTGGACAATTCTTACAGGACCTGATAGCTTCCTTTACCGTATGCCAAGTGACTTTAGCATTCCTTTCTTTAAACCACTTGTGTGTTCCATGATTCTCAGGATGCCCTAAAAACTCATACACTTCTAAGATTTCCTCTAGTGTGATGGGTCTAATCTGGGAGTCCCTTTTTAACTTTAATTTTGTTCCTGTGTTTTCTGTCACTCTCCAT
Source organism: Erinaceus europaeus (assembly GCF_950295315.1). Classification (NCBI taxonomy): domain Eukaryota; kingdom Metazoa; phylum Chordata; class Mammalia; order Eulipotyphla; family Erinaceidae; genus Erinaceus; species Erinaceus europaeus. Next base: position 92,286,494 of record NC_080174.1, read on the forward strand.
CCCCTGTCTATTTTTCCTATAAGATCTGCTAATTTATCAACCTCATTATTACATTTAGTCTGTAAAGATTCATCTTTCTTATGAGCATCTACATGGTATACCTGAATTTTGATGTCTCTCCCAATCTGGTGTAGCTCCTTCCATGCTTCCTTACTCCAAATCGCCTTTCCATTGATTTTCCAATCTGTATCTTCCCATTTTCCTGACCATAAGGCTATCTCGTTCACTACACACCATGAGTCAGAGAACAAATGTAAATCCTTTCTCTCCTTTAAGGACTGTCTGGCAGCTAAAAGAGCTGCTATAACTTCTGCTTGTTGTGTGGAGTGGGACGTGCCTTTTATCAATCATGATCATCTTATTGGGTGGCCGCAACGCCTCGGCTTCCCATCTTACCATGTTATTTTGGGTGGTAGAGGAACCATCAGTGAACCAGGGATTAACCAGAGAAGGAGAGTATAGCCCAGGTTCCCATTGTCCAATCGGTACCTGTTTCTGGGGAGGGGAGGTGTGGGGAGAGGAATACACCCGGGAGCTTGTTGTAACACCTGCTCTGACACCATGGGTACCATCCCCTTTGCTACCAGGGTTACCCACGAAGAAATGAAACTCTGAGAGATACCATTTCCATTGAAGTACCTTTCCTTCCATGGGTAGGCCAGCCCATGCCTCTGCCGATGACTTGAACCAATCTAATACGGGCATGGTAGTTCTGAGGATTATTCCTCAAAATAGAGTGGCACGTTCTCAAAGCTTCGCAGACTGTCCATACATAACTTTTCAAACAAGGAAAATTTGTTCTCTGACCATGGGAATCTTTTACAATAAAATTCTACGGGAGTGAACCTGCTCTGTTCCCTCACAAATATATTCCAGTTTCCCAACTGGGTTTATAGAGTACATCAATGACTACTGTTTGACCTTCCTTAATATAAGTGAGCTCCTCATATTCTATAATCCACTTCTTCACTATACCAAAGGCCTCTTGTGGTTCTCCCGGTTCAAAATCTTCAGCTTTCTTAGTTATATCATACAAAGGTTTAAGCACCATTTGTAAGTATGGTATATGGTTCCTCCAATACATGAATGTACCTACTATAGCTAGCTGGGTTTGAGACTTATTCTGTGGTGTTGGTAGGGCCTTAATTTTGTCTTGCAGCCTTGGGAATTTTAGGTCCCGTGGTTGACCAATGTACTCCTAAGAACTTTACAGTTTTGGGAGTCGGGCGGTAGCACAGTGGGTTAAGTGTGCATGGTGTGAAGCTCAAGGACCTGCGTAAGTATCTGGGGTCAAGCACCGTCTCCCCACCTGCATGGAAGTTGCTTCACAAGCAGTGAAGCAGGTCTGTAGGTGTCTGTCTTTCTCTCCTCCTCTCTGTCTTCCCCTCCTCTCTACATTTCTTTCTGTCCTATCCTGCCCCGGCCTGCGGGGTTATCGACGGAAACCTAGGGTAGGGGCAAGAGAATGGAAAGGACAAGAGACACGAAGAACGAGAGCAAGTCAGGAGGTCTGATCAAGCTCTGAAAATTTTATTTTGCAGCCGCATTTTAAGCACACACCATGAGGAAGTTCTGCTAAGGTACTGGGGGAGGGATGTGGGTGAGCAACTTTCCAAACAGCTAGATGGTAATCTCAGTTCTCATGGTTGGAATGTCCTCTCACCGGCTATGTGAGAGTCTTAGCTAAGGCCTTGGCTCCCGGCACTATCCAACAACAAGGGCAACAAAAGGAAAGTAGAAAGAAAGAAAGAAAGGAGAACTTCACACTTTCAGCAGGGCCTTGGACCTTATCCTGATTAATAGTCCATCCCTGTTGTCTTAGTTGTTTAACAGAGACATCCAGAGCCTGTGTCACAGTGTCCTTATTCTGCCCTCTAATTAAAAGATCATCTACATAAGAAAAACTTTCACATCCCTTTGGTAGCTGTAATGTCTCTTAAGCTCCATCTGAGGGTATTATGTGCAATGATAGGACTATTTCTGTACCCTTGTGGGACTTGAGTAAACTGATACTGCTTTCCCGGCCATGAGAATTTTGTAATCTCTCTAGATTCTGGTGCTAAAGGTATGGCAAAGAACATGTCAGTTAAGTCTATGGTGGCTAGCCATTTAGGTGAAGCCTTCCTAATTCTTAGAAATATATCTTCTACATCTGGTAACTGTCCTGGCATCTTTCCTGTTCTTTCATGAACTCTTCTATAGTCCACTGTCATCCTCCATTTATCTTTGGGCTTCTGAACTCTGAGTAGGTGCTATAATTCCTTCCTTTAGCATTATCTGAATTGTTTCACTAATCTCTTCCATTCCTCCCTTAATTGGGTACTGATTGGTCAAGCTAGGTTCTGTGGGTGGTCATTTAATATCAAGTTTATTTACAGTGGTTAGGCCACATGGAATTGCTTTATCAATTCTCTTTATACATAAAAACTTAAGGAATATCTTACGTATTTATCCTATACCTAAAATATTTTCTAGTGCATTACAACATGCAAATCTAACTCTGATTTGCTTATCATAACTTAACTACTAAATATACTATGGGTGCCTTAATCTCTCCTTAGGCTGGTCTCTGAGCTTTGCGCCATGTGTGCTTCACATGCTGCCCTACCGCCTGACTGCCCTTTTACTCAATTTTTGTGGATGCTTTTGCTGAAGAAAAATTTAAAGGGTTGGAAAGAGATGTCAGTCAAATTTGTGGGCTTTGTAATGGTCCTAATAAGCAGGATAACTTACTAAATGTTTCCATAACCTCTTCTGATTACGTTGAACAGCTAGAGTATTGTACCTTGTATTCACTACAGTATCTTCCATCTAGGGGCCATACTGTCCAGTGAAGAGGCTGTGCTGCTAGATTTAAAACAGTTTCAATCTATTGCTGTGATTGATCTTCCATTTTCTGGCCTGAGAGACATTCAGGGAAAGAGGAAGAGATGGCAGTTTCTTGGGTAAGTGACTTGCCCCACATCAGAGTCTTTCTTTTTCCTCTGGAATAATTTGTCCTTTAATTTATACGTGTTTAATTTACTGTCGTTATTTTGCCCATCATATTTCTGTATGTTTTTTTCTCTATTTTTGCCAGGGTACTGTTCATCCCTGGCTTATATCCCTGTTTCATGTTCAGCGAATAGAACCTAGAACCTGAGAGCTTCAGGCAGAAGCTTTATCTTCCCCTCTCCTATATTTCTCTTTACACTTACTCATTTTTTTTATTATTTAATTTTTTAAAGTCTTTTTAGATTTTGTAAAAAATGTTTATTTTCCTTTTTCTTGCACTGGTTGTTTTTAATTGTAGTTGTTATTGTTACTGTTGTCATCATTGTTAGATAGGACAGAAACATGGAGAGGGGAGGGGAAGACATCGGAGAGAGAAAGACACCTGCAGACCTGCTTCACAGCCTTTGAAGCCACTCCCCTGCAGGTGGGGAGCAAGGGGCTCGAACCGGGATCCCTACGCAGGTACCCACTACTGCCGAACTCCCTGTTATTTAATTATTACTTACATAATGGAAACACAAAACCATAGGATAAGTGTTGTTGTGGTGGTCTGGTGTCGGGCTGCGCCACGGAGAAGAGAGCGGACGTCCAGAGCAAAGGGGTACACAAATCTTTATTATAGGATGGGGGGGGTTTGGTTCAGACCACGTGGAGCCAGCCAGCAATGGCCGACCACGGTGGGGGGGGAGCAGGGAGCGAGACCTCAGAGAGGGAGAGCTGAGAGCCCAGAGAGAAGGGGGGGTGAGGGGGCTTTTTATTGGGCGACAACCAGAGGTGACGTGTAGGGCCAGGATTGGTTGAAGGGGGCAATGCTAGGGTTTCACGAGGCGTAGTGAAACCTGGGGGCAGAGACTGCATCAGAATAACTCCTCAGCAACATCACAAAAATCATTCGTAGACGACCTGCTTCTGGGTCAGGGTTTCGTACGTAGCAGAGCAGCGGCTGCCCCCTCGCCCGTCATGCACAGCACTTCGTAGTGAAACCTGGGGGCGGAGACTGCATCAGAATAACTCCTCAGCAACAGATAAGAGGAGTAGAACTCCACATACTTCCCACCACCAGAACTCCATATTGCAACACCTACCCTGATTGCTCTCCTATTCTTTTTTTTAAAATTTATTTTTTATTTAAGAAAGGATAAATTAAGAAAACCATAGGGTAGGAGGAGTACAATTCCATGCAATTCGCTCTCCTATTCTTTTTTTAAATAATTTATTTCTTTATTGGGGAATTAATGTTTTACATTCAACAGTAAATACAATAGTTTGTACATGCATAACATTCCCCAGATTCCCATTTAACAACACAACCCCCACTATGTCATTCATCATCCTTCATGGACCTGTAGAGTCTTTTACTTTGGTGCAATATGCCAATTCCATTTCAGGTTCTACTTGTGTTTTCTTTTCTAATCTTGTTTTTCAATCGCTCTCCTATTCTTTATCCCTCTGGGACTATCAACCCAATGTCATTATGGAGTCCAGAAGGTGGAAGGTCTGGCGTCTGTAATTCCTTCCCCACTGAACATGAACGTTGACAGGTCAGTCCATACTCCCAGCCTGTCTCTATCTTTCCCTAATGGGGCAGAGCTTTGGGGAAGCAGCGTTCATTTATTTTACATTTTAAATGCATTTTATTTTATTTTTAACTTGATTTTTAAAAATTTTTTTAATTGTCTTTATGTATTTATTTGGATAGACACAGCTGGAAATCGAGAGGGAAGGATGGGATAGAGAGAAAGAGACACACCTGCAGCACAGCTTCACTCGTGAAGCTTTTCCCCTGCAGATGGGGACAGGGGACTCGAACCTGGGTCCTTGAGTACTGTAACATGTGTGCTCAACCAGGTGCGCTATGACCCGGCACCTTTACTCTTCAAACTCTTACTTTCCATTTTGTATTATCACTGGGACTCTGTGTCAACACTCGAATGTCATGTTATATATACACACAGGTATAGATATAGATGATATAGATATAGATCTATACAAGAAATGGGGGCGGGGTAAAGCCCATACAGTTGTGAGACTTCCCTCTACAGCTGTTGGCGAGATGGGTGTTGAACCCATCTGGGATCTCTCAGGTGATCATTTGTGGTCTCTACTTTGTAGGACCCCAGAAAGACCCTGCAAAATAATTTTTGAATACCGAGACATAACTCGTGTTTTAAGTGCAACTTTGTCATACCCAGATATTGAGTTTCAAGCCCTGACAACACAGATAGACATGAAAGGGAGGGGAAACTTCATGAGTGTTCCACTGGTGTCTTTCCTTTTTTCTCTCTAATCTTCTATCTAGAGAAAATAAATAAAACTGTTTCACCAGGAATAGTGGCATCATGCACAAATGAGGTCCATTAGAATACATACTTCCTTATATCCAGAGTCTTCAATTTCTCTCTTTTTTAAAGTAGATTTTTAAAATACTTATTTATTTAATATAGGATTGAGGCAGAGAGAAATAGATGGGGCAGGGGAGATAGAAAGGAAGAGAGATAGAAACCTGCAGCCCTGCTTCACATTTCAAGAAGCTTTCCTTCTGTCGGTGGGGCCAGGGGGCTTGAAATGGGTCTTTGTGGGAGTCGGGCAGTAGCGCAGCGGGTTAAGCACACGTGGCGCTAAGTGCAAGGGCCGGCATAAGGATTCTGGTTCAAGCCCCCGGCTCCCCACCTGCAGGGGAATCACTTCACAAGTGGTGAAGCAGGTCTGCAGGTGTCTATCTTTCTCTCCCCCTCTCTGTCTTCCCTTCCTCTCGCCGTTTCTCTCTGTCCTATCCAACAACAGTAACAACATCAATAATAACTATGACAACAAGACAACAAGGGCAACAAAAGGAAATAAAGAAAAAAAATTTAAAAAAATTTTATAAAAAAAAAAAAAGAAATGGGTCTTTGCACACTAAAAAGTGAACACATAACCAACTGTGCCACCACTTGACCACCTAGCCTCCTTTTTTCTCTCTATGCAGCATTCTATGTGGGATGAATAATTCTTATGTTGATTAGTGGTGTAGGACTGTTAAAATGTTTTAATTTTTACAGATAAAATTAATAACATTAATTTAGTATTCCTACTGAGAAAGATGTCTGTCCTGGGATATCAGAAAATTCTGCTTAGTTTCCATGTGTGCTTTCCATAACCTTTGTCTAAGGTATTATAAAAATCAGTAAACTTCCAAAGGGTAATGAACCAGAATTACTCATTTAAAAAAAAAAAAAATTTATTTTTATCGTATACTTGTATCTGACAGTCAGGGATTGTGATCTTTTTTTTTAAATATTTATTTACTCCCTTTTGTTGCCCTTGTTCTTTTTTTGTTGTAGTTATTTGTTATTTTTTAAAAAAAATTTTATTATATTTATTTTCCCCTTTGTTGCCCTTGTTTTTAATTGTTGCTGTTGTTATTGATGTTCTCATTGTTGCATAGAACAGAGAGAAATGGAAAGAGGAGGGAAGACAGAGAGGGGACGAGAAAGACACCTGCAGACCTGCTTCATCGCCTGTGAAGTGACTCCCTCTATCTCAGTGTGTGTGTCACTTGAAATTATTATTCATGTATGATAAATGAAATTAATGTTTATTTTATTTTAATGAGAAGAACTGAAGGTACTAAGAATACAGCAGACTTTGAGCTCTAATTCCCCAGGAGCTATAGGTTCAATTCCATTTACTTTCTACCTCACTCTGCCTATCAAATTCTCTTCACCTATATGAACTTTATATTATAAGTAAGACAATATCCAAAACTGCTCAGCACTTGTGAAGAGTGCCTCACCTCCATGCATGTGAGAACTAGGATATTGGATCTTGGTCCTTTTATATGGCAGCATGAGCACCCTATGAGTTGTACTCCCACACAGCCACTAAGGTTTTATCATCTACTAATTACAAAACTATAGAGGGAATAGTGAGACTAGGGTTATCTCTCTGTACTCAGGGCCTCGTGAAAGAGAGTCCAATGTTCAAATCAATATACCAGCTTCTAGAGCATGATTAAGAAATATTTGGTTTTCCAGTCATCAAAGACATGTTTGTAGATGAGACAATCATTCACAGGCTTCCTAAAGTAGAAACTGAATGGCTAATCTGTCACTCCCATTTTCTCACATGAACACATTGCATATATTTTAGGACTCAGTGACCTATGAAGATGTAACTGTGATATTCACTCAAGAGGAGTGGGCACTATTGAATCCTTCAGAGAAGAAACTCTACAGACATGTGATGTGTGAAAACTTGAGGAACTTTCTTTCACTAGGTAACTCTGCCTTAATTTTTCAACTAGAAGACAAATCACTTTTTGTTCACCAGTGTAGAGACGGAGATACAGTTCAGTGAACAGGGTTTGATTGTGACTCATGATGGATGAAAAGTTCAATTGATTTGTATAATTTCTTTTTGTATTAATTTTCTTTCTTTTTTTTTTTTTTTTACCAGAGCACTGTTCAACTCTGGTTTATGGTGGTGTGGGGGATTGAACCTGGGACTTTGGAGCCTCAGGCATGAGAATCTGTTTGCATAACCATTATGCTATCTACCCTCTGCCCCGATTTTTATAATTTCTAATACATTTTATATTTTGCAATTTTAGAAAAGATACAAGAACATTCCACCAAAGGGCAGCATATATTGCATGGAAGTAAACAAAGGTGAGAGTCACATTTACAATAAAACATGATGTACCACCTAAAAAACTACTGTGTTTTCAAAAGTGTTGTCTCTGTAATTTACTGAGATCAGGTGTCTGCATGGTTTCCCTGAATAAATAGACTCATGGGTTCTTAATTGTGTGCTCTCTACTAACCTAACAATTGCATATGACCCCTTTTAATACAGTTCATTCAGAAAATGAAAGTTATAGTCACTGCCCCAAATAGATCAATTTTTTAAATAAGCAAATAAAAAATACTTCATGACTAGGTTATAGAACAGTTGGACAAGTGACTCCAATGTGATGTACATGACTGAAGTTCCCATCTGAGGCACTGAGTACCATAATGATGTCCTACATTATCTGTCTTTTCTCCACTTTACAGGAAAATCTTTCTCACATGTAACAAGTAAATGGAAAATTTTAAATAGGGGCAAAGATGTTAAGTATTTATAAAATAATACACTTGGAAGCAATAAGAATATCTTCAATGTATGAATATCTATATTTAAATATTTTTTATTTATTTTCTTTTTTGTTGTCCTTGTTTTTCATTGTTGTTTTAGTTATTGTTATTGATGTTGTTGTTGCTAGATAGGACAGAGAGAAATGGAGAGAGAAGTGGAAGACAGAGAGGGGGAGAGAAAGATAGATACCTGCAGACCTGCCTCACCACCTGTGAAGCAACCCCCCTGTGGCTGGGGAGCCGGGTCTGGAACCACGATCCTTGCAAATATCTATATTTCTATGATACTTAGACGTAGCCCTTCCAGAAAAGATCAATATTTCTAGTGGAAAATTTCAACACAGAGCCAAAACTTGCTATTAACCAATAGAAGTTCAATTAATGCATGTAAAATACCTGTAATGATATCACTATATTTGGCATAATATATTTATATGAAAGTATTTAGGTATTATGAGTTTTATATTTGGCATAATATATTTATATGAAAGTATTTAGGTATTATGAGTTTTTTAAATTTATTTACTTATGTATTGGATAGAGACACACAGAAATCAATAGGAATGGGGAGGTAGATAGGGGAGAGACAAAGACTCCTGCATTCCTACTTCACCACTTGCAAAGCTTTCCTCCTGCAGGTGGGGACCAGGGCTTGAAGCCTGTTCTTTGCTCATTGTAGCATGTGCACTTAGCACTACTGCCCAGCCGTTTTTACCGTTTTTTTTTTTTAACTTTACTTTTAACTTGAGATCTTTTTATTATTTTTCAATATCTGTGATTTTTTCATTGTTTTTTTAAATATTTAATTATTATCCTTTTTGTTGTCCTTGTTTTTTATTGTTGTAGTTACTATTTTTATTGTTCTTGATGTCGTTGTTGGATAGGACAGAAAGAAATGGAGAGAGGATGGTAAGATAGAGAGGTGGAGAGAAAGATAGACACCGGCAGACCTGCTTCATAGCCTGTGAAGCACCTCCCCTGCAGGTGGGGAGTCGGCGGCTCAAAAGAGGCTCCTGACGCTTTGCACCAAATGTGCTTAACCCGCTGCACTACCACTCGACTCCCTCCCTCAGTATATGTTTTACTCAAATCTATTTCTAAAGTCTGATTTTTGTGGCTTATTAAGTAAAACAATGTCCTGCATTTTGATAATCAATTACAGTGTTATTCATTAAAATGTCATTAATTCTTTGTTATTTTACAGCAATACAATAGTAAAAATATCTGAGGGCAAAGATAGTCATAATGCTAGACTATCTCAAGAATGTGAAGTATACAACAAATTATTCACTTATCCTATTCATCTTCAAAAACATGAAAGAATTCACAGTGGAGAGAAACCCTATGAATGTAAACTATGTAGTAAAACATTCAGTTGTTCCAGTCATCTTTGGGCACATGAAAGAATTCACAGTGGAGAGAAACCCTATGAATGTAAACAATGTAGTAAAACATTCAGTTATTCCAGTCAAGCTGGTCATCTTCTGGCACATGAAAGAATTCACAGTGGAGAGAAACCCTATGAATGTAAACTATGTAGTAAAACATTTAGGCAATCCAATGATCTTCAGCAACATGAAAGAATTCACAGTGGAGAGAAACCCTATGAATGTAAACAGTGTAGTAAAACATTCAGTTATTCCAGTAGTCTTCGGATTCATGAAAGAATTCATAGTGGAGAGAAACCCTATGAATGTAAACATTGTTGTAAAACATTCCGGCAATCTGGAACTCTTCAGCAACATGAAAGAATTCACAGTGGAGAGAAACCGTATGAATGTAAACAGTGTAGTAAAGCATTCAGTTGTTCCAGTCATCTTCGGTCACATGAAAGAATTCACAGTGGAGAGAAACCCTATGAATGTAAACAATGTAGTAAAACATTCTGAGATTCCAGTGGTCTTCGGACACATGAAAGAATTCACAGTGGTGAGAAACCCTATGAATGTAAACAATGTACTAAAACATTCAGTCAAGCTGGTCATTTTCATATACATGAACGAACTCACCGTGGGGAAAAACCCTATGAATGTAAACATTGTAGTAAAACATTCAGTTGTTCCAGTAGTCCTCAGACACATCAAAGAATTCACAGTGGAGAGAATCCCTATGACTGTAAACATTGTAGTAAAACATTCCGGTTATCTGGTACTCTTCAGCAACATGAGAGAATTCACAGTGGAGAGAAACCCTATGAATGTAAACAGTGTAGTAAAACATTCAGTTGTTCCAGTAGTCTTCAGACACATGAAAGAATTCACAGTGGAGAGAAACCCTATGAATGTAAACAATGTAGTAAAACATTCCGAGATTCCAGTGGTCTTCGGACACATGAAAGAATTCACAGTGGAGAGAAACCCTATGAATGTAAATAGTGTAGTAAAACATTCAGTTGTTCTAGTCATCTTCGGTCACATGTAAGAATTCACAGTGGAGAGAAACCCTATGTATGTAAACAGTGTAGTAAAACTTTCCGGCAATCTGGTACTCTTCAGCAACATGAAAGAATTCACAGTGGAGAAAAACCCTATGAATGTAAACAGTGTAGTAAAACATTCATTTGTTCCGGTAGTCTTCGGACACATGAAAGAATTCATAGTGGAGAGAAACCCTATGAATGTAAACTGTAGTAAAACATTCCAGCAATCTGGTGGTCTTCAGAAACATGAAAGAATTCACAGTGGAGGGAGTCAGGCTGCAGCACAGCAGATTAAGCGCAGGTGGTGCAAAGCACAAGGACTGGCATAAAGATCCCGGTTCGAGCCCCGGCTCCCCACCTGCAGGGGAGTTGCTTCACAGGCAGTGAAGCAGGTCTGCAGGTGTCTATCTTTCTCTCCTCTCTGTCTTCCCCTCCTCTCCATTTCTCTCTGTCCTATCCAACAAAGACAACATCAGTAATAACTACAACAATAAAACAACAAGGGCAACAAAGGGAATAAATAAAATAAATATTTTTTAAAAATTCACAGTGGAGAGAAACCCTATGAATGTAAACAGTATAGTAAAGCATTCAGTTGTTCCAGTCATCTTTGGTCACATGAAAAAATTTACAGTGGAAAGAAACCCTATGAATGTAAACAGTGTAGTAAAGCATTCAGTTGTTCCAGTCATCTTCGGTCACATGAAAGAATTCACGGTGGTGAGAAACCCTATGAATGTAAACAATGTAATAGAACATTCAGGAGATCCAGTCATCTTTGAGAACATGAAAGAATTCACAGTGGTGAGAAACCCTATGAATGTAAACTGTGTATTAAAACATTCACTTGTTCCAGTAGTCTTCAGATACATGTAAGAATTCACAGTGGTGAGAAACCCTATGAATGTAAATTATGCAGTAAAACATTCACTAGTTCCAGTAGTCTTCGGAAACATGAAAGAATTCACAGTGGAAGGGCAGAAGATAAATAGCATTATGGTTATTTACACAGACTCTCATGCCTGAGGCTCCAAATTCCCAGGTTCAATCCCTTGCACCACCATAGGCCTGAGCTGAGCAGTGCTCTGGTTAAAAAAAAAACAAATTCACAGTGGAGAGAAACACTATGAATGTAAAGAATGTAGTAAAGCATTCATTTTATCCAGTTATCTTCAGACACATGAAAGTATTCACAGTGGAGAGAAACATTATGAATGTAAACTTCGTAGTAAAACATTCAGGCAATCCAGTAATCTTCAGACACATGAAAGAATTCACAGTGCAGAGAAACCCTATGAATATAAACAATGAGGTAAAGGATTCATGGTTTCTAGGTTTCTTCAATTACATGAAAGAATTCACAGTGGAGAGAAAGAAACCTCATGAATGTAACCACGTAGTCTAACATTCATTTAAGCCAGTTTTCTTAGATTTAAAGGATCTCACAGTGGAAAGAAACCCAGTGGATGTAAACAGCAAAACATTGATTCAAGTCTGTCATCTTTGTCATCATGAAATAACTCACAATGTAGAGAAATGATAAATATAAGCAGTGTTGAGAACATTGCATTATTCTGTTCTTTATAAACATGAAAGAATTCACAGTGATGCAAAACCCCATGTATGTAATAAAGTGATAGATGTTCCACTAAATTCAAATACATGAAAATATTCACAACGCAAATCAGTCTTGAGCATAAACTGTACAAAGATTAGAAAGAAAGATGCAACCTGAGATATAATGCAGAGGCTAGTGGTTCAATGTAATAGTTCTCGGTGTGAGCTTCTGCACTCCATGGGTAGTTATGTTCTGTTTTATTGTGTCTCTATCTCTCCATCTTGTGATAATATATAAGTAAATATATTTAAATGTAGGGATGACAGTTCCATGATACAAGTGAACGCATACCTCTGATTATTCTATAAATGTGAAGAATGAGTAAGTATTTTGATTCTTTGTCTTAAATTCTAAAATATGAAAAATCCACTTGGTACTGAGAACTTACTGATGTCAACAATGCTTAGATGTATTCTAATTGATAATGGTTTCTGACCATACAAGATCACTGGAATTAGAAAAACAATTCTTGCCCTGGGATACGAGTGGTAGTGCATTGGGTTAAGTGCACGTAGCGCAAAGCGCAAGGACCAACATGAGGATTCTGGTTCAAGCCCCCGGCTCCCCACCTGCAGGGGAGTTGCTTGACAAGCATTAAAGCAGGTCAGCAGGTCTCTCCCCCTCTCTGTCTTCCGCTCCTCTCTCCATTTCTCTGTCCTATCCAGCAACATCAACAACAGTTACAACAATAGAAAAAGGGTGGACAAAAGGGAATAAATAAATGAATAATTAAAAAAAGACAATTCTTGGGAGTCAGCCAGTTACACAGCAGGTTAAGCACACGTGGCATCAAGCCAAGGAGTGACATAAGGATCGTGGTTTAATCCCTGAGCTCACCACCTGAAATGGAGTTGCTTCACAGGTGTTGAAGAAGATCTGCAGATGTCTCTATCACTCCACCTCTCTGTCTTCTACTCTCTCCATTTCTCTGTCCTAAGAATGACAACATCAATAAGAACAGTAATAGTAATTACAACAACAATCAAAATTTTTTTATTTCCTTCTGTTGTGGTTATTACTGTCATTGGATGGGACAGAATTTGAGAGAGAAGACGGAGAGAGAAAGACACCTGCAGACCAGCTTCACCACCTGTGAAGCAACTTAAGCCTACGCCACGTGCGCTTAAGCTGATGCGCTATACTGGAGAGCCCAGTGAATGTAAAACAGTGGAATAAGATGCTACAATATGTGAATCTTAAAAGTTTTTTTTACGTTTTTATTCTCCCTTTTTTGGTGGCCTTGGTTTTTTATTGTTGTTGTTATTGTTGTTATTGATGTTAGATAGGACAGAGATAAATGGAGAGAGGAGGGTTCCATTGTTAGCGCAGTGGGTTCAGCGCATGTGGCGGGAAGCTCAAGGACCGCCACAAGGATGAAGGTTTCAGCCCCTGTCTCCGCACCTGCAGGGGTTCGCTTCATAGGTGGTGAAGCAGGTCTGCAGTTGTCCGTCTTTCCTTTTCTCCGTTTCTCTCTGTCCAGCAATTAGAGCAATGGCAATAATGACAACAACAAAAAAACAAATGGGGGAAAATTGAAAAAAGAAAAAGTGATGAATGGAACACCCGTGGTGGGACTTTAATTAGCTGTGGTCTATCACAGCTGATCCAAGGACTCAAAGGGGCCAGGTAAAGTGGGTCAGAAAGCGGTGAGAACTCAGCATGGCTGGAGGCTGAGGCGTGCTGACATCAACCTGGGACTCTGGAGCTGCAGAAATGAGAATCTGCAGAACCATTATGCTACCTACCCTCTGCATACAACAGTTTTGTAATTCAATACTCCCATGATTAAAGGATTTTTTGTTTTGTCGTCCATTCACTTATTTACTCATGTATTTATTTTATTAGTGGTTTAATAATGATTAACAAGATCCTTGATTCCCACCACCAGAGTTGATGTCCACCAGAGTGCCCTCCACTGGAAGCTTCCATATTCTTTATCCCTCTGGGAGTGTGTATATTTAAAGTCTAATTTTTTAAAGATTTTTTTATATTTGTTTATTCTCTTTCATTGCCCCTTGTTTTATTATTGTTGTCATCATTGTTGGACAGGATGGAGAGAAATGGAGGGGGAGAGAAAGATAGACACCTCCAGATCTGCTTCACCCCTTGTGAAGCAACGCCCCTGTAGGTGAGAAGCTAGGTGATGGAACCAGGATCCTTAAGCCACTCTTTGTGCTTTGCACCACCAGGAGTGTGTATTTTTATTGTCACCAAGGTTATGGCTGGGGCTTAGTTTCATCACTGTGAATCCACTGCTCCTGCTGGCCATTTTTTTCCTATTTAATTTGAAAGGACAGAGAGAGAAATTAAGAGGGGAGAAGGAGAGAGAGAGACCAGGTGGTGGCATGCCTAATTTGTGTAGCAGTTGTGGTGAACATTTTCTAAGGCTCCGGAATTGTGCTCGCTGAAATAAAATGATTAGTAGCTGATTTGTGAATAGAGATAGAAACGCAAAGGGAGTGTCTGGGAGGTGGCACATTGATGGGGCTTTGGACTCTCAAGCACGAGGCCCTGTGTTTGATCCCCAGCAGCACATGTGCCACAGTGTTGTCTGGTTCTTTCTCCTCCTGTCTTTCTCATTAATAAATAATCTTTTTTTTTTTTTGCCCCCAGGGTTATCAGTGTGGCTCAGTGCCTGCACTATGAATCCACTGCTCCTGGAGGCCATTTTTTCCCACTTTGTTGCCCTTATTTTCATTATTATTATTGTTGCCATTAACATTGTTGTTCTATAGGACAGAGAGAAATGAGAGGAGGGGAGAGAAAGGACACCTGCAGACCTTCCCTGCCTGTGATGTGACTCCCCTGCGCGTGGGTGTTGGTATTCTTCATATTAGTTTGGTCCCCTTTCCCCCACCTCTGGGAAATTGTGGTTTAGCCCCTGCTAGTTTCGTGGGCCCCCTTGTCCCCGCCTCCAAGAACCCCTACGGTCGGCAGACTTGTTTCGGGGGCCACAGGAGAAGGATGGAGGGCAGATCTGTGTGGTGATTGGTTTTAGGTTAGTTTCTGAATCGTTGCTCGTGAATAAAGAAATAGAGCTTTTCTCCCCAGCCGTGTGTCCTCTCTTCCGCTGCGAAGCTAGCCCAGCCTGCTGGAGCCCCGAACATTAATGACAGGTGGGGAGCCGGGGGCTTGAACCGGGATCCACACGCCGGTCCTTGCGAAACCTGCTCTTAACCTGCTGTGCTACCACCTACCGCACAATAAACGAAATATTAAAAATGAAGGAAGATCTATGCGGGGGCGGGGAGCAGGAGAGAGACACTGCAGCCTTGTCTCGGCCCGTGAAGCTTCTGCAGCAGACGGGGATGGGAGAAGGAAGGACTGAGACCCCAGGCCCCAGCACTGTGCCACGTCGCTCAGCTTGGAGCGCCACTGCCCGGCCTCACCAATAAAGGATAATATAGCTGTCAGTCCCCGCATGAGTCTAAAGTTTGCTAGTGCCCACAGGAAGGAAGTAAAAAAAAAATTGCTCGAATGAGTTTTAATTTTTTTAAGTATCTTTACTGGGGTACTAGTGGTTACAGTCCACAGTAAAGTACAATAGTTTGTACATATGCAACATGCTCAGCTGTCCACATAGCAGTTCGACTCCCACTAAGTCCTCTGCCTCATGTTCCAGGACCGGAGCCCTGCCCTCCACCCCAGAGTCATTTCCTTTGTTGCAAGACACCAATGAATTTTAACTATTGATTCAGCCCACTGCGTCCAGATCTTACCATCTCAACATGTCAATTTGAGGCTATGGGGCCGATTTTACAGCTTTAGTCATTGAAAAAAATACCTGGCATAATTGTCAAAGTCTGGAATTTGGTTGACACTTCAGGCAGAAGCATTAGAGCTGATGAGGTTCTGAGAGCTCAGCAGCCACTGCAGTTAGTGACTGTTGTGTCAGACACACAGAGGTGCGAGCACACTGCTGGCGGCCTCACATTGTCACAGAGATGTGGTCGTTGCCATGACCCACCTCGAAGACTGTCGCATTCTTAGAAAAGTCAGCTGTGTGCTCTGTCCTGTCAACTTGCTCTCTAGTCCTTTCAAAGCTCTGGACACTTTGAACTGTCTCTGGACAGTTTCTTCTGATTAATTTTTCCAGAATCCCCTCCCCCCATCAGATATGGTCATATACCCTATACTTTTTTTCCCCCCAGAATCCACCCCCATCAGCTATGGTCATATCCCCTGACTTAGTGTTCATGTGAACATGGCCCTTTTCTGTGCTAATTTCTTTCTTTCTTGCTTGCTTGCTTTTTTTATTACTAGAGCACTGCTCAGCTCTGGCTTATGGTGGTGTAAGGATTGAACCTGGGACTTCAGAGCCTCAGGCATGAGAGTTTCTTTGCATAACCATTGTGCTATCTACCCCCACCCTTCTGTGTAAGTTTCTATGAATTTTTACAAGCTTCTTTGAAAACAGGCACAAAGAATTTGAAATATTTCTAAGACAGTTTACTCTTGTGTAATACTAGTGCTAAATGTGGGAGGTCTGCACAGCTTTAGAAATTGTTGTGAGCATAGACTGAAAAATGCCCTACTATTAATTACTGAAAAATGCCCTACTATTAATTAATTAAAATAGGGTAAAGAATTCTGCTGCAGTACTCATTTATTGACTCTAGATGGCGATCTAACACCATGTTACACTCTAACATCACACTCTAACATTAAAATGTTATTGAAATGCAGTTTAGAAATCTTAATATCCGGACGTCAAATTCTTATAATGACAATTATGTATGCAAATACCTCCTCAGTATAAAACAGGTAGGTGCACAGGTAAGGTCAGGACAAATTATGTCCTCAGGTTGACAAAGCTGGTCCAGTCAGAGTTCTGGTCAGGATGGGTCTTGATTCTGGTCTGGATGGGTCCTGGGTCTGGTCCTGATCTGTTCTGGTTCTGTTCCAAGTAGCTGGTTCCTTTCTGGGTCTGGTGGGAATACTTGCAGACACCTCCCTGACTGTTGGTGTGTTGATTGCCACCGGATATGCCGGATGGGGGCTTCTGAACGTACAGACTAGCAGGCAGTTCAAAAGTTGCCATCCTTGTCGGAATGTCCGTGGATTTTATCCCTGAGCGAGACTGGGGTGGGGCTTAGGTCATTTCCAGCCAATGAGAATTGGGGTCTTCCTGACATGTAGGTCTAACTTTATCAGGCGATGCAGATGTAGGGCCAGCCCTGCACAGGACTTCATCTTATGCTGGTGTAAGGGGCATTTCAGAGAACTCAGGGGCCGCACTGAGCTTGCCCTGCACAAGACTTTATCTTATGCTGGCCTGCAGGGGCATTTCAAAGAAATATGGGGGCCGGATAAAACTTGCTCTGCACTGGACTTTATCTTACCTGTTACTCTTACCTTACTTTATCTGGCCTGTTCAGGGCCATTTCAGGGCATTATCTGCATAGGACTTATCTATGAAGGCCTGCAGGACTTGGGGGCCAATGTTCTAAGTTTTATCTTTCACTTTACTTTGTTGCTTAAAACTCAAGAGTATTTTAGCACTTTACTTTTAACAATGTTTCATCACTCAAAAAAGCATTTTAACATTTCAAACTCAAAATAATATTCTCACACTGGAATATTCACTTTAACAAACACTCTAAATTGAAACAACTTATCCTCATATTTCCAGCCTATTTAAACATTTCACAATCAGAGGAATACATTCACACTTAATATTCTCATACTTCTTATATATGTCTCAAGTACACACTTATTGTTTCATGTACATATTATTATTTCAAGTACATATTGTTTCACATACACACTTTACTATTATTCTAAGTTCATATACCTTATAGATTAATATTATTCTAGTCTAAGTTTGGGCATAAGTCACAGCACTAGGTTCACACTCCTTATACATTAATATTCTATTCTAAGTTTGGACATAAGTCACAGCACTAGGTTCACACTCCTTATACATTAATATTATTCTATTCTAAGTTTGGGCATAAGTTACAACATATTTGTTCAGGAATCTGAGGTCTCAGCCCTTGTGTTGAAGGGGTAGTGTTTTCCTCATCTGGTATATGTAAGGGACACTTAACTGAATACTTGAATATTCTTGTTTGTGACATTCCATCCCCTTGGTCCCGAGGGCCTAGAAGGCCCAAAAGATCCAGTGGTCTAAGGGGAGCTTGAGAGAAAACTGGGCGGTCCCATATACCAGCTCACTGTGCCTGCACTTACCTGAGGTGCAACATTTTACGTCTCCTCCCTCCAATAACTCTGAGCTATGTATTGGTGAATACATTCCTTGATTCGAGGTTTTAAGATCATACAAGCTGCGTGTAGTTCTAAAATTTTGCGCTGATAGGCCTTGTCTGGTGGGGGGTGTCTAGAGTACCAGTCTCCTTCCAGGAATGTGAATGTGCCCTCTGGTTGCCTAATTAACATGTATAAAATAAGAAATACTGTGTATATGATCCTTTACCTGTGTAACAGGCTCACAATTCTGCTGCCCAGGTTGCTGTCTGTAGTAGAGGGTCCCTGTGTACACATTTCTTAGGATTTAATAGGTCATGCCCTATGAGATGGTGTGCTAGAGTGACCAACTGGTGCTCATCTTCTGGCCCTGGCTTTGAGTAAGTTTTTTAAAACATAATACTGTATTTATATGCACAAAATTGGCAACGAATTTCCTTAGGAAAAATGTTTCTACAGAGTCTAGATTGGACATTGTATATATGAAACAAAACAGTAAGCCTTCAAAATGCATTTTGTAACAATTATAGAAAAACCAAAATTAATTACTCTGTGTTCCCAGATTACACTTCCACCCGGAGTCCCACGGATGTTCCTTCCTGCCATGTCTTCCAGACCTGATAGACATAGTCACAGCAACAGTGGCACACTGGAATGCAAACTCTGACTGTCAATGCAGAATAACAATTACACAGGTGATGCAAAACATCTGTTTCACCCAATACCGCCAATCACAAATATGCATATACAGAAAATCAAGTTGCACAGCTCAGGCCAGAATATCCCCAAATGAGCATCTCTTAATAGCTGTGCTAGTGGATCTGTGTATAAAGGTGTTGGGTTGTAATACTCCCACAGTTTCATGTGCATCATGGATCTTTGCCTTGAGCAACTGTTCCTGTTTCTCTATTTTTCATTTATGTATACTTTTTAACTGTTTCTCTTTCCTTGTGGCAATACCCCATATTTCATTAGCAGTTTTAATAAAATGGTTGTAATTTTCCCAGTCTAATTCAAAGTCAAATAGTTTGGTCGTATCAAAATAATACTTCTCTTCATAATGTAGAGTGGTGATCAGGGTGGTATTATGCACTGTGGCTTCTGAAGAATTGGTCAGTATATAACACCCCTTTGTCAAAGTATAAATAATGCTTACTTCTTCCAAGGAGGTTTTATTCTAATAAGTGCACACTAGTTGAGTGGGCACAGCTATACATATTAAAAAGGTGCAATCACCCAATTTTGTAAGCATTTTTGGCACAAGTGCCTTTGCTAAATTTGTGGTTGCCAATTTTACCTCGGGGAGGCCTCTATGTGTAAATAAGTTTGGTGTTAATTGCAGGCACTCCTTCACAGGTATATACATTGATGTGTTCAGATCTGTGCAATGTATTCAGATCTGTGCACAAGAAATGGTCCACAGGTATAACCCATTCATTACTCCAGGGCTGAGGAACAACCTGGGTATGATCGGCTACATAAGTATTATCCAAGAATATTTGCAGCAAACTTGGTTTACCTATTCCATCTTCACACCAAGATTCACCCTTGGGGTTCAGTCTAGTTTGAAATTCTCTAGTCCTTCTCCCAATTCCAGTGGTGAATAAAGTATTTAGTTGTCTTTCTAGCTCCTGGAGTGTAGAAGTGTACATCTGACACATCACTAGATTGTGATTCTCCACTATCAGTGACAATGTCCTATTCTATTCTTGTTGGTAAGTCCTCTCCAATGCCTTCATCTCAGTCTGCATGGTATTGATAATTATATGTATAGAATCCAATGCTGTAGATAATGCATGGATGCCTCTGACTGAGTCCTTTCTCAGTCTCTCCAAATTAGATATGCCTGCTCTAAGGGGCTGCATTAGGGTGGCTGCAATACCACCTCCCAATATGGCTCCAACTATCATTCCAGCCATAAATGCTCCTGCTGCTAGGAACAGTAAAGATTTCCTTCCTGTCTGTTGTGGGGAGTATTGTAAGTTACTCCTAGGAATACTTTTGCCATACTTCCGAGGAGGAGTAAAGGCTGTAAGAGGAAAGGAAATCTGTATTGGCCTGACATGTGGTGTTAGTATCATAGTTATAGGTAATTTCAGGTTGGGTACCGCCATGGGGGCTCTGGTTATCTTTGGGATTTCCTTTGGTGGAATTAACCATCCCCTAGGGTAATGAGCAGTCTTGAAATACATATATTCTGTGTCATTTCCTTTCTTATGGGTAACAGCTCCTCTATCCACTATACATGCTCTGTGGGTTAAGTTACAAGTCAGGACATTCATTGGTGTATAGTATAGTACATCCCATGGTTGAGTGAATAAATTGGTCATATCCTGTTTGGGTTTCAGTGCTGTCCAGTCAGACATATGCCATATTTGATGCTGCGCGTTCCGCCACCTCCCCCCTGCTCCATTTCTTGAAGCTGTGGTCTATTTACATAATCATTGTTTTGTCTGAGACCTGCCCTGCATGTAGGGTATTGATTTAATCCCCACTGGTTAGATGGAAGCTTGCTACATTCATGCTCTTTTTTTCCTCTCCACCCCCTATCCTGCACATTTCCTTTTCTGGCCTGGCAATTCCACTCTGGAAGGTATAAAGGCAGTTCTTTTCTGACCAATAATGGCAGAATTACATTGTGTTCCCTCTCAACCAAAAGTTCCTGGTTCCTCTCCCTCAATGCTGAGTAAGCAGCAGCCTAGGTTGGTTCTGGCCCAGTTCTCTCCAACACAGAGAGCATGTGCCCTGGAAGAAACACCCTCAGGCTAGCCTGGCAATTTGAGGTCCAAACTCTGCCTCTTTAAGAGGTATTACGTGTGAAATATGGTGTCCAAAGTCTGTCTTTTTTTTTTTTTGTAATTTTTATTTATTTATCTTCCCTTTTGTTGCCCTTGTTGTCTTTTTATTGTTTTTGTACTTATTGTTGTTGTAGTTGATGTCGTCGTTGTTGGATAGGACAGAGAGAAATGGAGAGAGGAGGGGAAGACAGAAAGGATGAGAGAAAGACAGACACCTGCAGATCTGCTTCACCGCCTGTGAAGCGACTCCCCTGCATGTGGGGAGCTGGGGGCTTGAACTGAGATCCTCATGCCGGTCCTTGCACTTAGCACCACCTGCACTTAACCCACTGCGCGACAGCCCGGCTCCCCAAAGTCTGTCTTAATGAGAGGTAGTATATAATAGAAGTAATATGGTAGTTCTGTATGTTGTATCTCATGGACTCCTTTCATGGTAAGTTTCCATGATTTACACCCTGTAGTGGTTTATTATCTACCTCCTTAATGTGATATCTAGGTCAGACTGAGCTATGATCTAGATCACATCCTGCTACTGTGAATTTAGTAATGCCTAACACCGGTGTCTGATACTGTCTACTTTTCCATCCGGTGAAATTAAATGCTTGCCTTATATGGATGGAGTTATCCGGGAGAGTGAAATGTCTTTCCCGAATTCTATGGTCCCTTCCATGGTATTAATATCCCACGGTATTGGGAATTCTATCCTGTCAGCATTAATTCCAAAATCACAACCCTCAATCATAGTATAGGAGGGTATACACCTTCTGGTAGAGGTATGGGTGTTATGAATCTGAAGACAATGTATAAAGGAAAATATCAAATTGTATGCTGTAATTTTGCTACCTTGTACAGGTCCCACCAGAAATTCCTTATATGTATGAATTGATTGTGTAGGCACCCCAGGCGACATTATATTAATATAATATATTGGGTGTTCAAAAAACTAATGGGATAGGTTTACATATCATAAGCCAGAGGTTGTCAGATATATAGTATAGGTGTAGTGTGCTGGAGGTGTTACGTAGGTGTGCTAACTTGTTAGTTTTCTTAAAGTTACTTAATAGAGATCCTGTGGTGATATTCATATCTCTAGTACAATTATAATAATTAATTGCCTTTCCCTTATGGTTATGTGGCCAGTAATTTAAGAGCCATAAGGATTTCTCTCTCTTGCCTTTATGGTATCCTGGTACAACACAACAAGTGTGGGTAGCTCCCTGTGGTGAAAAAGATTGGTGGTTCCCACAGTAGAGGGGCCACCTTATTTAACATAATTAATGCAAAGTTATGGTACCATCCTAGATACAATGGGCCTTTTAATCTATCATCAACCACTATGCTCCCACCCCTTTTTTAAAATTTATTTTATTTATTTTTTCCTTTTGTTGCCCTTGTTGTTTTATTGTTATAGTTATTATTGTTGTCATTGTTGGGTAGGACAGAGAGAAATGGAGAGGGGAGGGGGAAGACAGAGAGAGGGAGAGAAAGATAGACACCTGCAGACCTGCTTCATCACTTGTGAAGCGACCCCCCTACAGGTGGGGAGCCAGGCCTCGAACCAAGATCCTTATGCAGATCCTTGTGCTTAGCGCCACCTGCGCTTAACCCGCTGCGCTACAGCCTGACTCCCACTCCCACCCCTTTATAGAGAATAGTACACAAGAACCTAGGATACAGTGAGCATATACAGAAGATGGATTCTAGTTAGATAGTTTAACTTGGAACAAAACAAAACAAAACTCCTTGATTGAACAATGGAATAGATTTTGTGGAAAATGGGTTGCTCAATTTGTTTAAGGCCCCTAGAAACATAACAAGCTTGAACTTTATAAACCTTTGTCTTCTGATGCATAGGGCCAAGAGAATGGCATAAAAGGTAGAATATTAATCTTAATCAAATGGACATGTGCCTAGCACACAGGTACAGGAAGAACAAAAGACACAGAAATGGTGATGTGGTCTCTAGGGCAGAAAGTGCCCCTGGCCTTCTACCTTCTGCAACCCACAATGACCCTGGGTCCATGCTCCCAGAGGGATAGAGAATGGGAAAGCTATCGGGGGAGGGGTGGGATATGGAGATTGGGCGGTGGGAATTGTGTGGAATTGTACCCCTCCTACCCTATGGTTTTGTTAATTAATCCTTTCTTAAATTAAAAAAAAAATTAAAAAAAAAAAAAAGAAAGTGCCCCTGGAATGTAAACGTTCCACAAAGCAGGAGGTGTTCCCTACCTGTGCTGTTCTTACTTGGTGATTTTTGTTTCAATAATCAAAGCCTTGGTGGTTTTTGTTTTAATAATCAATATCTTGGTGATTTTTTTTGAATGATCTAAGCCTTATGAGACTATAAAAAGAAAGTTCTGCTTAAGTAAGACAGAGATGTCTGCTTGAGCTTGATTCAGCATCAACTCATTCATCTCTCATTCTTCATTCTTCACCAATGCCCCTCCTCCATCAGGCTAACCCTAATAACCTGCTGGGGCTGGCCCCTGGCAATAAATACTCTGACAGACAGCTGCAATCTCATGCACAATAGGGCCTGCTAGGTAAATAACAAACACAATAACTATAGCTAACACTAGGATGTACCTTGTGCACATGCTCTTGTGCTATTTGGTCCAGTTTGGCCAACCTTAAGTCACCCTTGTCCTTAGTAATCCAAGCAGTGTTCCCTTGACCTTCTGTCACAATCTCAGCCTTTCCCAGTGATTGCATTTTCTTGTCCCTGCAGAGACAAGTGTCTGGTCTAATTAGTTGTTGGTCTGGGAGGTTCACATATTCTAAAATAGGTACTTGTCTGATTGCCTCTCGAATAGGGGAGTCCCTATAGAGTCTAGGCCTGTTGTTTAACTCAGAAGATGCCTTTACTATTGCTTCCTCATGATTTTTATATTCACTGTTTGTTAATTTAGCTTTAATGAGCCCAGTCCATCTCTCTTCATAACCTGCTGCTATTGGGTTGTAAGCCATATGGAATTCCCATATGATACCTAAGTTCTGTGCCCATTGTTGGATCATGTTTCCAGTAAAGTGTGTTCCTTGAGATCAAGGAGCTAACTGTATGACAATTGGAATACCATATACTGATATCCAATTGCGTAAAGTAAAAATGACCAGATTTTGGGAGGGGCTATTGCCACTTCTTGCTAATCCTAGACCTGTTCATACATCCACTATTGTACAAGCATATCTGTCCCTGTACTGTTTTAGGGGTCCTATACAATCTATTTGTAGGGTATGGTTAAGATGTAATTTTATTGCAGTCTGTCCTGGGTATCTATAAGAAAATCTACTTTGTTCATTTGGACAATTCTTACAGGACCTGATAGCTTCCTTTACCATGTGCCAAGTGACTTTAGCATTCCTTATTGGTGGAGCAGACTGTAGGTGGTGTTTATCAGGGAAGGTAAATAAAACCAACAATGTGAGATTGTCATGCTTTAGAAGAGACAGAAACACTCAATGTTGAAGAAGCTACTGTGTGGTCCAGGAAGTGATTTTACCCAAAACCTACCTTCTATCCCACCTCCTGTGCCCTGAATTTAAAGTTCTTTATATAAAAGGAACACTAGGGAGTTGGGCGGTAGCGCAGCAGGTTAAGCGCTGGTGGCGCAAATGCGAGGACTGGCATAAGGATCCGGGTGCGAGCCCCCAGCTCCCCACCTTCAGGGACGTCTCTTCACAGGTAGTGAAGGTCGTCTGCACGTGTCTTATCATTCTCTTCCCCCTTTCTGGCTTCCCCTCCTCTCTGTTTCTCTGTCCTATGCTACAATAACAATGAAACAACAAGGACAACAAAAAGAAATAAATATTTTTAAAAATAAGGAAACACTGACAAAAGCATAGTATAAGATAACTCCGGGAGTCTGGCGGTAGTGCAGCAGGTTAAGCACACGTGGCGGAAAGTGCAAGGACCAGAGTAAGGATCCCGGTTCAAGCCCTCAGCTCCCCACCTGCAGGGGAGTCACTTCAAAGGCGGTGAATCAGGTCTGCAGGTGTCTGTCTTTCTCTCCCCCTCTTTGTCTTCCCCTCCTCTCTCCATTTCTCTCTGTCCTATTTAACAACAGTGACATCAATAACTACAACAATAATAACTACAACAATGGAACAACAAGGGCAACAAAAGGGAAAAATAAATAAATATTTAAAAAAGAAGATATTTCCACACAATTCCCACCACCAGAACTCCGTGTCTCATCCTTCCGCTGATAGCTTTCCTATTCTATAACCCTCTGGGAGTATGTACCTATAGTCATTATAGTGTGTGTGCAGAAGATGGAAGATGTGGCTTCTGGAATTGCTTCCCTGGTGAACATGGGCATTGACATGTCGATCCACACTCCCTGCCTGTCTCTTTTTTTTTCTTTCTTTCTCTTAAAGAACTGTTTTATTAATACAAAGTTAGACTCACAAACCACAAAGTATCAAGTTTAAATAGGTAATTCATACCAAAAAAGGCAGCAATTCAAGGTCCAGGGCTGACAGAATGCTTGAAGGAGACTGGAACATATCAGATTCCCACAGTGGGCTGGGCATCTTCACAAGGGAAAGGGGACCCAGGTTCAGCAGCCTGTAAAGTTACTTGTCCTCAAGAATCATGAGGGGCACACCTCTCAAGGGCAGGTATGCAATCTGATCTTCAAGCAGGCTGAAGCTCTCAAAATCTAGAGGATTAAAGGGAGAGAACTTTGCTATTTTTGGATAGGTGTCCTCTGAGACAGGAGCAGAGCTCTTTGCTTTAACAGACTTTTCCATTAATTCTTGGGCAGAGAAAGTTTTCTGTCTCTGTATAAGGGGTCTATTAGTCTGCATAGACTTTCATGTGGTTCTGTTTACATTCTGCCCATGAACTCAGTGGTCTTGTGTATTCTGCTGCCCCTTCCCTGAACCCTCTCTTCCAGTGTTTCCCTGTGTGAACAAAAAAGTCACAGGTAGTGGGATTGTTGTTCCTCACACTGTGCAGTAACTGGACAAGGCTCTCTTCTGCTGATGCATTTCACAGACTGTTCTTCTCTCCTCCAATGCAGGATAGGTAGCTCCCCGAGGATAAGCGGCATCTTCTCATCCAGGCCCCAGGGATGAGCTCCATCTAGCAGTTCCTGGCATGTCTGCAGGAGCGGGCTGTGCCCTTAAGCTTTCTGGGCTGCCTTAGCAATGACCCGCTCGCAGTCTCTTCCACACAGCTCTGCTCGCCTAGGCCCCTGACGCGGGAGACTGGGGAACCTTGGGGGTCTCTTGTCACCTTCCAATGGTTGACTTAGAGTCCAGCAGACACTAAGTCCCTTCCCACACACCACACCCTTGTGGGTTTGTGTGAGTCTTATTATAGTCCCAGTCTGACGTCAGCCATATGGGAATTATGTCCCAAAGTCCAGTATCCACACCTTGAGCTGTTCCCACCTCTTTGACACTTGGAGTGTTGTGTGTGCAGAGGACGGCCCAGGAATATGCCATCAGAATCTGGAAGAAATTCAGGTCCAGTACCTACTTCAACACAACGACAGTTGAAGCCCAGAGAGGTCATGTGACTTCTTCAAATTCTCCTAAATTGGTCCACACATGCCAGGATTATTATTTATTTATTTTAATTTTTAAAATATTTAACATTTTTCTTTTTGTTGCCCTTGTAGTTTTTTATTGATGTTGTAGTTACTGTTATTATGTCATCATTGTTAGATCGGACAGAAAGACCTGGAGAGAGAAGGGGAGCACAATAAGGGGGAGAGAAAGATAGACACCTGCAGACCTGATTCACCGCCTGTGAAGCAACTCTCCTGCAGGTGGGTATCTGGGGGCTCGAGCTGTGATTTTTACGCTGGTCCTTGTGCTTTGCGCCACGTATGCTTTACCTGCTGCACATCTGCCCGACTGACTGCCGAGAGGATCATTTGTTTACACGTAATTATCTATATTTATGTATTGCATAGAGGTGTCCAGAAAGCAACAAGGTGGGAAAAAGAGAGGAGAGAGACCTGAAGCTCTGCTTCACCACTTGTGACGCTTTTTTCCTGCATGTGGGGACTGGGGACTCAAACTCTGGTTTGTTCACTACAATGTTTGTTTTCTACCTGGTGCGCAACGACCCAGCCCCCACATGCTTCAGGATTATCTTGTCCAATGTGGTGGATGGGTCCCTCCATAAGACCAACCTTGAAGCTCTAGGATATAGTCAGTGTGTGTATATGTGTTTGTGTAGGGGGTGCACAGCACTTCAGGCACTATGGGGTTGTCAGTGTCACTATTAGAAAGGAGTCTCTTGAGCTAAAGGAGGAAGGAGACACAGACCTCTTCACCTCTGAGTAACAAATCTTTGGAGGACTTTGAGGATGGGAGCTCTTCTGGTGAGTGACCGTGGAATGAGAGGGGATCCCAGGCAGATGACCAGGACACGATCTGGGGCAGGAACTTGGCTCTGTCCTTGCACAGTACTGAAGCCCCTCTACCCTGGACGGACCTCGACCATCTGGTGAAGATCCCACCTCTGGTCAATAAGGCTGTTCCTCTTTTCCATCTCTCTGCTGGCAGTTGACATCTACTATCTTTCTTAATTTATTAGGAGGATTAATTATTTATAGTCTGGTTGTCTTGCACCAAAGTAAAAGACTGTTCCATGGATTGAATTCAGAACATCATGGTTTTTCTTTTTAATTTTTAAAATTATCTTTCTTTCTTTCTTTATTTGATAGAGACAGCCAGAAATTGAGAGGGAAGGGGGTCAGAGAGGAAGAGAGACACCTGAAGCACTGCTTCAGTGCTCGTGAAATTTTCCCCTGTAGGTGGGGACCGGGGACTCAAACCTGGGTCCTTGCTCACTGTACCATATGCGTTCAACCAGGCATGCCACCACCCAGCCCCAGAACCTCATGTTTTAATGGCCCAATTTTTATCTACTGCACTACCTCCCAGACCAAAATTTTTTCTAATCTTAAATAGAAGGCAATGCTTAATGTCACTGACTTGATGGCATCTAAGCCTACTCTTACTCTTCAGTCTCATCTTTCATTTTCCTTTCATATCAAAGCCCTGAGTTGAGTGAAGCACTCATATTACTTCCCTGAATGAAGCTTTTTCTCTCTAACTCCTTTGGCTTCATACTCCCCACTCCTCACTCCCTAAAAATCTCTCAGTCAAGATGAGTTCATTCGTTGACTAAGCAAGTTCAGGCAATAGGGGCCTAATTATGAAAACAAAGGTTCACTGTCTACAACCATGATTGTTGCTCCCCTACATGCTATCAAGAATTCCCTCCACAGAACACAGCTCTGTTGTAAATTAACTTAAATAATGGGTTTGGGGGTTGGGGCTGCTTGTGGCTGCTGCTGAGGTGCATAAAAGGATTCATGGCAGGAGCTGGGAACTGGTTTAAACAATACAAGGTTTACTAGGGTGAAATAGGTGAAAGGCAAAATACCCTCATCATCAAGGCATACGTTAAGCATACATTAGGTCTGTAACATCTGGATATAGTTATCAAAAGGTTAGTCCCATAAAAAACAATTATAATCTCTGGGAAAGGTTGCTCATGGCTATAGAGGGTTCTAGAAGTTTTCCAGCTAGCAGAATCACATGTGTTCAGTTCCCAAGAGAAGTAGACATTGCGGATGAATGCTTGGAGCACCTCCACCGAGATGCATCTGACCTTGAGAAGAATCCTCAGCCTAAGAGACTCACATGCTCAAAGTCCCTTGCTTTTATACATTCCCTTCTCTGAAGCACCTCCTGAGGGTAAGGTCCTTTGTGTGCTAATAGCCCCAAACTCCTGCTGGGGTCACCATTCTCTCTCTTTTTTCTTTGCCCTACAGGATTGTTGCTGGGGCTCCGTGACTGCACTAGGAATCCACTGCTCCTGGAAGCCATTTTTCCCTCTTGTTACCCTTGTTTATATTGCTGTAGTTGTTGGATAAAACAGAGAAATGGAGAGAGAAGGGGAAAACAGGAAGAGAAAGACAGACATCTGCAGACCTGCTTCACCGCTTGTGAGGTGAACACTGTACAAGTGGGGAGCCGGGGACTGGCACCAGGATTTTTAGTCCAGTCCTTACTCTTGGCTCCACTGCACTACCACCCCAAGCCCCTCTCCTCTCCTTTAAAATGAAACTGTCTTCAACTTGGATGCCATCAACACTCCTCTGAACAGCCTCCCAGTACCCCCATTAACTAGTCAAATTGCCTCACATTTGACTGAGCTGAGGCCACTTACTGGGCTTCCCCACTGCCTGTCTCCTCTGGCATGGCTGACTCCCCACCTACCCTGCTGCCCAGCCTGTCTCTAGACAATGCTGGGTATGGTAGACATCAAAGAAAACAGACCCCACAGCTCTATTCTCTTACTTCCTTCATCTCCCCCCATGCATAAGCAGCTGTCCCTGAGACTCCACAAAAAAGCTCCGACAGGTTACTTCACACCAATAACTCTAGAAGCCTGATCACATGGAAGATCTTAGTCACCACCTTCTCTGCCTCTATTTCTAACTCAGGGACAGTGGAGAAATGGATATATCAACTAGGGCAAAGTAAACAGACTGTGATTAATCATAAGGAGAGCTATTTACCTGCACTGTGCTTTTGATTGCTTTTTTTTTCTTTTTTAAAAAATTTATTTAAGAAAGGAGACATTAAAATCATAGGATGGGGGATTACAACTCCACACAATTCCCACCACCCAATCTCCATATCCAATCCCCTCCTCCAATAGCTTTCCCATTCTCTATCCCTCTGAGAGCATGGACCCAGGGTCATTGTGAGTTGTAGAAGGTGGTGTTGTTTTCGCCGGGGCTGGCTTCATGGGCGGGTAAAAGATACCAGAAACACATGGCTGAGCTGAGAACGCAGTTTAATCTTTATTCACGAGTGGGCAATGTGCTCTTCCATCTTTCTCCACTGATGGCGGCGGAGCGGAACTCAGGAAGTACGTAGGATGGGGGGTGGGGAGAAGAGAGAAGCGTGAAATTAGCAAGGGCTAAACCACAATCTCCCTGAGGCAGGGGGGAGTGAGACCAAACCAATGTAAAGCATACCAACAAGGTGGTTGTCTTGCTTATGTAATTGCTTCCCGGCTGAACATGGACGTTGACTGGTCAATCCATACTCCTAGTCTGCCTCTCTCTTTCCCTAGAAAGGGTGAGTCTCTGGGGGAAGCTGAGCTCCAGGACGCATTGGTGGGGTCTTCAGTCCAGGGAAGCCTCTTTGGCATCCAGTTGGCATCTGGAACCTGGTGTCTGAAAAGAGAGTTAACATACAAATCCAAACAAAGTGTTGAAGAATCATGGACCCAAAGCTTGGAATAGTGGAGATCAAGTGTTGTGGGGTTTGATTGTTTTCTTACCAAAATTATGCTGAGTTCTGAGTTATAGTGACTTTGAGGACTGAACCATGTTACACTGAGTCTCAAGCATGAACTTTAGTTGTATAATTGCTATGCTAACTCACTGACCCCAAACATGCCCCAGACACATGGTTTCACTTCAAAATTGTTTTGAATATGGGCCCCAGATCAAATTGATGGGGTTTACAGTTGACAATATTTTTACACCTTTCCTATATTTGGGAGCTACTTTTCCCTGATTCAGCTTTCTAGCTCTTTTTCCAGCCATGACATCATCTCCTCAGACAATAACGTGAGACCACCTGCATGTCAGATGTCAGGTTCAGAGAAAAACAAAACCTAGTATAATTGTGGGCCCTTTGGAATATAACAAAACTAGGCCTACTAGCTAGCTACACAGTGGAGACCTCCAAATCTTCATCCTCATGATTCCAGCCTTTAGGTTCATAATTAGTCAACAATTTGTTTGGCTTTATATGTCAATTCTTCTCAGCCACCAGGTTCCATATGATGCCATAATGCCAACAAGGTTTCCCAGGGCAGAGGAACCCACCAGTGAGTCCTGCAGCCCCACCTCCCCAGATCCCTGCCCCACTAGGGAAAGAGAGAGACAGGCTGGGAGTATGGATCCACCTGTCAATACCCATATTCAGCAGGGAGCAATTCCAGAAGCCAGGCCTCCACTTTCTGCATCCCACAATTCTGGGTCCATACTCCCAGAGGGATAAAGACTAGGAAAGCTGTCAAGGGAGGGGATGGGATACAGAGTACTGCGGGTGGGAATTGTGTGGAGTTGTTTTTCCTATGTTTTTTTCAGTGTTTATTTTTTAGAAATAAATTTTTAAAAAAAGTTTCAGGGGCCGGGGTCTCCAGAAAATTGGGGCTTGCCTGATCCGGGGACTCATGTGTTGTTGGCTTTTTCATTGTTTTATGTTTCTGAGAGGTTGAGAGAGGAGGAATTCTATTGGGCTAACCTGAGGGTGTTTCTTCCCAGGAATGTGCTCTGTGGGTTGGAGAGAACTCGACCAGAGCCAACCTGGGCTGCTGCTTACTCAGCAATGCTGGAGAGGAACTAGGAACTCATGCCAGGCTAGTGTTGTGGGAGACACTCTGGGACTTGGAGTGGGAACACAATGCAATGTTTATTGATTAGAAAAAACTGCCTTTTATATCTTCTGGTCCAGGACTTTTATTTTTGGGGAGATTTTTGATAACTGTTTCAATTTCATTAGCTGTGATGGGCCTGTTCATGTTATCCACTTCCTCTTGACTTAGTTTTGGAAGTTGGTAGGTATCTAGGAAATCGTCCATTTCTTCCAGGTTCTCTAGCTTGGTGGCCTATAGTTGTTCATAGAAGCCTCACATGATATGTTGAATTTCTGCGATGTCTGTTGTGATATCTCCTCTTTCATTTAGTACCCATTTTATTTGGGTCTTCTCCCTTTTTTGTTTTGAGTCTGGCTAAAAGTTTGTCAATTTTGTTCACACTTTTGAAGAACCAACATTTACTTTCATTGATCTTTTGTATGGTTTTCAATGTTATTGATTTCTGCCCTAACTTTAGTGATTTCTATCCTTCTGGTTGCTTTAGGGTTCCTTTGTTCTTCTAGGTCTTTAAGATGTCCAATCAGGTTGTTTATTTGTGCTTTTTCTTGTTTCCTAATGTGTGCTTGTATGGCTATGAACTTCCCTCTCAGTACTGCCTTAGCTATGCCTCAAATATTTTGATAGTTTGTGTCTTCATTTTCATTGAACTCTCAAAACATTTTGATTTCTGCTTTTACAAATGAATTCTACAAAACATTCAAAGAAGGTTTTTAAATTTCAAGTGGATCCAGGACTTGGATGTTAGACCACAAAGTATCAGATACTTAGAGGCAAATATTGGCAGAACTCTTTTCCACATAAATTTTAAAGACATCTTCAGTGAAACGAATTCAATTACAAAGAAGATTAAGGCAAGTTTAAACCTATGGGACTACATCAAATTAAAAAGCTTTTGCACAGCAAAAGAAACCACTGCCCAAACCAAGAGACCCCTCACAGAACGGGAGAAAATCTTTACATGCCATACATCAGACAAGAGTTTAATAGCCAACATATAAAAACTTCTTCTTCTAGCGTTTGCCCTTCTTCTGTATCCAGTCAACAGCATCAGGTTGAGCCTGATGTAAAGTTTTGAGACCTCCTTTGAATCTGGAGAGGTGGCAGTCGTTGACTATGTGGGTCATAGTCTGTCTGTAGCCGCAGGGGCAGTTCGGGTCGTCTCTGGCTGCTTGCCAAACTCAACAACAAGACAACAATTCGTGGGCTTGGTAATGGTCCTAACAGGCAGGATAACTCACTACATGTTTCCATAACCTCTTCTGTTTCCATTGCACAGCTAGGGTATTGTACCTTTTATTCACCACAGTATCTTCCATCTAGGGGCCATACTGTCCAGTGAAGAGGCTGTGCTGCTAGATTTAAACAGAGTCTCAAGCTATTGCTGTGATTGATCTTCCATTTTCTGGCCTGAAAGACATTCAGGGAAAGAGGAAGAGATGGCAGTTTCTTGGGTAAGTGACTTGCCCCACATCAGATTCTGTTTCTTTTTCCTCTTGAATACTTTGTCCTTTAATTTATACCTGTTTAATTTACTGTTTCTGTTTTGCACATCATATTTCTGTATCTCTGTCTCTTTCTCTTTCTTTCTGCCAGGGCACTGCTCATCCTTGGCTTTCATCTCTGGCTTATATCCCTGGCTTATGGTCAGTGAATAGAACCTAGTAGCTGAGAACCTCAGGCAGAACCTTTGTTATCTTCCCACTCTTGCATTTCTCTTTTTCATTTTAGTCTTTTTTCTTTTCTTTTTAAAAATTTTTTTTGTATTTTTTAATTTATTACCTTTTGTTGCCCTTGTTGTTTTATTGTTGTAGTTATTATTGTTGTTGTTACTGATGTCATTGTTGTTGGATAGGACAGAGAGAAATGGAGAGAGAAGAGGAAGACAGAGAAGGAGAGAAAGACAGACACCAGCAGAGCTACTTCACCGCCTGTGAAGTGACTCCACTGCAGGTGGGGAGCCGGGGGCACGAACCGGGATCCTTCCGTTGGTTCTTGTGCTTTGCACCACATGCGCTTAACCCGCTGCGCTACTGCCCGACTCCCTCTTTTTTCTTTTATTATTTAATTTTTAAGTCTTTTTTTAGATTTGATTTTTTTTTAGATATTTATTTTTCTTTTCTTGCCTTTGTTTTAAAATACTTATTTATTTATTCCCTTTTGTTACCCTTGTTTTTTTGTAGTTATTTTTTGTTCAATTTTTAATTTTATTTATTTATTTATTTTCCTGTTTGTTGCCCGTGTTTTTTATTCTTGCTGTTGTTATTGAACTTGTCATTGTTGGATAGGACGGAGAGAAATGGAGTGAGGAGGGGAAGACAGAGAGGGGGAGAGAAAGACAGACACCTGCAGACCTGCTTCACCACCTGCTTCACTCCCCTTCAAGTGGGCTCGAATCGGTATCCTTATGTCGGTCCTTACCCTTTGCGTCACCTGCACTTAAATGCTGCACTACAGCCTGACTCCCGTGAGCGATTTTTAATTGCCCTGTGACTAAACATCTTCTTGGTTAAAGAGACTGTATATATCTTTCTGCACATTTATTGTGGTTATGTTACTCTACTGAGTTGTGTGAGAACATACATTGCTGATTAGCCTTTTGATATATAGCATGTAAATATGTTTTCTTATTTTTATTACTGCATCTCTTTGTTTGGTGATAGGTCTTGTCATTATACCAAATATTTTCAGTTTGTTGTAGTCTCAGTGGTTCATTTATCCATTTATTTATTTATCTTTGATGTTGAGCTCAGGTCTCTGAAGACATTTCCCATTCAGATATTATGTACTGTACTGAGGATGACTTCTGTAGACTTTTTTGGAGACTAGTCTAACATCCAAGTGCTTATGTATTTTGAGATGACCCATGGTGTCATGTGATGGTGTTGTTTGGTTTTTATATGCATGCAGTAACTGACTCATTTTCCACAACATCATTTTTTATAGAGACCTCACCTATTTACATCTATTTCCGCAGCATCATTTTCTTGCTTTAAACAGGTTCTTAGGTAGGCACCTGCAAAGCTTTCCCCCTGCAGGTGGGGACCGGGTGCTGAAACCTGGGTCCTTGTGCATTGTAACTTGTGCACTCAACCAGGTGCGCCACCACCCAGCAACCCCTTATTTGTTTATTTATGAGAAATATAGGAAGAGGGAGACAGAAAGAACCAGACATCACTCTGGTACACGTGCTGCTAGGAATTGAACTCATACTTGAGAGTCCAATGCTATATCTACTATGCCACCTACTGGACTACCCTATTTATTTCTTTCTTTATTTTTCCCTTTTGTTTCCCTTGTTTTATTTTTGTAGTTATTATTGTAGTTATTGATGTTGTCCTTGTTAGATAGGACAGAGAGAAATGGAGAGAGATGGGGAAGACAGAGAGGGGAGAGAAAGAGAGACACCTGCAGACCTGCTTCACCACCTGTGAAGCCAACTCCCCTGAAGATGGGGAGCCGGGGGCTCGAACCAGAATCCTTCCGCCGGTCCTTTTGCACTTTGCGCCATGTGTGCTTAACCCACTGCACGACTGCCTGATTCCTTCTATTCATTTTTTTTAAAAATTTATATTTATTTTCCCTTTTGTTGCCCTTGTTGTTTTCATTGTTGTTTTTTAGTTGTTATTGTTGTTGATGTTGTCGTTGTTAGATAGGACAGAGAGAAATGGAGAGAGGAGGGGAAGACAGAGAGGGAGAGAGAAAAAGAGACACCTGCAGACCTGCTTCACCGCCTGTGAAGCGACTTTCCTGCAGGTGGGGAGCCGGGGGCTTGAACTGGGATCCTTATGCCGGTCTGCACTTTGTGCCACGTGTGCTTAACCCGCTGTGCTACCGCCTGACTCCCTCTATTCATTTTTTAATGAATTAGATACAGAGAGAAAGATACACAGAGAGAGATACCAAAACCAGAGCACTGCTCAGCTCTGGTTTATGGTGGTGCTGGCTATTGATGCTGGACCTTTGGTGCCTCGAGCATGAAAGTCTTTTACAGAACCATTAGGCGTTTCAGCATCCCATCCCTTCGACTCTCCTGAAGGAAAAGTCAAAGGAAACAGACACAAGCTGCCCCAGCTGAGGCCTGAGATATCCCTGCCCTATCTACCTGCAGAACCACAGGAAAATAGACATTTCCCCCAAGCCACTGGGTTCCAGAGTGTTTGTCACACTGTCATCCATGACTGATGTTCTGCCCATCCCCCTGGGGCAGGGTTGGACCTGCAGGTGGCCCATCCTTTGATCCCTCCCCTCCAGAAGCCACTGAGATGACTCGTTGCTTAGTATTTATTTCTTCTTTCCTCCCAGCCTATTTCCAGGACTGACGCAGCCGTGCCCACTGCTGTTTATTACTTGAATATATGTTGAAGTCACCAAATGATGCCAGGGCCCAGGTAGAACAGATGAAATGTGACCAAGTTCTGGTGGGTGATGGATAATGAGTAGGGACTGGAAAATCAATTGTGTTAATTCCTGGTCTGTCACTGGGACTGAGAATTAATGAGAAGATCTGTCTAACTTAATGGTATTTAGACATTAACAGAGTGTGATAGAATTGTCCACAGGTGCTGCCTGGCATCCCAATGACAGGAGGCCTGCACAGCCCGAGGAGCAGCAGGTGTAAGCAGGTAGGACCCAGGCTGAGCACACAGACACCCGGTGGGGTCCCTGCGGCCTCCCACACTCCCCTGGGTGGGTCCCAGCACTCCCATGTGGGTCTCATTGGCGTGGTTGCCCCCTGCCAAGCGTGGGCATCCAGCTGGCGGCTTTGAAGGCAAATGCTCCAGGGTGGGTCTCTGGACCGGCTTTGAGGTCACCGCTCCAGACACTCTGTGGGAAGATGGATAGTAGCTTGGGGACAAGGGAGCAGTTCATGTGTTGGCAGGGTCTGAGATACACAGACAGGCCTCCTGTCCCCTGGGCTCCACCCCCCAAATCGAGGTCCACCCCATCGTCATTGTTGGCGGTGCCTTGAGGAACCTCGTGGACCCCATGGCTGAAGTGGCCAAACTGGAATGTCTGCCTTTCAGATGAGATTGGGCGTGTTCAGGGTGGTATGGCCGAAGACATCTGCCTTTCTGAAGCTCTAAGACCAGGGCTTGTCCCAGCTAGAGCCACCCATGGAGATCACCACCTCCTCACGGCCCCCAATGCCTGGCATTCACACTTTTCTTGTGTGTGGTTTTCTTTCATGCAGAAAATGTTGACTTGCATATCCAGTGATATAGCAGACATGAGAATATGCAACTCTGAGGGCAGTTTCTGCCTCTCTCTTTCAGAAATATTTTTATTCATTTATTATTGGATAGAGACAGAGACATTGAGAGGGAGGGGGAGATAGAGAGACAGAGAGACACCTGAGTCCTGTTTCACTACTCGTGAAGTTTTCCCTGAAGGTGGGGCCCAGGGCCTTGAACCCAGGTCTTTTTTTTCCAGTGCTTTTTTTTTTTTTTAAATTCCTTTCTTTATTGGGGAATTAATGTTTAACATTCAACAGTAAATACAATAGTTTGTATATGCATAACATTCCCCAGTTTCCCATTTAACAATACAACTCCCACTATGTCATTCATCATCCTTCATGGACCTGTATTCTCCCCACCCACCCACCACAGAGTCTTTTACTTGGGTGCAATATGCCAATTCCATTACAGGTCCTACTTATGTTTTCTTTTCTGGTCTTGTTTTTCAACTTCTGTCTGAGAGTGAGATCATCCCATATTCATCCTTCTGTTTCTGACTTATTTCACTCAACATGATTTTTTCAAGGTCCATCCAAGATTGGCTGAAAACGGTGAAGTCACCATTTTTTACAGCTGAGTAGTATTCCATTGTGTATATAGACCACAACTTGCTCAGCCACTCATCTGTTGTTGGACACCTGGGTTGCTTCCAGGTTTTGGCTATTACAAATTGTGCTGCCAAGAACATATGTGTACACAGATCTTTTTGGATGGATGTGTTGGGTTCCTTAGGATATATCCCCAGGAGAGGAATTGAAGTGCCATAGGGTAGGTCCATTTCTAGCCTTCTGAGAGTTCTCCAGACTGTTCTCCAAAGAGGTTGGACCAATTGACATTCTCACAAGCAGTGCAGGTATCTCTCTGCCTCCCTGTCTCCCCTTCCCTCTTGATTTCTGGCTGTCTCTTTTCAATAAATAAATGAAGATAAATTAAGTCTCATGCCTGTAACATGTGCTCTCAGCCAGGTGTGCCATTACCCTGACCCGACTCTCAATTTCTCTTTCTCGACTGAAAATAAATACAAATCAAATCAATAAAATAGCAAACAGCTTAGATTGTTCTAACTAAGTCACCATCGGTGCCAGAGCAGCTCACTAATTCATTATCTAGAGCTTCCAGCTCCTTAAAAACCACAAGAAGGCAACCCTGAACCACCAGGATAGAGAGGCAGCACTGGGCTCCAGGGCAGACATCTCTGTTTCCGGGAGCGTCAGCTTAGGGCAGCCGCACAGCCTGCTGGGACTTGTAGTTCCCACGGCTCTTCTCCCACGGCTGACTGCGAGGAGGCGGACTACAGCTCCCGTCAGGCCAAGCGGCACAGCGGGGTCCTGCACACGTGCTGTTGGGCGGTGGGTTTGAGTTGCTGTAGCTGCCAGCCGGCTGTGCGGAGTCTGTTGCATGGCGGCCTCAGGTCAGTCGCGGCTGGTGGGTGTCCGGTTGCGGCGGGAGCCGGGGGAGGCCTCGGCGTGACCGGCATTAAAGACCTGGGGCTCTGCGTGTGTCGGGGAGGTGCGCCAGCCTCGCCTCTGGCCATTCTGCGCCGCCTCCCTGTTGGTCTGGGTCCCGCTTCCCCTCGCCCAGCTTTGGGGCCCGCGGAGCTGCGGGGAGATGCGGGGCCCGCGGGGACGGGGCGTGAGCCGCTGGGGCGGGCGCAGGGTGTCCCGGGCAGGCTCCGGCCGGGCTCCGGCGGGCGACCGTGGGCGCGGACCCGCCGCGGGGAGCGGCGCTGAGGTCGGCGGCCTCTGGCCTTGGCTGTGGGCGGACTGGCGCGTCTGCGCAGGCGCGGGGCTGCAGTTCCCGAGTGCGCGCGGCGCCTGCGCGGTTGTGCGGCTGCAGGTCGCCGCCAGCTGGGTGTCTGCGGCCTGGCAGGACTGGCCTGCTGGAGCTGGTCGCGCTGCAGGATCCTGTGCAGCGACTCTGCGGCCGCCTCCGGTGCTGCCTTGCCGCCGGTCTGGGCCAGGCCTCGCCATCAGAGAGGTTTGGTCATCGTTTTCTAAGGCTCCGGAATTGTGCTCGCAGAGATGAAATGATTAATAGCTGCTGCGACTTCCCCAAACGTTTTCTTTGTGAATAGAGATAGAAACGCAAAGGGAGTTTCCAGGAGGCGGTGCAGTGATGGG
The DNA here is from genome assembly GCF_950295315.1 of Erinaceus europaeus. Taxonomy (NCBI): domain Eukaryota; kingdom Metazoa; phylum Chordata; class Mammalia; order Eulipotyphla; family Erinaceidae; genus Erinaceus; species Erinaceus europaeus. The sequence continues at coordinate 92,325,433 of NC_080174.1, forward strand.
GCTTTGGACTCTCAAGCATGAGGTCCTGAGTTGGATCCCCAGCAGCACATGTGCCAGAGTGTTGTCTGGTTCTTTCTCCTCCTCCTGTCTTTCTCATTAATAAATAAGATTTTTTTTTTTTTTGCCTCCATGGTTATCAGTGTGGCACAGTGCCTGCACTACGAATCCACTGCTCCTGGATGCCATTTTTCCCCACTTTGTTGCCCTTGTTTTCATTATTATTGTGTTGTCATTAACGTTGTTCTTGGATAGGACCGAGAAATGGAGAGAGGAGGGCAAGCCTGAGGGGAGAAAAAGACAGACACCTGCAGACCTGCTTCCCCACCTGTGATGCAACTCCCTTGCAGGTGGGGAGCCGGGGGCTTGAACCGGGATCCTCACGCTGGACCTTGCGCCACCTGCTCTTAACCTGCTGTGCTACTGCCTGCCACGCAATAAATAAAATATTAAAAATAAAAGGAAGGACGATCTACCGGGGGTGGGGCAAGCAGGAGAGAGATACTGCAGCCTTGTCTCGGCCCGTGAAACTTCCACTGCAGACGGGGATGGGAGAAGGACGGACTGAGACCCAAGACACCATTTGATTAATTTTTCCATACACCCCCCCATCAGCTATGGTCATATTCCCTGACTTAGTGTTCATGTGAACATGGCCCTTTTCTGTGCTAATTTCTTTCTTTCTTGCTTGCTTTTTTTTTTTTTATTTTATTACTAGAGTATTGCTCAGCTCTGGCTTATGGTGGTGTAAGGATTGAACCTGGGACTTCAGAGCCTCAGGCATGAGAGTCTCTTTGCATAACCATTGTGCTATCTACCCCCACCTTTCTGTGTAAGTTTCTATGAATTTTTACAAACTGCTTTGAAAACAGGCACAAAGAATTAGAAATATTTCTAAGACAGTTTACTCTTGTGTAATACTAGTACTAAATGTGGGAGGTCTGCACAGCTTTAGAAATTGTGAGCATAGACGGAAAAATGTCCTACTATTAATTACTTAAATGGGGTAAAGAATTGTGCTGCAGTACTCATTTATTGACTCTAGATGGTGATCTAATACCACGTTACACTCTAACATCACATTCTAACATTAAAATGTTATTGAAATGCAGTTTAGAAATCTTAATATCCTGACATCAAATTCTTATAATTACAATTATGTATGCAAATACCTCCTCAGTATAAAACAGGTAGGTGCACAGGTAAGGTCAGGACAAATTATGTCCTCAGGCAGAGTTCTGGTCAGGATGGGTCCTGATTCTGGTCTGGATGGGTCCTGGGTCTGGTCCTGAACTGTTCCCGTTCTGTTCCTAGTAGCTGGTTCCTTTCTTGGTCTGGTGGGGAATCTGCAGACACCTCCCTGACCTTTGGTGTGTTGATTGCCAAGGGATATGCCGGATGGGGGCTTCTGAACTTAAAGACTAGCAGGCAGTTCAAAAGTTGCCATCCATGTCCGAATGTCCATGGCTTTTATCCCTGAGCTAGGCTGGGGTGTGGATTAGTTAATTTCCAGTCAATGAGAATTGGGGTCTTCCTGTCATGTAGGTCTAACTATCAGGCGATACAGATGTAGGGCCTGCCCTGCACAGGACTTTATCTTATGCTGGTGTAAGGGGCATTTCAGAGAACTCAGAGGCCGCATTGAGCTTGCCCTGCACAAGACTTTATCTTATGCTGGCTTGCAGGGGCTTTTCAAAGAACTATGGGGGCCACATAAAGCTTGCTCTGCACTGGACTTTATCTTTGCCTGTGCAGGGCCATTTCAGCGCATTTATCCTGCATAGGACTTATCTATGCAGGCCTGCAGGACTTGGGGGCCAAGGTTCTAGGTTTTATCTTTCACTTTCCTTTGTTGCTTAAAACTCAAGAATAGTTTAGCACTTTACTTTTAACAATGTTTCATCACTCAAATAAGCATCTTAACATTTCAAACTCAAAATAATATTCTCATACTGGAATATTCACTTTAACTCTAACACTCTAAACTGAAACAACTTATCCTCATATTTCCAGCCTATTTAAACATTTCAAAATCAGAGGAATACTTTCACACTTAATATTCTCACACTTCTTATATATGTCTTAAGTACACACTGTTTCATGTACATATTGTTTCAAGTACATATTGTTTCATGTACACACTTTAGTATTATTCTAAGTTCACATGCTTTATAGATTAATATTATTCCAGTCTAAGTTTGGGCATAAGTCACAGCACTAGGTTCACACTCCTTATACATTAATATTATTCTATTCTAAGTTTGGGCATAAGTTACAACATATTTGTTCAGGAATCCGAGGTCTCAGCCTTTGTGTTGAAGGGGTCGTGTTTTCTTTATCTGGTATATGTAAGGGACACTTAACTGAATGCTTGACTGTTCTGGTATGTGACATTCCATCCCCTTGGTCCCAAGGGCCTAGAAGGCTCGAAAGGTCCAGTAGTCTAGAGGGAGCTTGAGAGAAAACTGGGCCTTCCCATATACCAGCTCACTGTGCCTGCACTTACCTGAGGTGCAACATTTTACGTCCCCTCCAATAACTCTGAGCTATGTATTGGTGAATACATTCCTCGATAAGAGGTTTTAAGGTCATATGAGCTGCGTGTGGTTCTAAAGTTTAGGGCTGATAGGCCGTGTCTGGTGGGGGGTGTCAAGAGTACCAGTCTCCTTCCAGGAATGTGAATGTGCCCTCTGGTTGCCTAATTAACATGTATAAAATAAGAAATACTGTGTATATGATCCTTTATCTGTGTAACAGGCTCACAATCCTGCTGCCCAGGTTGCTGTCTGTAGTAGAGGGTCCCTGTGTACACGTTTCTTAGGATTTAATGGGTCATGCCCTATGAGATGGTGTGCTAGAGTGACCAACTGGTGTTCATCTTCTGGCCCTGGTTTTGAGTAAGTTTTCCAAAACATAATACTGTATTTATATGTACTAAATGGGCAATGAGTTTCCTTAGGAAAAATGTTTCTACAGAGTCTAGATTGGACATTGTATATATGAAACTAAACAGTAAGCCTTCAAAATGCATTTTGTAACAATTAGAGAAAAACCAAAATTGATTACTCCGTGTTCCCAGATCACACTTCCACCCGGAGTCCCACGGAGTTCATGCCGTGTCTTCCAGACCTTAGACATAGTCACAGCAACAGTGGCACACTGCAATGCAAACTCTGACTGTCATTGCTAGAATAACAATTACACAGGTGATCCAAAACATCTGTTTCACCCAATACCACCAATCACAAATATGTATACACAGAAAATCAAGTTGCACAGCTCAGGCCAGAATATCCCCAAATGAACGTCTCTTAATAGCTGTACTAGTGGATCTGTGTATTGTTGTTGCTGTGGTCTGGTGTCAGGCTGCACCGCGGAGAAGAGAGCGGACGTCCAGAGCAAAGGGGTACACAAATCTTTATTATAGGATTGGGGGGGAGGTTTGGTTCAGACCACGTGGAGCTAGCCAGCAATGGCCGACCACGGGGGGAGAGCAGGGAGCGAGACCTCAGAGAGCGAAAGCTGAGAGCCCAGAGAGAGAGAGGGGAGGGGTGAAGGGGCTTTTTATTGGGCGACAACCAGGGGTGACGTGTAGGGCCAGGATTGGTTGAAAGGGGGCACTCTAGGATTTAGCGGGGCATAGAAAAACCTGGGGGCGGAGACTGCATCAGAATAATTCCTCAGCAACATCTCCTCCTATCCCTTTATATCTAAATGGACACAGTAAAGAAAAATGGAATGGAGCAGGCTTAAATGTTTTAGAGGAATGCCATGCTTAGGAGGGAAGATGTAGGACTTTCTGTGGAGGAGGGAAGGCTTAAATGGCTGCGAACCTTGTGAGATTTATGCGTCCTCCTGTGCTCAACCCCTCTTTAGAGAGAGAGACTTACCTGGAGAGACTCATCTCATAGGTTTAAGCGCAGCCTGCTCAACCATCTCTTCACAATATCTCTACATCTTTTCTATCTTTCTATCTAGTAATTGCATAAGATGTACAAAGTCTATAAAAGACTATCATGGAGCAGAAACCTTTTGGGCATAAGCCTAAATGATATAACAAAATAGGAAGGGACAAGTAGGGGAGAAGTAAAAGCCAGTGTGGTGTGAAGGGAAGGATTGGTGTGTAAAGGAACATTCCCTGTTTGGGTGGGGAAAGGGGCAAGGGTACATAATGAGGGGGAGGCGGGAGGTATGACCCACCAAACAGAGGGGCTATTTGGCATTGTATAGTCCTCAAGGCAACAGTCTGTAAAGTCTATGAATTACTCAGGATCAGTCTATGAAAAACCAGCAGCGTGAAGGGAAATAAGCTGCTTCAAAATTGTGTAAAATGTATATAGGGTATGTCAGAAAGTCCGATACAAGTCTCAGTCCGAAGTAGATGGCTAGGGGAAGAATTGGCAGGGGATGCAATGCTGCATGAGGGAGGTCAGCCGCTGGAATGTTGCTCTTTTGTAGATAGCTAGCTGGAACTGCCAACACATAACAAGCAGGTCAGAAGCAGGAACGGTAACCAGGCATGAAGAAAGTTCTGTCCTTGGAGTTTGTGTATCAGGTTCTTCAGATGGCGTTGAGTGACATCTAGGGTTTCGGGGGGTGTGCCATGGTAGTCGTGCCATCTAGTGAGTGACGTCAGAGTGTGCAGGGGTTCAGATGGTTTTTCCGGGATTCCTGTGAAAGAAACACAAACAATCTGCTTCTCGTGGTTAATTTGAACTTGTAACAAGTTATAGGTTTGTTATAGTTGATACCTCGATGATTATAATTGGTTTAGAATCTTTTTATGATTTTATTTAAAGGTCATCTAATGTGACCTCCTGTTGCAGCCTCTACCGCAGGATCTTGAGACCAATTTTAGCTAAAATATGTATTTTAAACAGACTCAAATTGCTTAGAGAGTTAACGCATATTCGTGACAATGATTTCAACGTTTACAGTGCCAGATTGATGCCAGATCTGTTGTGGATTAATTTCCACAAGATAGTTTACAGGGCACCTTTGGGGGCCCTTCAAAGGTGTCCTGTATATAAAATTTATATAGTTTAGTTTTGGGAATGAATAGTCACGTTGAACATTTAGACTTTTACCTAAATAGTAAGTTACCTTAACAAATTAATTTTTACCTAGTCTGGTAAAAGTGTAGCTGTAGGGTTACATTTTTGACCGTTAAGTTAGTGTTACCAAACTTGAGACATACCCATAAACATTTAGTTATAACAAACTGGAGGAAAAAGAACTTTTGTTATAAAAACACATTATTTAAAAACAAATTTAAATCTGTCATTAGTCACACAGTTTAAGACTAAATTAATTTTTACCTTGTCTGGTAAAAGTGTAGCTGTAGGGTTACACTTTTGACCGTTAAGTTAGTGTTACCAAACTTGAGACATACCCATAAACATTTAGTTATAACAAACTGGAGGAAAAAGAACTTTTGTTATAAAAACACATTATTTAAAAACAAATTTAAATCTGTCATTAGTCACACAGTTTAAGACTAAACACATATATACCAAAACTATATATAAAATTCAAAAGAGGGAGAAAGAAAAAAAAATTTTGTAATGTTTCTGGACGTATCCAGAAACTTTGGCTGCGTCCAGCATTTTTATATAAATCCAATTACCTTTTAGAGTACTCCAAGCAGATGGGTCATGCAAAAAAAAAAAAAATTTTGTCATTTAATTTAACACACTCACTCACAAAAACAACTGGCCAGTTATAACATAAGACATACGGGGAAAGGGTAGGAGAGAGGTCTCTGTGAGCCAGATTTTGTAGGTTCTGGCATGTCGTATTACGGGTCCTGGGATGTATCCTGCATCTGGTCCTCTTGTAGTATTTCTTGTTCTTCAGGAATAACAGCGCCATCCTGCGTGTATTGTCGGACATGGCGGGCAGGAACCCAGACAGGTTTAGAGAAATTTTGAGGGAAAATGCATGCAAAACCCCTTCCCATGGTCAATAATGGGTCAGGCCCTTTCCAAACTTTATTGAGTGGGTCTCTCCATTTGACCTTAATAGATGGGAGGGTAGATGGTGTTTGCCAGTGAAGAATAATAGGGGGTAAGGCCGAGTTATTGTAAATATTAGAGAGATTTAACGTAGTTAAGGCTTTTGCTAGCTGGATATTGGGGGGATATGTTCCTCCTTTATCTTTATTTAGTTGAGCCTTCAGAGTTTGATGGGCCCTCTCGACAATGCCTTGTCCCTGTGGATTGTAGGGAATGCCCGTGGTATGAGTAATATTCCAGAGGGAACAAAAATCTTGAAATTGTTTGCTTGTAAACATAGGTGCATTGTCTGTTTTCAAAAATAATGGGACCCCCATAACGGCAAAACAAGAGAGCATATGGCTTACAAGCTTTTTAGCACTTTCTCCTGTCTGAGCTGTAGCCCACATAAATTTAGAAAAGGTATCAATTGAGACAAACACATATTTTTGTTTGCCAAAGTTTCATATGTGGGTGACATCAATTTGCCAAATAGCATTAGCTTTTAAATCTCGGGGGTTAACCCCAAGGGTCTGGATAGCAGGTGTCTTTATGAGACTTGCACAAGAAGAGCATGTAGCAAGGATATGTTTTAACTGTGATACAGGAACATCAGGGAATCGAGCTTGAAGGCCTTTAAGATTAACATGGGTTAGAGAGTGAAAATTAGCAGGCTCAGAGACAGAGACTGGGAAAGTTCCTGTGGAGGCAAGGCGGTCAACTGCGGCATTCCCTTCGGACAGCGAACCAGGAAGAGGGCTGTGGGAACGAAGGTGTTGAATATACAGTGTTTGGGTTCGAGAACAGAGCATAGAGGCGATTTGAATCAAGAGAGGGGAAAGTGGGTTGTCATCAATTTTCACATAAGAACGAGCAAGCCATGGAAGTAAGTTAACAGTATACACACTGTCAGAAAAAAGGTTGAAGGATTCTGGTACAGCTTTTAGTGCAAGAAAAACAGCATAAAGTTCTTTGTACTGAGGGGAATTCTCAGGAAGCTCAGTAAAGAGAGGTTTAGGAGATTGTTTGTCTGGGTAATATATAAGGGCAGCAGCTCCCCTTTTTCCGCCATCAGTAAAGATTGTAGGAGCAGAGGGAATGGGATCCTGAGAGAAAAGTTTAGGTGCTAGTAGAGGCAGAAGAGGTAAAGAAGCTATCAATTTATTAGAAGGAAAATGGTTATCTATTTGTCCTGGAAACCCCACGAAGCTTATGGCAAAGCGGGAATGATGGCGTATAAGCCACTCTGTATCTGTGAGAGAAAAGGGCAGAATGATTAAATCCGGTTCTTTCCCTAAGACCTGCACAGACCTATTTCTCCCTAGGCGAACCATGAATGCTAACGCATCTATCTCAGTGAGGAGTCTTGGAGCTCCTCCTACTGGTATGTGAAGCCATTCGAGTACCCCATGGTCTTGCCACAGTGCCTCTACTACTGTGGGGGTGGAGTTGAAGATTAGAAGGTTTACCGGAGAGGAGGGGGAGAATCGAACAAGGTGCATGTCCTGGAGGGCCTGGTTAACCCTTTGCAGTGCCAAGGAGGCCTCAGGAGTTAACTTACGTTTTGAAGAGGGCTGTTTGTTTCCTTTCAACAGGTCAAACAGTGGTTGGAGGCAGCTTGTGGGCAGATAGAGATACTGCCTAAGCCAATTTAAATTTCCTAGAAAACTTTGTAAAGAAGCAAGAGTAAGGTTAGAAAGGAAGGTAACATTAGGTTTTAAGGGACGAATTTGCGTTAGAGAAATCTCTGAACCTAGGAAGGATATTGGAGGGATTAGCTGTATCTTCTCAGGGGCTACATTAAGGCCGCTTTTCTTTAATGCAGGAATGAGAAAATCACATAAGGCATAGAGATCTGTATCTGATTTTCCCCATATTAAAATATCATCTGTATAATGAAAAATATTAAGGCCCTTATGAATATATGGGACAAGGGCAGATTTAACAGCCTCCTGACAAATTGTAGGATTATTGGCCGTACCCTGGGGCAGCACCACCCATTCAAATCTATCAGCAGGGCTGGCATTATTAATAGACGGAACAGAGAAGGCAAAACGTTTACAATCTCTTGGATGCAAGGGGATAGAGCTGAAACCGCAGCGGCAGGGGCCGGGGGCAGAGCTGAAACCGGGACGGCAGGGGCTGGGGTGGGGTTTAGGAACGCAGAAGCTGCAGGCGGAGCTGAAACAGCAGCAGCAGGGGCTAGGGGCGGAGCTGAAACCGCAGCGGCAGGGGCCGGGGGCGGAGCTGAAACCAGGACGGCAGGGGCAGGGGCGGGGTTCAGGAAAGCTGCAGGCGGAGCTGAAACCGGAATGGCAGGGGCAGGGGCGGGGTTCAGGAACTCAGAAGCTGCAGGCGGAGCTGAAACCACAGCCATGATTAAGCTCTGTGTGGTCTTAATATTTACCTATGGCCAGGCTCAGAGCCTGACCAAATGACAAAAATAATGACGAAACCTTTACTGTACTCTATAAGATTGATCATAATGGAACAAGCAATAGCAGTAGTGCAGTATTTTTCAGGAGGCCCCAAGAGTAAAAAATGTTTTCCCCTTTATCTACACCACTTTAGTGTTGCCCCTAAAATATGGAAAAAGATTGGTAGTTCCCACAGTGGAGGGGCCACCTTACATGACATGATTAATGCAAAGTTATGGTACCTGCCTAGATACAATGGGCCTTTTAATCTACCATCCACCACTATGCTCCCACCTCCTTATACAAGAATAGTACACAAGAACCTAGGTTACACAGTGAGCATATACAGAAGATGGATTCTAGCTAGAGAGTTTAACTTGGAACAAAACCAAACAAAACTCCTCGATCAAACATTGGAACAGATTTTGTGAAAAATGGGTTGCTCAATTTGTTTAAGGGACCTAGAAACATAACAAGCTTGAACTTTCTATAAACCATTGTCTTCTGATACATAGGGCCAAGAGAATGACATAAAAGGTAGAATATTAATCAATAGGACATTTGCCTAGCACACAGGTACAAGAAGAACAAAAGACACAGAAACGGTGATGTGGTCTCTAGGACAGAAAGTGCCCCTGGAATGTAAATGTTCCACAAAGCAGGAGATGTTTCCTACCTGTGCTGTTCTTACTTGGTGATTTTTGTTTCAAAAATAATCAAAGGCTTGGTGGTTTTTGTTTTAATAATCAATACCTTGGTGATTTTTGTTTGAATGATCTAAGCCTTATGAGACTATAAAATAAAGTTCTGGGGTGGGGGTAGATAGCATAATGGTTTTTCAAAGAGACTCTCATGCCTAAAGCTCCAAAGTCCCGTGTTCAATCCCCTGCACCACCATACCAGAGCTGAGCAGTGCTCTGGTAAAAAATAAATAAAATAAAATAAATAAAGTTCTGCTTAAGTAAGACAGAGATGTCTTCTTGAGCTTGATTCAGCATCAACTCACTCGTCTCTCATTCTTCATTCTTCATTCTTCGCCGATGCCCCTCCTCCTTCAGGCTAACCCTAATAACCTGTTGGGGCTGGCTCCCAGCAGTAAATACTCTGACAGATAGCTTCAATCTCATGCACAATAGGGCCTCCTAGGTAAATAACAGACACACTAACTATAACTAACAATAGGATGTACCTTGTGCACATGCTCTTGTGCTATTTGGTCCAGTTTGGCCAAGCTTAAGTCACCCTTGTCCTTAGTAATCCAAGCAGTGTTCCCTTGACCTTCTGTCACAATCTCAGCCTTTCCCAGTGATTGCATTTTCTTGTCCCTGTAGAGACAAGTGTCTGGTCTGATTAGTTGTTGGTCTGGGAGGTTCACATATTCTAAAATAGGTACTTGTCTGATTGCCTCTCGAATAGGGGAGTCCCTATAGAGTCTAGGCCTGTTGTTTAACTCAGAAGATGCCTTTACTATTGCTTCCTCAAGATTTTTATATTCACTGTTCGTTAATTTAGCTTTAATGAGCCCATTCCATCTCTACATAATCTGCTGCTATTGGGTTGTAAGCTATATGGAATTCCCATATGATACCTATGTTCTGTGCCTATTGTTGGATCATGTTTCCAGTAAAGTGTGTTCCTTGAGATCAAGGAGCTAACTGTATGACAGTTGGAATACCATATACTGATATCCAATTGCATAAAGTAAAAATAGCCAGATTCTGGTAGGGGCTGTTGCCACTTCTTGCTAATCCTAGACCTGTTCATACATCCACTATTGTACAAGCATATCTGTCCCTGTACTGTTTTAGGGGTCCTATACAATCTATTTGGTGGGTATGGTTAAAATGTAATTTTATTGCAGTCTGTCCTGGGTATCTGTGAGAAAATCTATTTGTTCATTTGGGCAATTCTTATAGGACCTGATAGCTTCCTTTGCCGTGTGCCAAGTGACTTTGGCATTCCTTTCTTGAAACCACTTGTGTGTTCCATGATTCCCGGAATGCCCTAAAAACTCATGAACTTCTAAGATTTCCTCTAGTGTGATGGGTCTAATCTGGGAGTCCCTTTTTAACTTTAATTTTGTTCCTGTGTTTTCTGTCACTCTCCATCCCCTGTCTATTTTTCCTATAATGCTGCTAATTTATCAACCTCATTATTATATTTAGTCTGTAAAGATTCATCTTTCTTATGAGCATCTACATGGTATACCTGAATTTTGATGTCTCTCCCAATCTGGTGTAGCTCCTTCCATGCTTCCTTACTCCAAATCGCCTTTCCATTGATTTTCCAATCTGTATGTTCCCATTTTCCTGACCTTAAGTCTATCTCATTCACTACACACCATGAGTCAGAGAACAAATGTAAATCCTTTCTCTCCTTCAAAGACTTTCTGGCAGCTAAAAGAGCTGCTATAACTTCTGCATGTTGTGTGGAGTGGGACATGCCTTGATCAATAATGATCATGTTATCGGATGGTCCAGTGCTGCGGCTTTCCATCTTACCATGTTATTTTGGGTGGTAGTGGAACCATCAGTGAACCAGAGAGGAGGAGTATTGCCCTGGTCACCATCGTTCAATAGGTATCTGTTTCTGGGGACGGGAGGTGTGTTTGGGAGAGGTATATACCCACCCCTCCCACCCCCCCCCCAGAGCTTGTTGTAACAACTGCTCGGACACCATGGGTACCATCTGTGGAGGTAAGAAACCAACTGTTACTTGTTAGAGACTTTTACCCAGAAACCAACTGTTACTTCTTAGACACTGTTACACTGAAACCAACTGTTACTTGTTACAGACTGTTATACTGAAACCAATGGTTCCTTGTTACAGCTGTTAAACTGAAACTAATTGCTCTTGTTCCCTGTACTATAAAAAACGGAGAGTGAGAAATTTGCTATCATCAGTGCAGACTCTCCCCTTGTGTGGACAGATGTCAGCCGCCCAAGCTTAAGCTTGCGAATAAAGACTCTTGCTCTTGCATGTAATTCTGGTCTTTCTTGTGTGAGATCGGAACTGGAACTTCTGTGCACAACACCATCCTCTTCTCTTCCAGGGATACCCCAGGAAGAAACTGGACAGATACCATTTCCATTGAAGCACTTTTCCTTCCATGGGTAGGCCAGTCCATGCCTCTGCCGGTGCCTCAACCCAATCTAATATGGGCAGAGTAGTTTGGAGGACTACCAGATTATTCCTCAAAATAGAGTGGCACGTTCTCAAAGCTTCATAGACTGTCTATACATACTTTTCAAACAAGGAAAATTTGTTCTCTGACCATGGGAATCTTTTACAATAAAATCCTACGGGAGTTAGCCTGCTCTGTTGCCTAACAAATTTATTCCAGTTTCCCCAGCTGAGTTTATAGAATACATCAATGACTACTGTTTGACCTTTTTTTAATATCAGTGAGCTCCTTATATTCTATAACTCTCTTCTTCACTATGCCAAAGGCCTCTTCTTGTGGTTCTCCGCATTCAAAATCTTCAGTTTTCTTAGTTATGTCATATAAAGATTTAAGCATCATTTGTAAGTGTGGTATGTGGTTCCTCCAATACATGAATGTACCTACTATAGCTTGCTGGGTTTGAGACTTATTCTGTGGTGTTCATAGGGCTTTAATTTTGTCTATTGCAGCCTCGGGAATTTTAGGTCCCGTGTTTGACCAATGTACTCCTAAGAACTTTACACTTTTGGGAGTTGGATGGTAGCATAATGGGTTAAGTGCACATGGCACAAAGCACAAGGACTGGTGTAAGTGTCCTGGTTTGAGCCCCTGGCTCTCCACCTGCAGGGGTGTTGCTTCACAAGCAGTGAAGCAGGTCTGTAGGTGCCTGTCTTTCTCTCCTCCTCTCTGTGTTCCCCTCCTCTCTCCATTTCTCTCCTATCTAACAACAATGACAACAGCAATAATAACTACAATGATAAAAACAACAAGTGCAACAAAAGAGAAAATAAAAGAGAAAGGATGAAAGAAACAAAAAGGAACTCTACACTTTGAGCAGGGTTTGGACCTTAGCCTGATTAATAGTCTATCCCTGTTGTCTCAGTTGTTTAACAGAGCCTGTGTCACAGCTTCCTTATTATGCCCTATAGTTAAAAGATCAGCTACATAAGAAAAAAATTCACATCCCTTTGGTAGCTGTAATGTCTCTAAGCTCCATCTGAGTCTGGTATCTTGTGCTTTGCTCCATATGCACTTAACATGCTGCACTACCGCCTGACCCCTGTTCTACTAGATTTTGGTGGATGCTTTTGTTGAAGAAAAATTTAAAGGGTGGGATAGAGATGTCAGTCAAATTTGTGGGCTTGGTAATGTTCCTAACAGGCAGGATAACTCACTACATGTTTCCATAACCTCTTCTGTTTCCATTGCACAGCTAGGGTATTATACCTTTTATTCACCACAGTATCTTCCATCTAGGGGCCATACTGTCTAGTGAAGAGGCTGTGCTGCTAGATTTAAACAGAGTCTCAAGCTATTGCTGTGATTGATCTTCCATTTTCTGGCCTGAAAGACATTCAGGGAAAGAGGAAGAGATGGCAGTTTCTTGGGTAAGTGACTTGCCCCACATCAGATTCTGTTTCTTTTTCCTCTTGAATACTTTGTCCTTTAATTTATACATGTTTAATTTACTGTTTCTGTTTTGCACATCTTATTTCTGTATCTCTGTCTCTTTCTCTTTCTTTCTGCCAGGGCACTGCTCATCCTTGGCTTTCATCTCTGGCTTATATCCCTGGCTTATAGTCAGCCAATAGAACCTAGTAGCTGAGAACCTCAGGCAGAAACTTTGTTATCTTCCCCTCTCTTTATTATTTATTTCTTTAGTTTTTTTAAAATTATTTTTATTTATTTTCCTGTTTGTTGCCCTTGTTTTTATTCTTGCTGTTGTTGTTGAATTCGTCATTGTTGGATAGGACAGAGAGAAATGCAGAGAGGGGGAGAGAAAGACAGACACCTGCAGTCCTGCTTCACTGCCTGCTTCACTCCCCTGCAAGTGGCTTGAATCGGTATCCTTATGCTGATTCAAGCCCTTTGCGCCACCTGCACTTAAACACTGCACTACCGCCTGACTCCCGTGAATGATTTTTTAAAAAAAATTTATTTGTTTTTATTATTTATTCCTTTTGTTGCCCTTGTTTTATTGTGTAGTTATTATTGATGTCATTGTTGTTGGATAGGACAGAGAGAAATGGAGAGAGGAGGGGAAGACGGGGAGAGAAAGACTGACACCTGCATACCTGCTTCACCGCCTGTAAAGTGACTCCCCTGCAGGTGGGGAGCCGGGGGCTCGAACTGGGATCCTTCTGCTGGTCCTTGTGCTTAGCGCCACCTGTGCTTAACCTGCTGTGCTACCGCCTGACTCCCTCGTGAATGAGTTTTAATTTCCCTGTGATTAAACATCTTACTGTGTTTATTTATGTTACTCTACTGAGTTGTGTGAGAGTATATATTGCTGATTGTCCTTTTGATGTATATTATGTAAATATGTTTTCTTATTTTTATTACTGCATCTTGTTGTCTTGGTGATAGGTCTTGTCATTATACCAAATGTTTTCAGTTTGTTGTAGTCTCAGTGGTTCACTTGTCCATTTATTTATTTATCTTTGATGTTGAGCTCAGGTCTCTGAAGACATTTCCCATTCAGATATTATGTACTGTACTGAGGATGACTTCTGTAGACTTTTTTGGAGACTAGTCTAACATCCAAGTGCTTAATGTATTTTAAGTTGACCCATGGTGTCATGTGATGGTGGTGTTTGGTTTTTATATGCATGCGGTGACTGACTCATTTTCCACAACATCATTTTTTAAAAAAATTATTTATTCCCTTTTGTTCCCCTTGTTGTTTTATTGTTGTAGTTATCATTGCTGTCATTGTTGTTGGATAGGACAGAGAGAAATGGAGAGAGGAGGGGAAGACAGAGAGGGAGAGAGAAAGACAGACACCTGCAGACCTGCTTCACCGCTTGTGTTATGACTCCCCTGCAGGTGGGGAGTCGGGGCTTTAACCGGGAGCCTTATGCCAGCTTTTGTGCTTTGCGCCACCTGTGCTTAACCCGCTGCGCTACAGCCCGATTCCCTCCGACATCATTTTTTACAGAGACTTCACCTATTTACTTTCAGCATCATTTTCTTGCTTTAAACATGTTCTTTGGGATTTTGATGGAGACTGCAGAGCATGTATATGCCACTTTTATAATGGTCATTTAGTTTAGAAAATCATTAATAATTCACCAGTAATCAACATTTTTGTTTGTCTTATGTCTTTGTTTCACAGCAATTTACAGTTTTGAAGATTATTTCTTGAAAAAATTTTGTTGCAAATGTATGGGAGTCAGGCAGTAGCACTGTGGGTTAAGTGCATGTGGTGCAAAACAGTTTTCTTTTGCCCTCTTATTTTTTTCTGCCACCATGTTATTTCTTGAGCTCAGAGTCAGAGCATGAATCCAATACTCAAGGAAGCCATTTTTTCTTTCTATTTTATTTGATAGGATAGCAAGAAATGGAGAGTGGATCAGAGGTCAAGAAAGAGCCATGTGCAGGCCTGTTCAATGCTTATGAAGTGTCCCTCACACAGGAGGGAAGCAAGCCTCAAACCTCCATTTCTGTCTGTTCTATCCAACAATGACAAGATCGATAACAACTGCAACAATAAAAACAAGGACAATAAAAGGGAAAATAAATAAATACAATAACATAATGCTTTTTTAAACAATTATATTTTACTTCTTATTATAGAGGGAAATTGAGAGGGATGTAGGTTACTGGATAACAGTTCTTTTCTCTGCCACCAGGGTTATTTCTTGAGCTCAGTATCAGAACTTTTGCTCAAGAAATGTATCTTTTCTTTCCATATTATTTGACAGGACATACAGAAATGGAGAGTGGAACAGGGGTAGAGAGAGACATTTCCAGGCTTGTATCACTACTCATGAAGTGTCCCCCTCTCAGGTGGGAAGCACTTTCAATCCTAGGTCCTGTGTCATGGTGATATGTACACTTAAGTAGGTGCAACAGTGCCCTGCACCTGATAATTCTTATTTATTTTTTTAACATTCTTGCGTTTTTTTAACCTTTTTTTTTTTTTGGACAGTGACACTACAGAGAGCCTTAATGTGGTATGATCACTATAAAACTATAATTTCCATGCTTTCATAATAATATTAATTTTATAAAGAGCCATGTGTGGCTAGAGATGTTTCATTTCTAATAAACTTATACTCATCATGTGTTTTTTTTATCCCATTTTTTTTTTTTTAATCACTGTGGCTTCATTATAAATTTGTTACACCTGTGGTCCTGGAGGTGGCGCAATGATAAAGCTTTGGAGTCTTAAGCATGAGGTCCCGAGTTCAATCTGTGGCAGCACATGTGCCAGAGTGATGTCTGGTTTTTTCTCTCTTCTTCTTTTTCATAAATAAGTAAAATATTAAAAAAAAAATTATTACACCCAGTGGCCATTTTTTTATTATTTATATTTTTGTGTTTTATATCAGTGAAGAGAATTTAATAAGGCTATTGAAGTAGAGATATCTATATCTCTGTATCAGGTGAAATTATTATTCATGTATGATAAATGAAATTAATGTTTATTTTTTCTTTTAATGAGAAGAACTGCAGGTACTACGAAAACACACCAGACTTTGAGCTCTTAAGTCCCCAGGGGCTATAGGTTCCATTCGAGTTATCCTCTACTTTACTGTCCCTATCAAATTCTCTTTACCTATATAAACTTTACATTATAAATAAGGAAGACAATATCCACAACTGCTCAGCACTTGTGAAGTGTGCCTCACCTCTGTGCATGTGAAAACTAGGTTATTGGATCTTGGTCCTTTTATATAGGCAGCCTGAGCACCATTTGAGTTGTTGGCTCCCACACAGCCACTAAGGTTTTATCATCTACTAATTATAAATCTATAGAGGGGGAATAGTGAGAATAGGTTTATCTCTCTGTTCTCAGGGCCTCGTGAAGTAGAGTCCAATGTTCTAATGAATGTACCACCTTCTAGAGCATGATTAAGAGGTATTTGGTTTTCAAGTCACCAAAGACATGTTTGCAGATGAGACAATCATTCACAGGCTTCCTAAAGTAGAGACTGAATGGCTAATCTGCTGTTGCTCGCATTTTCTCACATGATCACATTGCACATATTTTAGGGCTCAGTGACCTATGAAGATGTAACTGTGATTTTCACTCAAGAGGAGTGGGCACTATTAAATTCTTCAGAGAAGAAACTCTACAGAAATGTGATGTGTGAAAACTTGAGGAACTTTCTTTCAATAGGTAACTCTAATCGCCTTAATTTTTCAACTAGAAGAGAAATCATTTTTTGTTCACCAGTGTAGAAATGGCTATACTGTTCAGTGAGCAAGGTTTTATTGTGACTCATGAGGGATCAAGAATTCAATCTATTTGTATAATTTCTAATACTTTTTATATTTTGTAATTTTAGAAAAGATACAAGAACATTCCACCAAAGGGCAGCATATCTTGCATGGTAATAAACAAAGGTGAGAGTTACATTTACAATAAAGTGTGATGTACCACCTAAGAAGCTACTGTGTTTTCAAAAGTGTTGTCTCTAATTTACTGAGATCAGGTGCCTGCATGGTTTCTCTGTATAAGGGGACTCATACGTTCTTCATGGTGTGCTTTCTACTGATGTAGCAATTGCATATGACCCCTTTTAATACAGTTCATTCAGAAAATGAAAGTTATAGGCACTGCCAGAAATAGATCAATTTTTTTAATAAGCAAATCAATAATACTTCATGACTAGATTATAGAACAGTTTGACAAGTGACTCCAATGTGATGTATGTGATGTACATGACTGAAGTTCCCATCTGAGTCACTGAGGACCATAATGGTGTTCTTACATTATCTGTCTTTTCTCCACTTTATAGGAAAATCTTTCTGACATGTAAAAAGTAAATGGAAATTTTTAAAAGGGAGCAAAGTTGCTAAGTATTTATAAAATAGTACACTTTGAAGCAATAAGAATATCTTCAATGTATGACTATCTATATATTTTTTTAATATTTCTAATTTACTTTCTCTTTTGATGTCCTTGTTTTTCATTGTCGTAGTTATTATTGTTATTGATGTAGTCATTGTTAGATAGGACAGAGAGAAATGGAGAGAGGAGGGAAAGACAGAGGGGGAGAGAAAGATAGATACCTGCAGATCTGCTTCACCACCTGTGAAGCAACCTCCTCCTGCAGGTTGGGTGCCGGAGGCTCGAACTGGGATCCTTTCAAATATCTACATTTTTATGATACTTAGAGGTAGCCCTTCCAGAAAAGATCAATATTTTCAGTGAAAAATATTTCAACACAAATCCAAAAGTTGTTACTTCCAAATATATGTTCAATTAGTGCATGACAAATATCTGTAATGATATATTTGGCATAATATCTTTATATGAAAGTATGTAGTTATTATTATGGGTTTTTATTTTTATTTATTTAGTTATGTATTGGATAGAGACACGCAGAAATCAATATGAATGGGGATGTAGAAAGGGGAGAGACAACGACTCCTGCATTTCTACTTCACCACTTGCAAAGCTTTCCGTCTGCAGGTGAGGATGGGCCCTTGAACCCTCTTCTTTGCTTGTTATAGCATGTGCGCTCAGGCAGATACACCACTGCCCTGCCATTTTTACCATTTTTTTTATCTTACTTTTAACTTGAGATCTTTTTATTATTTTTCAATATCTGTGATTTTTTTCAGTATATGTTTTTTAAAATAATTATTATCCCTTTTGTTTTCGCTGTTTTTTATTGTTGTAGTTATTATTGTTGTTGTTATTGATGTTGTCATTGTTGGACAGGACAGAGACAAATGGAAAAAGAAGGGGGAAGACCGAGAGTGGGAGAGAAAGATAGACACATACAGTCCTGCCTGTGAAGCGTCTCCCCTGCAGGTGGGGATCCAGGGTCTCAAACCAGGATCCTTACAGTTTGTGCCACCTGTGCTTAACCCACTTTGCTACCACCCGACTCCCTCAGTATATGTTTTATTCAAATCTATTTCTAATGTCTGATTTTGTGGCTTATTAAGTAAAATAATGTCCTGCATTTTGATAATCAATTAGTGTTATTCATTGAAATGTCATTAATTAATTGTTAATTATTTTACAGTAATACAACAGTAAAAATCTCTGAGGGCAAAGATAGTGAGAATGCTGGAATATCTCAAGAATGTGAAGTATACAGCAAATTATTCACTTATCCTATTCATCTTCAAAAACACGTAAGAATTCACAGTGGAGAGAAACCCTATGAATATAAACAATGTAATGGAACATTCAAGAGACCCAGTCATCTTTGGAAACATGAAAAAACTGACAGTGGAGAGAAACCCTATGAGTGTAAACAATGTAGTAAAACATTCACTCAAGCTGGTCATTTTCATATACATGAACGAACTCACAGTGGAGAGAAACGCTATGAATGTAAACAGTATAGTAAAAAATTCAGTGATTCCAGTAGTCTTCGGGCACATGAAAGAATTCACAGTGGAGAGAAACCCTATGAATGTAAACAATGTAGTAAAACATTCAGTTCTTCCTGTAGTCTTCGGACTCATGAAAGAATTCACAGTGGATATAAACCCTATGAATGTAAACTATGCAGTAAAACATTCATTTATGCCAGTTATCTTTGGGCACATGAAAGAACTCACAGTGGAGAGAAACCCTATGAATGCAAACAGTGTAGTAAAACATTCAGTTATTGCAGTAATCTTCGGAGACATGAAAGAATTCACAGTGGAGAGAAACCCTATGAATGTAAACTATGTAGTAAAACATTCAGTTGTTCCAGTAGTCTTTGGGCACATGAAAGAATTCACAGTGGAGAGAAACCCTATGAATGTAAACAGTGTAGTAAAATATTCAGTGATTCCAGTAGTCGTCGGGAACATGAAAGAATTCACAGTGGAGAGAAACGCTATGAATGTAAACAATGTAGTAAAACATTCGGGTATTCCAGTCATCTTCGGAGACATGAACGAATTCACAGGGGAGAGAAACCCTATGAATGTAAACAATGTAGTAAAACATTCAGTGATTCCTGTACTCTTCGGATACATGAAAGAATTCACAGTGGAGAGAAACCCTATGAATGTAACCATTGTAGTAAAACATTCAGCCAATCCAGTAGTCTTCGGGCACATGAAAGAATTCACAGTGGAGAGAAACCCTATGGTTGCAAACTGTGTAGTAAAACATTCAGTTATGCCAGTAGTCTTTGGGCACATGAAAGAATTCACAATGGAGAGAAACCCTATGAATGCAAACTGTGTAGTAAAACATTCCATGATTGCAGTAGTCTTCAGAGACATGAAAGAATTCACACTGGAGAGAAACCCTATGAATGTAACCATTGTAGTAAAACATTCAGGCAATCCAGCAGTCTTAGGGAACATGAAAGAATTCACAGTGGAGAGAAACCCTATGAATGTAAACTGTGTAGTAAAACATTCAGGCATTCCAGTAGTCTTCGGGCACATGAAAGAATTCACAGTGGAGAAAAACCCTATGAATGTAAACAGTGTAGTAAAATATTCAGTGATTCCAGTAGTCGTCGGAGACATGAAAGAATTCACAGTGGAGAGAAACCCTATGAATGTAAACAATGTAGTAAAACATACAGTTCTTCCAGTAATCTTTGGGCACATGAAAGTATTCACAGTGGAGAGAAACCCTATGAATGTAAACAATGTAGTAAAACATTCAGTTATGCCAGTAGTCTTCAGAGACATGAAAGAATTCACAGTGGAGAGAAACCCTATGAATGTAACCAATGTAGGAAAACATTCAGGCAATACAGTAGTCTTCGGGCACATGAAAGAATTCACAGTGGAGAGAAACCCTATGATTGCAAACTGTGTAGTAAAACATTCGGTTATGCCAGTAGTCTTTGGGCACATGAAAGAACTCACAGTAGAGAGAATCCCTATGAATGCAAACTGTAGGAAAACATTCCGTGATTGCAGTAGTCTTCAGAGACATGAAAGTATTCACACTGGAGAGAAACCCTATGAATGTAAACAATGTAGTAAAGCATTCGGGCATTCCAGTCATCTTCGGAGACATGAAAGAATTCACAGGGGAGAGAAACCCTATGAATATACACAATGTAGTAAAACATTTCAGCAGTCTGCTGGTCTTCAGAGACATGAAAGAATTCACAGTGAAGAGAAACCCTATGAATGCAGACAGTAGTAAAACATTCTGTGATTCCAGTCGTCGTCGGAGACATGAAAGAATTCATAGTGGAAAGAAACCCTATGAATGTAAACAATGTAGTAAAACATTCAGTGATTCCGGTAATCTTCGGGGGCATGAAAGACTTCACAGTTGAGAGAAACCCTATGAATGCAGTGTAGTAAAACATTTAGTTGTTGCAGTAGTCTTCAGTAACAATAACATAAAACGTATAATAAAAATGGAAAACAGACAACAAAAGGTAAAAAAAAATAAAAACAAAAATATAATGAGGAAAAAGAGACAAAAACCTTTATTTCGGTTCAACACTCATGAAGTTTTCCCTTTTGCAGTTAGGGAGCAGGGGCTTGAATTTGGTTACTTTTGCATGGTACCATGTGCACCTCACTAAACCCTATCACCAAGTACCCATTGAAAAAAATTTTTTAATACAGGGTAAGGTTTTGCATCATCTGAACTAGACCAAAAAAAAAAAAGAAAAAGAATATTGGGAGTCAAGCTGTAGTGCAGGTGGCACAAAGCCCCAGGACCTGTGGCTGAGAAAGCTGTGGTATACACACACAATGGAATACTATGCAGCTGTTACGAACAATGAACCCACCTTCTCTGACCCATCTTGGACAGAACTAGAAGGAATTATGTTATTTGAGCTAAGTCAGAAAGATAAAGATGAGTATGGGACGATCCCACTCATCAACAGAAGTTCAGAAAGAAGATCAGAAAGGGAAAGTAAAAGCAGGATATGACTAAATAGAGAGTAGGACACCACCATAAAAACTCTGTGGTGAGTTGGAGGGTGGACATTCGGCTTCCCAGGATGTCAGGGGAGGGGTTTCAAGGGTGGGTGGGTGGAATGGGACACAGTCTTGGTGGTGGGAATGGTGTTTATGTACACTCCTATTAAACTATAATCATATAAATCACTAATATGAGGGGGGAAATTGATTGTATGTCTCAAAGTTTTTAAAACACAGACAGCCTTTGTATACATAGTCTGAGTCTTTGATATGCGGACTTTCTCAAAAGCCTACACCAGGTAGAACAGAAGCAACCGGTGGCACAGCTATATACGAGATACTGGGTATTAAACAGCAAACCCTAACAAAGGGACTTTTCAATGTTAACCCAATTACCAAATAATGTGACGATAACAATAACTATCCATTGTCTTCTTGAACCCTAAGAGACTCTAAGCCCATGGCTCCCCACCTGCAGGGGGATTTCTTCAAAGCAGTTAAGCAGGTTTGTGGGTGTCTATCTTTCCTCGTGTTTGTCTTCCCCTTGTCTCCATTTCTCTTTGTCCCATCCAACATTGACGACATCATTAACAATAACTACAGCAATAAAAAGGCCAACAAAAAGTGAATAAATATTTCTTTTTTTAAAATTTTTTATTTAAGAAAGGATTAATGAACAAAAACATAAGGTAGGAGGGGTACAACTCCACACAATTCCCACCACCCAATCTCCATAACCCACCCCCTCCCAAGATAGCTTTCCCATTCTCTAGCCCTCTGGGAGCATGGACCCAGGGTCATTGAGGGTTGCAGAAGGTAGAAGGTCTGGCTTCTGTAATTGCTTCCCCGCTGAACATGGGTGTTGAATGGTCGGTCCATACTCTCAGTCTGCCTCTCTCTTTCCCTAGTAAGGTGTATCTCTGGGGAAGCTGAGCTCCAGGACACATTGGTAGGGTCTTCAATCCAGGGAAGCCTGGCCAGCATCCTGGTGTCATCTGGAACCTGGTGATTGAAAAGAGAGTTAACATACGAAGCCAAACAATTTGTTGAGCAACCATGGATCCCAAGCTTGGAATAGTGGAGAGGAAGTGTTAGGGAGGTACTCACTGCAAACTCTAGTCTTCTGCTTTCAGGTATATATTTTGCAGTAGTTTATAGATACGTGTGAACATAAGCTCTCTCTCACAGAAACTGGTGTATATCTAGGTTATGGGACTTTGTTAGAAAGTGAACTACCTGAGATGGAATAAATATTTTTTTAAAATTAAAAGAGGAATGTTGCCAGGTCTGGAGTTGGGTCAGTGAGTGAAATGTCTGCCTTGCTCCGTGGGCAGCCATCTTCCGGTCAGCCCTGGCCCTGTCATGAGGTCGAACCATTCAAGAGCCCCCGTTTCTTTGGTACTTGGGACAATCAGCAAAGAACTGAAGAGTGAGACACGGGAGTTTGAAGCAAAGAAGTTTTCATACAGTATTAGCAAGCAGACATACACTCTGGGGGGTTTCTGTAGAGTGACTCTCGAGTTACAAAGTATTTTATGGTTTTTACTCAATAGGGAAACTGCATCTCTGAGGTGGAAATGACGTGCCTGGTTGACAAGCTGGTAACACCCTGTATGTGCTCAGTGCCTGTAATTACAATTCTTACAGAAGCTTTAGGGGGCGTTATGGAGCATAAATCACAGTGGTTATTTCTACGTTGCTTAAAAAAAATTTTATTCTTCTTTATTGGATAGAGACAGCCAGAGATCAAGAGGGAAGGGGGAGGCAGAGAGGGAGAGAGACTTGCAGCCCTACTTCAACACTCCTGAAGCTTTCCCCCTGCATGTGTAACCTACTGCTTGAGCCCAGGTCTCTGTGCACTGTAATGTGAAAACAGTTCTCACCAACAGAGTTCTCCATTGGGATCTTCCCTATTCTTTACCTCCATGAGAGTATGGACCAAAGATCTTTCTGGAGTGCAGAAGGTGGAAGATTTGTCTCCTGTAACTTCTTCTCCACTGGACATGGGTGTTAGTAGATGGATCCACACCCCCAGCCTGTTTCTGTCTTTCCCTAGTGGGGCACCTTCCTCTGGGGAGGTGAGACTTTGGGACACATTGGTGAGGTCCTCTGCCCAGGGAAGTCAGGATGCTGTCATAGTAGCATCTGCATAGCAACTTGGTGACTGAAAGTTGCGAAGATAGAAAGCAGGACAAGTTGTTTAATAAACAGGATCCAAAAGTAGAAATAGGGCAGATGAAATTAGGGGTCTTCATGTGGGAAGACGCTAAGACGTCTATTTTAGGTATGTTCTGAGTGGCCCATGACTTTAATTTTACCTAAGCCAGACAGCTAACATGCAGGTGGACTAAAATTGTAGTCTGCTATGATGGTGTCAGAGTTGATAATAGGACTAGAAAGCTGGGTTAGAGCAGAGAGTATTTATAAATATTTGAAAGGTATATAAATACCATTAGATTTAATCTTCCACCTGACTAGGATCCATATTAGCATTCTGTTTTTTTAATATCCTTACTAATTTATTTTTTGATAGAGAAATTTGGAGAGAAGAGAGTGGGAGAGAGACACCTGAAGCCCTGATTCACCATTCATGAGGCTTTCCCTCTGCAGGTGTGGAGCAGGGTCTTGAGCCCAAGTCCTTAGCTCTGTAATTTGCTTAACCAGGTGTGCCACCACCTGGCCCCACATTCTGTTTTTAATGAGATGCCTGGACTTTAAAAAGAGAAGTTAATTGATCCCAGCTTCTGTGTCTCAAAAGAATTTTGGTCATTTGCTCAAAGGTCCATAATAGAGATGACCAGAGGGCTCTGGAGTCCAACTCCATCAGGACCCAGAGAGAACAGCAAGAAAGGAGCATCTGGATATAGTCAAAGGTGTAGTTGTGGCTTGGAGAGAAAGAGAAGGGCTGGGGAGACAGCATAATGGTTATGGAAAAAGACCTTCATGCCTGAGGCACCAGAGGTCCCAGGTTCAATCCCCAGCCCAACTATAAGGCTGAGCTGAGCAGTTCTCTGGAGATAAAAAAAAGGGATTCGGGAGGTAATATAGTGGATAGGCATTAACTCTCAAGTATGAGGTCCTGAGTTCAATCCCTGGCAGCACATGTACCAGAGTGATGTGTGTTTCTCTCCTGTCTTCATGAATAAATTTTTAAAAAAGAAATAAGAAAAAAATAGGATCTCTTTTGGAATGGAAAATAAGATGGGACCATGAGGGAAAAAATGGACTAGTATAGACAGTTGTAGAAAATAATAATTAACTCATCTGTAACCTTGTGAGAACTGTCAATTCCAGTGGAGGGAATGGGGACACAACTCAGGGAGCAACGTGAAATACCCTATAATTTTATAAATCAATATTAAAATTGAAAAAATAAGTAAAATTGAAAAATATTTCAGGAGAAAAACGAATAGAGAGGGAAGTTATAGATACATATCTTGGGAGTGGGAGGAGGGGTGATATAGAAATAAACATTTGTGGGAGTCGGGTGGTAGCACACTGTGTTAAGTGCACATGACAAAGCGTATCACTGGAGTAAGGATCCTAGTTTGAGCCCCCAGTTCCACACCTGCAAGGGGGAGTCACAAACATTGAAGCAGTTCTGTAGGTGTCTATCTTTCTCTCCCCCTCTCTGTCTTCCACTCCTCACCATTTCTGTCTGTCCTATCCAACAACAATGACATTCTTGTCACACATTTCTAAGTGTCTGCCACATTATTGAGAAGCACACTCAAAAGTTGAAATCATATTTAAAATACTAAAATGATAGGGCAGAAAGTAGAGAGCATAAAGGTTATGCAAAGACACTCTCATGCCTGAGGCTCCAAAGCCCCAAGTTCAATCCCCCCACCACTAGAAGCCAGAGATAAACAGTGCTCTTGTTGAAAACTAAAAAGATCAGTACTTCTAGCCATTATGGTGAATCCTTAAATACAGATTGGAATGTCATGTTATCCAGCAATTTCACTAGGAGTCATAGACCCAAAAGATAGAACAGCACTGATTCAGAGGGATATGCATAACCCCATGGTTACAGTGGTCATATTTCATAATATCAAAAACCTAGAAACAAACAAAATGCTCTTTGACAGACGACTGGGAAAAAATGTAATGGGGCACATAATAGAGTATAATTCAGCAATAAAACATGATATTGTGTCCACTGGGATGAAGTGGATAGAACGAAGCAAGTAAGGTGAACAACTTCAGAATGGTTTCACTCATATGTGGAATAGAGAGACTTGAGAATACAAATGTGAATAAAAGTCAACCTATATTTAAGAATGGGAGAGCTAAAACAACAAGGACAACAAAAAGGGAATAAGTAAATACAAAAAAAAATTTTTTAAATGGGAGAGCTGTAGTTGTTATCTATGGGCGTGGCAATGGGGACACCATCCTTTGGTGATGAGAGTGGTGAAAAAGAAGTAAATAGAGGCCAGAAGGATGCTTATTGCACATGTTGCAATGTGCAAGCACCTGGGTTTGGATCCCCAGCCCCCACCTGTTGGGGGACTGTGGTGAAGCAGGGTTGCAGGTGTCTCCCTCTCTATCCCATTCCTCTCGATTTCTGGCTGTCTCTAATAAATAATTAAATAAATACAATACAATTAAAATAATTAGATACATGTAAAGTATATCAAAAGTAATGTTCCATAATATAATCTTTTTTAAAATTTCTTTAATGGGGAATTAATGTTTTACATTCAACAGTAAGTACAATAGTTCATAAATGTATAACCTTTCCCAGTTTTCCACACAAAGATACACCCACCACTAGGTCCTCTTTCATTCCTTTTGGACTGGTATTCTTTTCACCAAACCCAGAGTCTTACTTTGGTGCAATACACCAAAGATTATCTTTTGGTTTTGGTTGAACATAAAAACACTATAGTCAGGAATCCGGTGGTAGCACAGTGGGTTAAGCACATGTGGTGCAAAGTGCAAGGACCAGCATAAGGATGATGTCTCTGGCTTACAGTTTTTTTTCTTTAACAAGTGTGTTACTTCCATGCACCAGGCTCTGCATTTAACAAGGTGGCTATTAGTTGGGTGGGTGGGAGAAAGACAGATAACATAATGGTTACAGAAAGAGACTCTCATACCTGAGGCTCCAAAGTGCCAGGTTCAATCCCCTGTACCACCAGAAGCCAAAGTTGAGCAGTGTTCTAGTAAAACAAAGACATAGGGAGTTGGGCTGTAGTGCAGCGGGTTAAGCGCAGGTGGCGCAAAGCACAAGGACCGGCATAAGGATCCCGGTTTGAACCCCGGCTCCCCACCTGCAGGGGAGTCGCTTCACAGGCGGTGAAGCAGGTCTGCAGGTGTCTATCTTTCTCTCCTCCTCTCTGTCTTCCTCTCCTCTCTCCATTTCTCTCTGTCCTATCCAACAATGACAACAACAATAATAACTACAACAATAAAAAACAACAAGGGCAACAAAAGGGAATAAATTAATATATAAAAATAAAAATAAATTAATTAAAAAAACAAAGAAATATATAAATAAATACAATGAAGGGAAGAGACCATGATTGTTATTTATGCAAAGAAACTCTAGTGACTTAATCTCCAAATCTCAGGTTTAATCCTTTGCACCAGCATCATTAGAGCTGAGCAGTGCTCTTGTTAAATTGTTTCTGACCATACACATTACAAAGACAAACTGAGGCCAACTAACTGGAACCCACACAAACTGACATGACTCTAGTATATAAGTGAGGTATAAGGAATTTATTCTTAAGTTTGAAAGAGTGAAAATATGGCCAGTCCACATACTTACAAGAGACAACACCAAAGGACAAAAGACAAAGACAAACCTCAGCTGAGTGATCCCAGGCTGGTACCAAATCTGGTCCAGTTGCTCTGAAACACCAGGCTTGAAATTCACCCTCCTTTAAAGGGAAAAGTGAAGGGGGATCTGCATGATTGAGGGGGTCTGCATGTCCTTGCTAATTTATCTTTGGTGTCAAAGTTTCAAGGAGAACATTCCATTCTTATCTTCCAGGGAGGAAGCCAGCAGTGTTTGCAGAAGCCAAATGGACAAGTTAACATAGAGCTGAGAGACCAGGGTACAGGGTGTGCAGATTCAAGGCAAACATTCATATCTACCAGGTGCGGAGCAGAAGCCATTAGTGTATTAGTGTGGTTTCATCTTATCTGGTTTCTAAGACAGCTTCTCTACTTCAATTAACTAGTCCAAATTTGGGGAATTCCATTTTCTCACACTCTGGTAAGAAAAAGAAAAAGTGGGGCTGTGTGGTGGTGCACCTAGCTGAGCACATATGTCACAGCGCAGGGACCAAGGTTAGAGCTCCGGGGCCCCACCGGCAGGGAGAAAGCTTTGCAAGTGGAGAAGCAGGACTGCAGGTGCCTCTCTCCCTCCTGGCATCCCTTTCCTCTTGATTTCTGGCTGTATCTGTTCAATAAATAAATGAAGATAAATTAAGTCTCATGCCTGTAACGTGCTCTCAACCAGGTGCGCCATCACTCCACCCCCGACTCTCAATTTCTCTTTCTTGACCAAAAATAAATACAAATCAAATCAATAAAACAGCAAACAGCTTAGTTTGTTCTCACTAAGTCACCATCGGGGCCAGAGCAGCTCAGTAATTCGTTATCTAGAGCTTCCGGCTCCTTAAAAACCACAAGAGGATTCGACTTCCGGAGGCGGAGCTACGAGCAGCAGATCGCTTTCTCTCCTCTCCTCTCCCAGATCAACTAGGAATACCAAAGGAGACCACCCGGACCGAAACAAGACAGGACTAGAATGACCACAGGAACCCAGTAAATCACCCGTGAGTACAAACACGCGTGGCTGGTGACAGAGAGGAGAGAGGGGCCTAAGGAGAGATTAAGTGACTGCTAACAGTTCGACAGTTTGTCAGTGGAGACACCACCTCCAGTCTGCTCCACCAACAAGGGGACAGCTGAAGGGAGGAAAGGACTCCCCAGAGACTCACCAAGTACAACTCTGAGTCTCCATTGCTACTACCCTCAGAATCTGGAGCAGCAACAGGGAGGGACACCAGGGCACAGAGATCTAACCGGGAAACTCAGGAGAAGACCTATACCTCGGTGGCATAGCTGAAGGGCTGTGAAAGTCTCTTTGCATAACCACTGGATTATCTCTGCCACACCCTGCTTTATCTCTTGGTCAGGAGTCATTGATTAAGCCAAGAAGCCTATTGATAGTTTAAAAGCCCTCAGGCTACCATAGCCTACAGGGGAAAAAAAAAAGGCTTTTACACCACTGAACTCCAACTCAGGGATTGAAAAAACTGTTAACTTACATAAAATGGTTAAAACAACAAGAAAAAATAATGGAGACTCGAACCAGGACAAGAGTCCAGCTAAAAGTCCTCCAGAGGGCGAAGCACAAAACAACGAGTTCAACATCCAAACATTAGCTAAGGAAATAATAACAGGAGTGAGTAAAGAATTTGAAAAAATTGTAATCAGAACTGCAGGAACAACAAATGAGAATATGGAAGAAAATTCTAATAATCGCATGGTTATTAGAGAGCTGAAAGCTGAAATTGCTGAGCTAAGAAGGCAACTAGCTGAACAAGCTAAAACAGTATCAGAGCAGGGCAACAAAATAGATGAACTCCAGAAAGCAGTAGAGGGCAGAGAGAATAGAATCAATGAGGCTGAAGACAGAATTAGCAAGATTGAGGATGAATTAGAGACAACTAAAAAAGAAGTAAGAGATCTCAAAAAGAGATTAAGAGATGCTGAAAACAACAACAGAGTCCTATGGGATGACTTCAAAAGAAACAATATACGCATTATTGGCTTACCAGAGGAAGAAAGAGAAGGGGAGGAAGAAAGCGTTCTCCAGGCAATAATAGCTGAAAATTTCTCTAGTCTAGACAACACCAAAGACATAAAGATTCAAGAAGCCCAGAGGGTCCCAAACAGAATTAACCCAGACCTAAAGACACCAAGACATGTCATACTTAGATTGGAAAGGAATAAGGATAAAGAAAGGATCCTCAAGGCTGCAAGAGAAAAACAAAGAGTCACCTACAAAGGAAAACCCATAAGATTAGCAGCGGACTTCTCCATACAAACACTACAGGCCAGAAGAGAATGGCAAGATATCTATCGAGTGCTCAATGAGAAAGGCTTTCAGCCAAGAATACTATATCCTGCTAGATTGTCATTCAGACTAGATGGAAGCATCAAAACCTTCTCAGACAAGCAACAGTTGAAGGAAGCAACCATCACCAAGCCTGCCTTGAAAGAAGTTCTGAAAGGTTTCCTATAAACAACCAGACCACCACAAATAGAACATATATCAAAACACTCTAAAACTCTACAAGAATGGCGTTAAAATATCTTCAATCTTTGATATCAATAAATGTGAATGGCCTGAATTCACCTATTAAAAGACACAGAGTAGGAAGATGGATCAGAAAACACAACCCAACAATATGTTGTCTACAGGAAACTCACCTAACGCAACAAGACAAACACAGACTTAAAGTGAAAGGATGGAAAACTATCATTCAAGCCAATGGCCCACAAAAAAGGGCAGGAACAGCTATTCTCATATCTGACATGATAGACTTTAAAATAGATAAAATTAAAAAAGATAGGAATGGACACTACTTAATGCTCAGAGGATCAGTCAATCAAGAGGACTTAACAATTATTAATATCTATGCACCCAATGAGAAGCCATCTAAATACATCAAACTTCTACTGAAAGAGCTACAGCAATATATTAACAGTAACACAATCATAGTAGGGGACTTCAACACCCCACTATCTCAACTTGACAGATCATCCAGGCAGAAAATCAGTAAAGACATAAGGGAGCTAAATGAAGAGATAGATAAACTAGAACTATTGGACATTTTCAGAGTCATTCATCCCAAGAAACTGGAATACACATTTTACTCAAATCCACATGGATCATTCTCAAGGATAGACCATATGTTAGGCCACAAAGACAGCATCAGCCTATTCAAGAGCACTGAAATCATCCCAAGCATCTTCTCAGACCACAGTGGAATTAAACTAACACTTAACAATCAACCAAAGATTAGTAACAGTGCCAAAATGTGGAAGCTTAACAGTACACTTCTTAACAACTTCTGGGTCAAAGAGGAAATCAAGGAAGAAATCAAAATGTTTCGAGAGTTCAATGAAAATGAAGACACAAGCTATCAAAATATTTGGGACACAGCTAAAGCAGTCCTAAGAGGGAAGTTCATAGCTATACAAGCACACATTAGGAAACAAGAAAAGGCACAAATAAACAGCCTGATTGCACATCTTAAAGACCTAGAAGAAGAACAACAAAGGAACCCTAAAGCAACCAGAAGGACAGAAATTACTAAAGTTAGGGCAGAAATAAATAACATTGAGAATAGGAAAACCATACAAAAGATCAATGAAAGTAAATGTTGGTTCTTCGAAAGAGTAAACAAAATCGACAAACCTTTAGCCAGACTCACAAAACAAAAAAGGGAGAAGACCCAAATAAATCGGATAGTAAATGAAAGAGGAGATATCACAACAGACACTGCAGAAATTCAACATATCATGCGAGGCTTCTATGAACAACTATATGCCACCAAGTTAGAGAACCTGGAAGAAATGAATGATTTCCTAGATACCTACCAACTTCCAAAACTAAGTAAAGAGGAAGTGGATAACATGAACAGGCCCATCACAGCTAATGAAATTGAAACAGTTATCAAAAATCTTCCCAAAAATAAAAGTCCTGGACCAGATGGTTTTATAAATGAATTCTACAAAACTTTCAAAGAAGAACTAATACCTCTACTTTTAAAAGTCTTCCAGAAGATTGAAGACACTGGAATACTCCCTGCCAGCTTCTATGAAGCCAACATCACCCTGATACCAAAAGCAGACAGGGACACAACCAAAAAAGAAAACTACAGACCAATATCTCTGATGAACATAGATGCGAAAATATTGAACAAAATTCTAGCCAACCGGATACAGCAGTATATCAAAAAGATTGTCCATCATGACCAAGTGGGGTTTATCCCAGGCATGCAAGGTTGGTTTAATATACGTAAATCAATCAATGTGATCCACCATATCAACAAAAGCAAGACCAAAAACCACATGGTCATATCAATAGATGCAGAGAAAGCCTTTGACAAAATACAACATCCCTTTATGATCAAAACACTACAAAAAATGGGAATAGATGGAAAATTCCTGAAGATAGTGGAGTCTATATATAGCAAACCTACAGCCAACATCATACTCAATGGTGAAAAACTGGAAGCATTTCCCCTCAGATCAGGTACTAGACAGGGCTGCCCACTATCACCATTACTATTCAACATAGTGTTGGAAGTTCTTGCCATAGCAATCAGGCAGGAGCAAGGAATTAAAGGCATACAGAGTGGAAGAGAAGAAGTCAAACTCTCCTTATTTGCAGATGACATGATAGTATACATGGAAAAACCTAAGGAATCTAGCAAGAAGCTTTTGGAAATCATCAGGCAATACAGTAATGTGTCAGGTTATAAAATTAACATTCAAAAGTCAGTGGCATTCCTCTATGCAAACACTAAGTTAGAAGAAATTGAAATCCAGAAATCAGTTCCTTTTTCTATAGCAACAAAAACAATAAAATATCTAGGAATAAACCTAACCAAAGAAGTGAAAGACTTGTATACTGAAAATTATGAGTCACTACTCAAAGAAATTGAAAAAGACACAAAGAAGTGGAAAGATATTCCATGCTCATGGGTTGGAAGAATTAACATCATCAAAATGAATATATTACCCAGAGCCATCTACAAATTTAATGCTATCCCCATCACGATCCCAAGCACATTTTTTAGGAGAATAGAACAAATGCTACAAATGTTTATCTGGAACCAGAAAAGACCTAGAATTGCCAAAACAATCTTGAGAAAAAAGAACAGAACCGGAGGCATCACACTGCCAGATCTCAAACTATATTATAGGGCCATTGTCATCAAAACTGCTTGGTACTGGAATATGAACAGACACACTGACCAGTGGAATAGAATTGAGAGCCCAGAAATGAGGCCCCACACCTATGGACATCTAATCTTTGACAAAGGGGCCCAGACTATTACATGGGGAAAGCAGAGTCTCTTCAACAAATGGTGTTGGAAACTATGGGTTGAAACATGCAGAAGAATGAAGCTGAATCACTGTATTTCACCAAATACAAAAGTAAATTCCAAGTGGATCAAGGACTTGGATGTTAGACCAGAAACTATCAGATACTTAGAGGAAAATATTGGAAGAACTTTTTTCCGCATAAATTTTAAAGACATTTTCAATGAAACGAATCCAATTACAAGGAAGACTAAGGCAAGTATAAACCTATGGGACTACATCAAATTAAAAAGCTTCTTCACAGCAAAAGAAACCACTACCCAAATCAAGAGACCCCTCACAGAATGGGAGAAGATCTTTACATGCCATACATCAGATAAGAGTTTAATAACCAACATATATAAAGAGCTTACCAGACTCAACAACAAGACAACAAATAACCCCATCCAAAAATGGGGGGAGGAATTGGACAGAATATTCACCACAGAAGAGATCCAAAAGGCTGAGAAACACATGAAAAAATGCTCCAAGTCTCTCATTGTCAGAGAAATGCAAATCAAGACAACAATGAGATATCACTTCACTCCTGTGAGAATGTCACACATCAGAAAAGGTAACAGCAGCAAATGCTGGAGAGGGTGTGGGGTCAAAGGAACCCTCCTGCACTGCTGGTGGGAATGTCAATTGGTCCAACCTCTGTGGAGAACAGTCTGGAGAACTCTCAGAAGGCTAGAAATGGACCTACCCTATGACCCTGCAATCCCCCTCCTGGGGATATATCCTAAGGAACCCAACACATCCATCCAAAAAGATCTGTGTACACATATGTTCTTGGCAGCACAATTTGTAATAGCCAAAACCTGGAAGCAACCCAGGTGTCCAACAACAGATGAGTGGCTGAGCAAGTTGTGGTATATATACACAATGGAATACTACTCAGCTGTAAAAAATGGTGACTTCACTGTTTTCAGCCGATCTTGGATGGACCTTGAAAAAATCATGTTGAGTGAAATAAGTCAGAAACAGAAGGATGAATATGGGATGATCTCACTCTCAGGCCGAAGTTGAAAAACAAGATTAGAAAAGAAAACACAAGTCGAACCTGAAATGGAATTGGAGTATTACACCAAAGTAAAAGACTCTGGGGTGGGTGGGTGGGTGGGGAGAATACAGGTCCATGAAAAATGATGAATGAAATAGTGGGGGTTGTATTGCTAAATGGGAATCTGGGGAATGTTATGCATGTAAAAAAAAAAAAAGTAGAAACGCAAAGCAGAAATTGAGTTTGGAGTATGGCACCAAAGTAAGAAAGCAGAAGTATACTAGAGTTTGCAGTGAGTACCTCCCTAATACTTCCTCTCCACTTTTCCAAGCTTTGGGTCCATGATTGCTCAACAATTTGTTTGGCTTTGTATGTTAACTCTCTTTTTAGTCACCAGGTTCCAGGTGTCATCAGGATGCCGGCCAGACTTCCCTGGATTGAAGACACCACCAATGTGTCCTGGAGCTCAGCTTCCCCAGAGACCCATCCTACTAGGGAAAGAGAGAGGCAGACTGGGAGTATGGACCGACCAGTCAACGCCCATGTTCAGCGAGGAAGCAATTACAGAAGCCAGACCTTCTACCTTCTGCAACCCTCAATGACCCTGGGTCCATGCTCCCAGAGGGATAGAGAATGGGAAAGCTATCGGGGGAGGGGGTGGGATATGGAGATTGGGCGGTGGGAATTGTGTGGAGTTGTACCCCTCCTAAAATAAAAAAAAAAAAAAAAAGAAAGCAAGGAGTGGGAGGAGGAATAATAACTCTTTATATCCGCTGCTTTTCCAACTCTGATTAGACTTTTCAAGTATTCCAAGCTAATAGGATTCAGTCCCCCCCCCCCCATGGACTCTGACAAGGAAAACAAAAAAAAAAAAAAACAAACAAAAAAAAAAGAACTCATCCTCACTTTGTATGTTGTCCTTTAAAGTCTTTGGGCATAAATTTCCCCCTGGAATTGTTAGGGTTGTAACTCATCTTTTAACCAGTTTAGGCTTTACTTATTCCCCTTTATTACATGCAGTCCAACTCATTGGATTGCATGGATCTGCAGATTCAGAGGCAATGACTGATTCACTAAATTCATAATCCTTCCCTTGCATTGCTTCTGCAGACCCATTGTAATTTATCCTGTTGTCATCATCCCAAGCATTTTTGACAACCATGGAGAAGAATGCTCTTCATAGCGTCATGTTCATAGGCAAATCAAAAGGATGGAAAGTGAAAACTGCTTGAAACACATCTCCTGTTAGTAGCTTAAATGCCATCTGATGTATGTAGCTAGGTGGCCTCCAGTGTGTAGAGTATATTACCATGGTATCTGTCTTATTGGTCCAAACTTCTGAGAAATGAGATTTCAGTGGATTTTTCTCAGACCTGTTAGTATTACCTGAGTCATTAGTTACCAGCATATATATCTTATTAGGATGATAAAGGGCTACCTTAGCTCTGTACTGATCACATCCTGTATTCCAGACGTATGTGAGACTAAGTATTTCTGCCAAAATGATTGTATGATAGGAACAATGTTAGTATATAGGGTCTTATCAGTCCAATAGAGAGGGAGATTCCTCTCAGGGTCCACTTCCTTTGGTGTCCTTGCCTTCAGTGGCTCTGTAGTTGGCAGTTCTGGTATAGTGGGTTTGGGTTTTGCAGGAGCGCAGGTTGTACCGGAGACAGTACTATCGTCACTGCTAGTAGTGCCATCTGCCTGAGTGCTAGTTCTTCTTTTAGCATTTGCCCTTCTTCTGTAGCCAGTCAACAGCATCAGGTTGAGCCTGATATAAAGTTTCGAGACCTCCTTTGAATGTGGAGTGGTGGCAGTCGTATGACTATGTGGGTCATAGTCTGTCTGTAGCCGCAGGGGCAGTTCGGGTCGTCTCTGGCTCCCCAGCGATGGAACATAGCAGCGCACCGGCCATGGCCTGTTCGATAGCATTTGAGGAGGGCCCAATCATAACGTGCTAGGTCAAAGCCGGGTTGACGCTTGCAGGGGTCTGTGATGAGGTGTTTGTTCTTTACCTCAGCTGACTGCCAACTCTGTTTCCAAGAGACAGGAACAGAGAAGTTCAGTGTAGGCACAGCGGACCAGATTGGGTGACAAGACGTGCTAGTGATGATGACTAACAATGCACCGAGTGTCATCCTTGGGGTGTGTGTAACACTGGATGTAGTAAGCTCAGGCATTATGAGCGGTAAGGTGTGCGTGTGGGGTTTAAGGTTTCTCACTGGTCCACTAGAGATGACTTTCGTTTTCCCAGTGCAATGAGGAGAGTCAATAGTCCCCACATCAGTCCCTTCATGCACTGTCTTTGCTTCTCGGAAAAGTGTGCCTCAGTCCAGCAGATGGTGTAACTAGCTAGCTGGACTCCTAGTCTCCTGTTCCCTGTGATATTGCTCTGGTTGCAACTACAAATTGGCGCAGGTGCCTCAATGCGAGCTGCTTTACGCGGTAGCAGCTTCACAGGAAGTTCAGCACGGCTGGACTCTCCAGGCCAAACTGAAACCATCTCGCCTTTTGCCATGATTAAGCTCTGTGTGGTCTTAGTAATATTTACCTATGGCCAGGCTCAGAGCCTGACCAAATGACAAAAATAATGACAAAACCTTTACTGTACTCTGTAAGATTGATCATAATGGAACAAGCAATAGCAGTAATGCAGTATTTTTCAGGAGGCCCCAATAGGAAAAAATGTTTTCCCCTTTATCTACACCACTTCCTTTAGTGTTCCCCCTAAAATATGGAAAAAGATTGGTGGTTCCCACAGTGGAGGGGCCACCTTACTTAACATAATTAATGGAAAGTTATGGTGCCTGCCTAGATACAATGGACCTTTTAATCTACCAGCCACCACTATGCTCCTACCTCCTTATACAAGAATAGTACACAAGAACCTAGGTTACACAGTGAGTATACACAGAAGATGGATTCTAGCTAGAGAGTTTAACTTGGAACAAAATAAAACTCGATCGAACAGTGGAACAGATTTTGTGAAAAATGGGTTGCTCAATTTGTTTAAGGACCCTAGAAACATAATAAACTTGAACTTTCTATAAACCATTGTCTTCTGATGAATATGGCCAAGAGAATGGCATAAAAGGTATAATATTAATCTTAATTGGACATTTGCCTAGCACACAGGCACAGGAAAACAAAAGACACAGAAATGGTGAGGTGGTCTCTAAGGCAGAAAGTGCCCCTGGAATGTAAATGTTCCACAAAGCAGGAGGTGTTCCCTACCTGTGCTGTTCTTACTTGGTGATTTTTGTTTCAATAATCAAAGCCTTGGTGATTTTTGTTTTAATAATCAATACCTTGGTGATTTTTGTTTGAATGATCTAAGCCTTATGAGACTATAAAAATAAAGTTCTGCTTAAGCAAGACAGAGATGTTTGCTTGAGCTTGATTCAGCATCAACTCACTAGTCTCTCATTCTTCATTCTTCGCCGATGCCCCTCCTCCTTCAGGTTAACCCTAATAACCTGCTGGGGCTGGCCCCTGGCAATAAATACTCTGACAGATAGCTGCAATCTCATGCACAGTAGGGCCTCCTAGGTAAATAACAAACACAATAACTATAACTAACACTAGGATGCACCTTGTGCACATGCTCTTGTGCTATTTGGTCCAGTTTGGCCAACCTTAAGTCACCCTTGTCCTTGGTAATCCAAGCCGTGTTCTCTTGATCTTCTGTGACAATCTCAGCCTTTGCCAGTGATTGCGTTTTCTTGTCACTGTACAGACAAGTGTTTGATCTAATTAGTTGATGGTCTGGAATGTTCACATATTCTAAAATAGGTACTTATTGATTGCCTCTCGAACAGGGGAGTCCCCATAGAGTCTAGGCCTGTTGTTTAACTCAGAAGATGCCTTTACGCAAAAGCCTTTCAAGCCTGAGGCTCTGAGGTCCCAGGTTCAATCCCCAGCCCCACCATAAGCCAGAACTGAGCAGTGTTTTGGTCTCTTTCTCTCAGTATCTTTCCCTCTGTATCTACTCTTTCTCATTAAAATAAAACTAAATAAAATATTTTAAAAATAATAATAATAAAAAAAAGAAGATGCCTTTACTATTGCTTCCTCAAGATCTTTATATTCACTGTTCATTAATTTAGCTTTAATGAGCGCATTCCATCTCTACATAATCTGCTTCTATTGCCTTTTAAGCCATTTGGAATTCCCATATGATACTTAAGTTCTGTGCCCATTGTTGGGTCATGTTTCCAGTAAAGTGTGTTCCTTGAGATCAAGGAGCTAACTGTATGATAATTGGAATACCATATACTGATATCCAATTGCATAAAGTAAAAATAGTCAGATTTTGGGAGGGGCTATTGCCACTTCTTGCTAATCCTAGACCTGTTCATACATCCACTATTGTACAAGCATATCTGTCCCTTGTACTGTTTTAGGAATCCTATAAAATCTGTTTGTAGGGTATGGTTAAAATGTAATTTTATTGCAGTCAGTCCTGCGTATCTATGAGAAAATCTACTTTGTTCATTTGGACAATTCTTACAGGACCTACCAGCTTCCTTTACCATGTGCCAAGTGACTTTAGCATTCCTTTCTTTAAACCACTTGTGTGTTCCATGATTCCCGAGATGCCCTAAAAACTCATGCACTTCTAAGATTTCCTCTAGTGTGATGGGCCTAATCTGGGAGTCCCTTTTTAACTTTAATTTTGTTCCTGTGTTTTCTGCCACTATCCATCCCCTGTCTATTTTTCCTATAAGATCTGCTAATTTATCAACCTCATTATTATATTTGGTCTGTAAAGATTCATCTTTCTTATGAGCATCTACATGGTATACCTGAATTTTGATCTGTCTCCCAATCTGGTGTAGCTCCTTCCATGCTTCCTTACTCCAAATCGGCTTTCCATTGATTTTCCAATCTGTATGTTCCCATTTTCCTGACCATAAGGCTATCTCTTTCACTACACACAATGAGTCAGAGAACAAATGTAAATCCTTTCTCTCCTTCAAAGACTTTCTGGCAGCTAAAGGAGCTGCTATAACTTCTGCATGTTGTGTGGAGTGGGACGTGCCTTGATCAATAATGATCATGTTATCGGATGGTCGCAGTGCTTCGGCTTTCCATCTTACCACGTTATTTTGGTGGTAGTGGAACCATCAGTGAACGATAGAGGGGGAGTATTGCCCTGTTTCCCATCATTCAATAGGTACCTGTTTCTGGGGAGGGGAGGTTTGTGTGGGGGGAGGAATACACCCGCCCCCAGAGCTTGTTGGAACACCTGCTCGGACACCATGGGTACCATTTGTGGAGGTTAGAAATCAACTGTTACTTCTTAAAGACTTTTACCCAGAAACCAACTGTTAATTCTTAGAGACTGTTACACTGAAACCAACTGTTACTTGTTAGAGACTGTTAAACTGAAACCAAGGGTTCCTTGTTACAGCCTTTAAACTGAAACCAACTGCTCTTGTTCCCTGTTCTATAAAACACAGAGCAAGAATGTTGTGATCATCAGTGCAGACTCTCCCCTTGTGTGGACAGGTGTCAGCAGCAACAAGCTTAAGCTTGCAAATAAAGGCTCTTGCTCTTGCATGTAATTCTGGTCTTCCTTGTGTGAGATCCGGACTCTGTGCACAACACCATCCTCTTCACTACCAGGGATACCCCAGGAAGAAACTGGAGAGATACCATTTCCATTGAAGTACTTTTCCATCCGTTGACCCAATCTAATATGGGCATGGTAGTTTGGAGTACTACCGGATTATTCCTCAAAATAGAGTGGCACGTTCTCAAAGCTTCATAGACTGTCCATACATACTTTTCAAACAAGGAAAATTTGTTCTCTGACCATGGAAATATTTTACAATAAAATCCTATGGGAGTTAGCCTGCTCTGTTCCGTAACAAATTTATTCCAGTTTCCCCAGCTGAGTTTATAGAATACATCAGTGACTACTGTTTGACCTTTTTTAATATTAGTGAGCTCCTTATATTCTATAACTATCTTCTACACTATGCCAAAGGCCTCTTCTTGTGGTTCTCTGCATTCAAAATCTTCAGTTTTCATAGTTATGTCATATAAAGATTTAAGCACCATTTGTAAGTGTGGTATGTGGTTCCTCCAATACATGAATGTACCTACTATAGCTTGCTGGGTTTGAGACTTATTCTGTGGTGTTCGTAGGCCTTTAATTTTATCTATTACAGCCTCATGAATTTTAGGTGTTAAGCCACCTGTGCTAAACCTACTTCACTACCACCCAACTCCCTCAGTATATGTTTTAGTCAAATCTATTTCTAATGTCTTATTTTGTGGCTTATTAAGTAAAATAATGTCCTCCATTTTGATAATCAATTACAGTGTTATTCATTCAAATGTCATTAATTACTTGTTAATTATTTTACAGTAATACAACAGTAAACATCTCTGAGGCAAAGACAGTCAGAATGCTGGAAAATCTCAAGAATGTGAAGTATACAGCAAATTATTCACTTATCCTATTCATCTTCAAAAACACGTAAGAATTCACAGTGGAGAGAAACCCAATGAATATAAACAATGTAATGGAACATTCAAGAGACCCAGTCATCTTTGGAAACATGAAAAAACTGACAGTGGAGAGAAACCCTATGAGTGTAAACAATGTAGTAAAACATTCAGTCAAGCTGGTCATTTTCATATACATGAACAAACTTACAGTGGAGAGAAACCCTATGAATGTAAACAATGTAGTAAAACATTCAGTTCTTCCAGTAGTCTTCGGGCACATGAAAGAATTCACAGTGGAGAGAAACCCAATGAATGTAAACAATGTAGTAAAACATTCAGATCTTCCAGTAGTCTTGGGGAACATGAAAGAATTCACAGTGGAGAGAAACCCTATGAATGTAAACAGTGTAGTAAGAAATTCAGTGATTCCAGTAGTCTTCAGAGACATGAAAGAATTCACAGTGGAGAGAAACCCTATGAATGTAAATTGTGTAGTAAAACATTCTGTTGGCCCAGTAATCTTCACAAATATGAACGAATTCACAGTGGAGAGAAACCCTATGAATGCAAACAATGTAGTAAAACATACAGTTCTTCCAGTAGTCTTTGGGCACATAAAAGAATTCAGAGTGGAGAGAAACCCTATGAATGTAAACAGTGTAGTAAAACATTCAGTGATTCCAGTAATCTTCAGAGACATGAAAGAATTCACAGTGGAGGGGTTTTCCCAGAATATGGCGGACTGAGAAGCTGCTAGCCGCTGAGCTCCAAACACATCTCCTGGAAACGGTTCCAGATGCCACCAGGATGCTGGTCCGGCTTCCCTGGATTGAAGACCCCACCAATGTGTCCTGGAGCTCAGCTTCCCCAGAGACACACCTTACTAGGGAAAAAGAGAGGCAGACTGGGAGTATGGACCGACCAGTCAACGCCCATGTTCAGCAGAGAAGCAATTACAGAAGCCAGACCTTCTACCTTCTGCAACCCTC
This sequence comes from Erinaceus europaeus, assembly GCF_950295315.1. Classification (NCBI taxonomy): domain Eukaryota; kingdom Metazoa; phylum Chordata; class Mammalia; order Eulipotyphla; family Erinaceidae; genus Erinaceus; species Erinaceus europaeus. The sequence goes on from NC_080174.1 coordinate 92,366,391, forward strand.
AATGACCCGGGGTCCATGCTCCCAGAGGGATAGAGAATGGGAAAGCTATCATGGGAGGGGTGGGTTAAGGAGATTGGGTGGTGGGAATTGTATGGAGTTGTGCCCCTCCTACCTTATGGTTTTGTTTGTTAATCCTTTCTTAAATAAAAAATTTTTAAAAAAAGAATTCACAGTGGAGAGAAACCCTATGAATTCCAAAAGTGTAGAAAAACATTCAATGATTCCAGTACTATCGGGCACATGAAAGAATTCACAGTGGAGAGAAACCCTATGAATGTAAATTGTGTAGTAAAACATTCAGGCAATCCAGTAGTCTTTGGGCACATGAAAGAATTCACAGTGGAGAGAAACCCTATGAATGTAAATTGTGTAGTAAAACATTCTGTTGGCCCAGTAGTCTTCAGACACATGAAAGAATTCAAAGTGGAGAGAAATCCTATGAATGTAAATTGTGTAGTAAAACATTCAGGCAATCCAGTAGTCTTTGGGCACATGAAAGAATTCACAGTGGAGGGAAACCCTATGAATTGAATCAGTGTAGTAAAACAATCAGTTCTTCCAGTAGTCTTCGGGCACAAAAAAGAATTCACAGCGGAGAGAAAACCTATGAATGTAAACAGTGTAGTAAAACATTCAGTGATTCCAGTAGTCTACAGAGACATGAAAGAATTCACAGTGGAGAGAAACCCTATGAATGTAAATTGTATAGTAAAACATTCAGTCATTTCAGTAGTCTTCAGAGACATGAAAGAATTCACAGTGGAGAGAAACCCTATGAATGTAAAATGTGTAGTAAAACATTCTGTTGGCCCAGTAGTCTTCAGACACATGAAAGAATTCACAGTGGAGAGAAACACTATGAATGTAAACAACGTAATAAAACATTCAGTTCTTCCAGTAGTCTTCGGGCACATGAAAGAATTCACAGTGGAGAGAAACCCTATGAATGTGAACAATGTAGTAAAACATTCAGTTCTTCCAGTAGTCTTCAGAGACATGAAAGAATTCACAGTGGAGAGAAACCCTATGAATGTAAACAGTGTAGTAAAACATTCCATGGTTCCAGTAGTCTTCAGAGACATGAAAGAATTCACAGTGGAGAGAAACCCTGTGAATGTAAACAATGTAGTAAAACATTCAATTCTTCCAGTAGTTTTTGGGCACATGAAAGAATTCACAGTGGAGAGAAATGCTACAAATGCAAACAGTGTAGTAAAACATTCAGTGATTCCAGTAGTTTTCAGAGACATGAAAGAATTCACAGTGGAGAGAAACCTTATGAATGTAAATTGTGTAGTAAAACATTCAGGTAATCCAGTAGTCTTCGGGCACATGAAAGAACTCACAGTGGAGAGGAATCCTATGAATGCAAACAGTGTAGTAAAACATTCAGTCATTCCAGTAGTCTTATGAGACATGAAAGAATTCACAGTGGAGAGAAAACCTATGAATGTAAACAATGTAGTAAAACACAGTTTTTCCAGTAGTCTTTGGGCACATGAAAGAATTCACAGTGGAGAGAAATCCTATGAATGTAAACAATGTAGTAAAAAAAATTTGGGTAATCTAGTTACCTTCAGAGATATGAAAGAATTCACATGGGAGAGAAACCCTATGAATATAAACAATGTAGTAACATTCCGGCAGTCTGGTGGTCTTCACAGATATGAAAGAATTCACAGTGGAAAGAAACCCTATGAATGCAGTGTAGTAAAACATTCCATTGTTGCAGTAGTCTTCAGTAACAATAACAATAAAACCTATAATAAAAATGAAAAACAAAGGCAACAAAAGGGAAAATAATAATAAAACAACAAATAAAAATATAATGCAGAAAAAGAGACAAAAACCTATACCTTGGTTCATCACTAATGAAGTTTTCCCTTTTGCAGTTGGGGAGCAGGGGCTTGAATTTGGTTCCTTTTGCATGGTACCATGTGCACTGCACTAAAACCTACCACCAAGTCCCCATTGAAAAAAAAATTTTTAATACATGGTAAGGTTTTGCATCATATAAACTGGACCAAGAAAAAAAAATAAATATGAAGAATAAGAAAAGAAAAAGAATTTTGGGAGTCAGGCTGTAGTGCAGGTGGCACAAAGCCCCAGGACCTGTGGCTGAGAAAGCTGTGGTATACACACACAATGGAATACTATGCAGCTGTTAAGAACAATGAACTCACCTTCTCTGACCCATCTTCGACAGAACTAGAAGGAATTATGTTATTTGAGCTAAGTCAGAAAGATAAAGATGAGTATGGGACGATCCCACTCATCAACAGAAGTTCAGAAAGAAGATGAGAAAGGGAAAGTAAAACCAGGATATGACTAAATAGAGAAGGACACCACCATAAAAATTCTGTGGTGAGTTGGAGGGTGGACATTTGGCTTTCTGGGGCGGCAGGGGGGGTTTCAAGGGTGGGTGGGTGGAATGGGACACAGTCTTGGTGGTGGGAATGGTGTTTATGTACACTCCTATTAAACTATAGACATATAAATCACTAATATGAGGGGGGGAAATTGATTGTATGTCTCAAAGTTTTTAAAACACAGACTGAGACTTTTGAATACATAGTCTGAGTCTTTGATATGCGGACTTTCTCAAAAGCCTACACCAGGTAGAACAGAGGCAACTGGTGGCACAGCTATATACGATATACTGGGTATTAAACAGATAACCCTAACAAAGGGACTTTTCAATGTTAACCCAATTACCAAATAATGTGATGATAACAATAACTATCCATTGTCTTCTTGAACCCTAAGAAACCCTTAGCCCCTGGCTCCCCACATGCACAGGGGGTTTCTAAAAAGCAGTTAAGCAGGCTTGTGGGTGTCTATCTTTCCTCCTGTTTGTCTTCCCCTTTTCTCCATTTCTCTCTGTCCCATCCAACATTGACGACATCAATAACAACAATGATAATGACTACAACAATATACAAGGCCAACAAAAAGTGAATAAATACATATTTTTTAAAAATTAAAAGAGGAATGTCGCCAGGTCTGGAGTTGGGTCACTGAGTGAAATGTCTGCCTTGCTCTGTGTGCAGCCATCTTCCAGCCAGCCCTGGCCCTGTCATGAGGTTGAACAATTCAAGAGCCCCCATTTCTTTGGTTCTTGGGACAATCAGCAAAGAACTGAAGAGTGAAACACAGGAGTTTGAAGCAAAGAAGTTTTCATACAGTATTAGCAAGCAGACATACACTCTGGGGGGTTTCTGTAGAGTGACTTTCGAGTTACAAAGTATTTTATGGTTTTTAATCAATATATAGAGAGGGAGACAGTCTGCATCTCTGCTTGAGATGGAAATGATGTGCTGGATTGACAAGCTGGGTGACAGACACCCTGTATGTGCTCAGTGCCTGTAATTATAATTCTTACAGAGAAGCTCTAGGGGGCGGTGTGGAGCAAAAGCCATAGTGGTTATTTATACCATCCTTCAAAAAATTTATTATCTTTATTTCTTTATTGGATAGAGACAGCCAGAGATCAAGAGGGAAGGGGGAGGCAGAGAGGGAGATACTTGCAGCCCAACTTCACCACTCCTGAGGCTTTCCCCCTGCATGTGGAAGCCACAGCTTGAGCCCAGGTCTCTGTGCACTGTAATGTGCAAACACAGTTCCCACCACCAGAGTTCTCCATTGGGATCTTCCCTATTCTTTACCCCCCTGAGAGTATAACCGAAGATCTTTCTGGAGTGCAGAAGGTGGAAGGTCTGGCTCCTGTAATTGCTTCTCCACTGGACATGTGTGTTGGTAGGTGGATCCACACCCCCAGCCTGTTTCTGTCTTTCCCTAGTGGGGCACCTTCTCTCTGGGGAGGTGAGACTTTGGGACACATTGGTGAGGTCCTCTGCCCAGGGAAGTCAGGATGTTGTCATAGTAGCATCTGCATAGCACCTTGGTGACTGAAAGTTGCGAAGATAGAAAGCAGGACAAGTTGTTTAATAAACAGGATCCAAAAGTAGAAATAGAGCAGATGAAATTAGGGGTCTTCATGTGGGAAGACGCTAGGAATTTTAGGTATGTTCTGAGTGGCCCATGACTTTTAATAAAGCCCCCTGGACCTCAGCCTCCTGGTCCATCGCAAGGGTCCCGGATTAGTGTGCTCCTTGGTCAGGAAGTGGGAAACACCATCCATGTTTCAAAACTTTTCTCTGCCTGGCTGAAGCTGCAGAGTCCTGCGTTCAGGTTGTAGTGGGGAAATAAGAGGAAGATGACAGAGATCCCACCATAAAGTTCAGCTGGTTGTGGTTATAAGCTGATTTCTACATGAGGAATTACCAGAGAATCAGTCATGTTTCAGGGAGGCAAGCACTTACTGAGACAAATCAGAGAGAGAGAAAAGGCAAATACATGATTCAGACATATATCCTCCCAAGACAGAGAGAGAGGGGAGTATTGAATTGTCTGGTCTTCTAACTTTCACTGTAGATTCAGTGGAATTCCAAGGCAATTAACTTCAACCTTTGTCTCCTAATGTGCACATCTGCATGTCTTTTACTTACTTACTTTTTTTAAAAATTTATTTCTTTTTGGGGAATTAATGTTTTACATTAAGCAGTAAATACAATAGTTTGTACATGCGTAACATTCCCCAGATTCCCATTTAACAATACAACCCCCACTATGTCATTTATCATCCTTCATGGACCTGTATTCTCCCCACCTACCCACCCCAGAGTCTTTTACTTTGGTGCAATACGCCAATTCCATTTCAGGTTCTACTTGTGTTTTCATTCCTCATCTTGTTTTTCAACTTCTGCCTGAGAGTGAGATCATCCCATATTCATCCTTCTGTTTCTGACTTATTTCACTCAACATGATTTTTTCAAGGTCCATCCAAGATCGGCTGAAAACGGTGAAGTCACCATCTTTTACAGCTGAGTAGTATTCCATTGTGTATATATACCACAACTTGCTCAGCCACTCATCTGTTGTTGGACACCTGGGTTGCTTCCAGGTTTTGGCTATTACAGATTGTGTTGCCTAGAACATATGTGTACACAGATCTTTTTGGATGGATGTGTTGGGTTCCTTAGGATATATCCCCAAGAGAGGATTTGCAGGGTCATAGGGTAGGTCCATTTCTAGCCTTCTGAGAGTTCTCCAGACTGTTGTCCACAGAGGTTGGACCAATTGACATTCCCACCATCAGTGTAGGAGGGTTCCTTTGACCCCACACCATCTCCAGCATTAGCTGCTGTTACCTTTTCTGATCTGACATTCTCACAGGAGTGAAGTGGTATCTCATTGTTGTCTTGATTTGCATTTCTCTGACAATCAGAGACCTGGAGCATTTTTTCATATGTTTCTTGGCCTTTTGGAGCTCTTCTGTGGTGAATATTCTGTCCACGTCCTCCCCCCATTTTTGGGTGGGGTTATTTGTTGTCTTGTTGTTGAGTCTGGCAAGCTCTTTATATATGTTGGTTATTAAACTCTTATCTGATGTATGGCATATAAAGATCTTCTGCCATTCTGTGAGGGGTCTCTTGGTTTGGATAGTGGTTTCTTTTGTTGTGAAGAAGCTTTTTAATTTGATGTAGTCCCATAGGTTTATACTTGCCATAGTCTTCTTTGTAATTGGATTCGTTTCATTGAAAATGTCTTTAAAATTTATGCGGAAAAGAGTTCTGCCAGTATTTTCCTCTAAGTATCTGATAGTTTGTGGTCTAACATCCAAGTCCTTGATCCACTTGGAATTTACTTTTGTATTTGAAATACAGTGATTCAGTTTCATTCTTCTGCATGTTTCAACCCATTGTTTCCAACACCATTTGTTGAAGAGACTCTGCTTTCCCCATGTAATAGTCTGGGCCCCTTTGTCAAAGATTAGATGTCCATGGGTGTAGGGCCTCATTTCTGGGCTCTCAATTATATTCCACTGGTCAATGTGTCTATTCATGTTCCAGTACCAAGCAGTTTTGATGACAATGGCTCTATAACACAGTTTGAGATCTGGGAGTGTGATGCCTCCGGTTCTGTTCTTTTTTCTCAAGATTGTTTTCGCAATTCTAGGTCTTTTCTGGTTCCAGATAAACATTTGTAGCATTTTTTCTATTCTCCTAAAAAATGTGCTTGGGATCTTGATGGGGATAGCATTAAATTTGTAGATGGCTCTGGGTAATATATTGATTTTGATGATGTTAATTCTTCCAACCCATGAACATGGAATATCTTTCCACTTCTTTGTGTCTTTTTCAATTTCTTTGAGTAGTGACTCATAATTTTCAGTATACAAATCTTTCACTTCCTTGGTTAGGTTTACTCCTAGATATTTTATTGTTTTTGTTGCTATAGTAAAAGGAATTGATTTCTGGATTTCAATTTCTTCTAACTTAGTGTTTGCATAGAGGATTGCCACTGACTTTTGAATGTTAATTTTATAGCTTGACACCTTACTGTATTGCCTGATGATTTCCAAAAGCTTCTTGCTGGATTCCTTAGGTTTTTCCATGTAAACCATCTGGTCCATGACTTTTAATTTTGGGGAGGTTTTTGATAACTGTTTCAGTTTCATTGGCTGTGATGGGCCTGTTCATGTTATCCATTTCCTCTTTACTTAGTTTTGGAAGTTGGTAGGTGTCTTGGAAATCGTCCATTTCTTCCAGGTTCTCTAGCTTGGTGGCGTATAGTTGTACATAGAAGCCTCACATGATATGTTGAATTTCTGTGGTGTCTGTTGTGATATCCCCTCTTTCATTTACTATCCGATTTATTTGGATCTTCTCCCTCTTCTGTTTTGTGAGTCTGGCTAAAGGTTTGTCGATTTTGTTCACTCTTTCGAAGGTGGCCACCAGCTGCGTGTCTGTGGCCTGGCGGGACTGGCCTGCTGGAGCTAGTCCCGCTGCAGGATCCTGTGCAGCGACTCTGCGGCCGCCTCATGTGCTGCCCTGCTGCCGGTCTGGGCCAGGTCTCGGCATCAGAAATGTTTGGTCATCGTTTTCTATGGCTCCAGAATTGTGCTCACAGAAATAAAATTATTAGTAGCTTTCTCGACTTCCCCAATCGCTTTATTTGTGGATAGAGATAGAAACGCAAAGGGAGTGTCCAGGAGGCGGCGCAGTGATGGGGCTTTGGACTCTCAAGCATGAGGTCCTGAGTTGGATCCCCAGCAGCACATGTGCCAGAGTGTTGTCTGGTTCTTTCTCCTCCTCCTGTCTTTCTCATTAATAAATAAGCTTTTTTTTTTTTTGCCTCCATGGTTATCAGTGTGGCTCAGTGCCTGCACTACAAATCCACTGCTCCTGGAGACCATTTTTTCCCACTTTGTTGCCCTTGTTTTCATTATTATTATTGTTGTCATTAATGTTGTTGTTGGATAGGTTAGAGAGAAATGGAGAGCGGAGGGGAAGGCCAAAGGGAGAGAAAGACAGACACCTGCTGACCTGCTTCCCCACCTGTGATGCGACTCCCCTGCAGGTGGGGAGCCGGGGGCTTGAACGGGGATCCTCACACCGGACCTTGCACCACCTGCTCTTAACCTGTTGTGCTACCGCCTGCCGCGCAATAAATAAAATATTAAAAATAAAAGGAAGGAAGATCTACCGGGGGGGGGGAGAGCAGGAGAGAGACACTGCAGCCTTGTCTCGGCCCGTGAAACTTCCGCTGCAGACAGGGATGGGAGAAGGACGGACTGAGACCCAAGACACCATCTGATTAATTTTTCCATATACCCCTCCCCCCATCAGCTATGGTCATATTCCCTGACATAGTGTTCATGTGAACATGGCCCTTTTCTGTGCTAATTTCTTTCTTACTTGCTTGCCTGCTTGCTTGCTTTATTATTACTAGAGCACTGCTGAGCTCTGGTTTATGGTGGTGTAAGGATTGAACCTGGGACTTCAGAGCCTCAGGCATGAGAGTCTCTTTGCATAACCATTGTGCTATGTACCCCCACCCTTCTGTGTAAGTTTCTATGAATTTTTACAAACTGCTTTGAAGACAGGCACAAAGAATTAGAAATATTTCTAAGACAGTTTACTCTTGTGTGATACTAGTACTAAATGTGGGAGGTCTGCACAGCTTTAGAAATTGTGGGCATAGACAGAAATATACCCTACTATTAATTACTTTAATGGGGTAAAGAATTCTGCTGCAGTGCTCATTTATTGACTCTAGATGGTGAGCTAACACCACGTTACACTCTAACATCACATTCTAACAATAAAATGTTATTGAAATGCAGTTTAGAAATTTTAATATCCTGACATCAAATTCTTATAATTACAATTATGTATCCAAATACCTCCTCAGTATAAAACAGGTAGGTGCACAGGTAAGGCCAGGACAAATTATGTCCTCAGGTTAACAAGCTACTCAAGGCAGAGTTCTGGTCAGGATGGGTCCTGATTCTGGTCTGGATAGGTCCTGGGTTGGTCCTGATCAGTTCCGGTTCTGTTCCAAGTAGCTGGTTCCTTTCTTGGTCTGGTAGGGAATCTGCAAGCACCTCCCTGTCCTTTGGTGTGTTGATTGCCATGGGATATGCCGGATGGGGCTTCTGAATTTACAGACTAGCAGGCAGTTCAAATGTTGCCATCCATGTCTGAATGTCTGTGGCTTTTATCCCTGAGCTAGGCTGGGGTGTGGATTAGTTAATTTCCAGCCAATGAGAATTGGGGTCTTCCTGACATGAAGGTCTAACTTTATCAGGCGATACAGATGTAGGGCTTGCCCTACACAGGACTTTATCTTATGCTGGTGTAAGGAGCATTTCAGAGAACCCAGGGGCTGCATTGAGCTTGCCCTGCACAAGACTTTATCTTATGCTGGCCTGCAGGGGCATTTCAAAGAACTATGGGGGCCACATAAAGTTTGCTCTGCACTGGACTTTATCTTTCACCTGTGGTAAGATAAAGGGCCATTTCTGGGCATTTATCCTGCATAGGACTTATCTATGCAGGCCTGCAGGGCTTGGGGACCAAGGTTCTAAGTTTTATCTTTCACTTTCCTTTGTCACTTAAAACTCAAGAGTATTCAACAAGGGCAACAAAAGGGAATAAATAAATAAAATGAATATTAAAAAAAACTCAAGAGTATCTTAGCACTTAATTTTCATAGTGTTACATCACTCAAATAAGCATTTTAACATTTCAAACTCAAAATAATATTCTCACACAGGAATATTCACTTTAACTCTAACAAACACTCTAAACTGAAACAACTTATCCTCATATTTCCAGCCTATTTAAAGATCTCACACTCAGAGGAATACTTTCACACTTAATATTCTCACACTTCTTATATGTCTTAAGTACACACTTATTGTTTCATGTACATATTATTATTTCAAGTACATATTGTTTCATGTATACACTTTAGTATTCTAAGTTCATATACCTTATAGATTAATATTATTCTAGTGTAAGTTTGGGCAGAAATCACAGCGCTAGGTTCAGACTCCTTATACATTAATATTCTAATGTATCCTTATGTCGGTCCTTGCCCTTTGCGTTACCTGCGCTTAAACACTGCGCTATTGCCTGACTCCCGTGAGCGATTTTTAATTGCCCTGTGACTAAACATCTTCTTGGTTAAAGAGACTATATTTCTTTCTGCACATTTACTGTGGTTATTCATGTTACTCTACTGAGTTGTGTGAGAACATATATTGCTGATTAGCCCTTTGATATAGCATGTAAATATGTTTTATTTTTATTACTGCATCTCTTTGTCTTGGTGATAGGTCTTGTCATTATACCAAATGTTTTCAGTTTGTTGTAGTCTCAGTGGTTCACTTATCCATTTATTTATTTATCTTTGATGTTGAGCTCAGGTCTCTGAAGACATTTCCCATTCAAATATTATGTACTGTACTGAGGATGACTTCTGTAGACTTTTTTGGAGACTAGTCTAACCACCAAGTGCTTATGTATTTTGAGTTGACCCATTTTGTCATGTGATGGTGTTGTTTGGTTTTTATATGCATGCGGTGACTGACTCATTTTCCCCAACATCATTTTTTATAGAGACTTCACCTATTTACTTTTCAGCATCATTGTCTTGCTCTAAACATGTTCTTAGGGATTTTGATGGAGGCTGCATAGCATTTATATGCAACTTTCAAAATGGTCATTTAGTTTAGAAAATCATTAATAATCCACCAGTAATCGACATTTTTGTTTGCCTTATATCTTTATTTCACAGCAATTTATAGTTTTGAAGATTATTTCTTGAAAAAATTTTGTTGCAAATGTATGGCAGTCAGGCAGTAGCACTGCGGGTTAAGTGCATGTGGTGCAAAACAGTTTTCTATTGCCCAGTGTTCTAATGAATGTACCACCTTCTAGAGCATGATTAAGAGGTATTTGGTTTTCAAGTCACCAAAGACATGTTTGCAGATGAGACAATCATTCACAGGCTTCCTAAAGTAGAGACTGAATGGCTAATCTGCTGTTGCTCGCATTTTCTCACATGATCATATTGCACATATTTTAGGGCTCAGTGACCTATGAAGATGTAACTGTGATTTTCACTCAAGAGGAGTGGGCACTATTAAATTCTTCAGAGAAGAAACTACAGAGATGTGATGTGTGAAAATTTGAGGAACTTTCTTTCCATAGGTAACTCTAATCGCCTTAATTTTTCAACTAGAAGAGAAATCATTTTTTGTTCACCAGTGTAGAAATGGCTATACTGTTCAGTGAGCAAGGTTTTATTGTGACTCATGAGGGATCAAGAATTCAATCTATTTGTATAGTTTCTAATACGTTTTATATTTTGTAATTTTAGAAAAGATTGAAGAACATTCCAGCATATCTTGCATGGTAATATATCTTGCATGGTAATAAACAAAGGTGAGAGTTACATTTACAATAAAGTGTGATGTACCACCTAAGAAGCTACTGTGTTTTCAAAAGTTTTGTCTCTGTAATTTACTGAGATCATTTGCCTGCATGGTTTCCATGTATAAGGAGATTCATGGGTTCTTAATGGTATGCTCTCTACTGACTTAACAATTGCATATGATCAATTAGGGAGCAACACATGGCTTTGCAAGCCATGGTCGTAAATTCCCCCAATGTACTGAGTTTCATCTTGTTAGTGCGGTGTAGGGGCAGAAAATGCAGGCTCAGGAGCCAGCCATTCTGTGTTCAGATCCTGACTGCCACTCATGGGCTTTGTGACATTGTGCGAGTTCTTCGACCATTTCATGCCTCAGCATCTGAAATGTGGAGACCTCAGAAAGCTTTTACACTGATTGACCAGCACTGGGGGCAGTGCCTGAAGTGTGTTCTTTTTTTTTCATGTGGGCCAAATTCAACATAAATTTTTTAAAATTTTTTATTTAAGAAAGGATTAATTAACAAAACCATAGGGTAGGAGGGGTACAATTCCACATAATTCCCACCACCCAATCTCCATTTCCCACCCCCTCCACTGATAGCTTTCCCATTCTCCATCCCTCTGGGAGCATGGACCCAGGGTCATTGTGGGTTGCAGAAGGTAGAAGGTCTGGCTTCTGTAATTGCTTCCCCGCTGAACATGGGCATTGACTGGTCAGTCCATACTCCCAGTCTGCCTCTCTCTTTCCCTAGTAGGGTGGGTCTCTGGGGAAGCAGAGCTCCAGGACACATTGGTGGCCGGCATCCTGATGACATCAGGAACCTGATGACTGAAAAGAGAGTTAACATACGAAGCCAAACAAATTGTTGAGCAATCATGGACCCAAAGCTTGTAATAGTGGAGAGAAAGTGTTAGGGGGGTACTCACTGCAAACTCTAGTGTACTTCTGCTTTCAGGTATATATTTTGCAGTAGTTTATGGATACGTGTGAACATATGCTCTCTCACACAGAAACTGGTGTATATCTAGGTTTTGGGACTTTGTCTTTGTTAGAAAGTGAACCACCTGAGATGAAATTAGAGTATACTATGAAAGGAAAGGTCTCACCCGAGTAAAGAAGTTGAAGGGTTGTCATTCCACACGTGAAGTCTCTGGACACAGTCTGAAGTGAAGCATGTTGAGGTGGCAATCGTGTTGGTTAGGTTGTGATCGGCAGATGCAATATTATTTGATATGGATTGGGAGAGGCATACTGGAAAGTGGGCCCTATCCAAAGGTTCCAGGACTGAGGGAAGTAGAGGCTCTATAGTGGAGATGTGAGGTTCCTGCTGTCTTAGGGTTCAAAAGGACAATCGATAGTTAATGTTATCATCACATTATTTGGTAATTGGGTTAACTTTGAAAAGTCCTTTTGTTAGGGTTTGCTGTACAGTACCCAGTATCTTGTATATAGCTGTGCTATTGGTTGCTTCTGATCTACTTGGTCTAGGCTTTTGAGAGAGTCTGCATATCAGTTACACAGCCTATATATTGAAAAGATTCAGTTTGTGTTTTGAAAAACTTCGAGACATACAATTAACTTTCCCCCTCTTGTATTAATTAACTAGTGATTTATATGACTACATTTTAGTAGGAGTGTACATAAACACCATTCCCACCTCCAAAAGACTGTGACCCATCCCTCCCACCCACTCCCACCCGAAATGTGTTCTTATTCAAGAAGACCAAGAGTCTATTATTTGCTCCAAGATAAAAATGTAATCCACAGAGACAAATGGCAAAGAAAGGTGGAGTAAAAGTTGCAGATGCTACTAGGATTTCATCCTGACTTCCCTGGGCAAGCGACCTCTCCAATATGTCCTGGAACCTCACCTCTTCAGAGCCCTGCCCCACTAGGGAAAGAAACAGGCTAGGAGTATGGATCCACCTGCGAACGCCCATGTCCAGCGGGGAAGCAATTACAGAAGCCAGACCTTCCACCTTCTGCATCCCATAATGACCCTGAGTCCATACTCCCAGAGGGATAAAGAATAGGAAAGCTTCCAATGGAGAGGATGGGATATGGATGTCTGGTAGTGAAAACTGTGTGGAATTGAACCCATTACCCAACAAATTTGTTAATCATTATTAAATCACTAATAATAATAATAATGATAATAAAAAGAAAGTTGGGTAAGCAACAGACTTACAAGAAAGATATCTGAGGGATGGAGTGGTCTTTATTGAAGCTTTTACTTGGTACCGCATGACTCTTCCACATGGAAATTCAGCCCTGTCTGTGGCAAAAATCATCTACAACCAGCTAAACTTAACTGGGCTGGACTGAGGACCCCATATAGCAGGGTCATAGGGCCCTGACCACAGGACATTGGGACAAGCGGTTGAAGGTACCTTTTCTCTATATCCACTTGGACTTCTCTGTTTTTTAAATCTCACCCTCACTTCTTTTTGGTCCTTCTCACTCTTAACTCTTCTTTTCTCCTTTCTCCCTCTCCTCCTTCTCCACAAGACCGGCCTTCACTTCATCAGCCTTACCTTTGAGTATTTCTCCTAGAGAAAGAATAAGTCTGGTGAGAATGCCTGGTCCTTTGTTAGTCTCACTCATCCAATAAAGGGTCTTTGTGCTAATTTTGTTGTCTTCTTCCCAGAAGATGGTGGAACTTGCCTGAGAATGAGTCTCCTAGGTCCCAAACAAACAAAAAAAAGTCATCTTGGCTAGGATAGGGGTGACAAAGGCTGTTGCTGTTTGCATGTTTACTAGTCCCCTGGCAGTCTTTTCTTCCTCAGACTTTGCTCAGGGGTAGTTTTTGAAATCCAAACATGCCATGCTGGCTTCACTTTCTGTTAACTGTGACTCCTCAGTTAAAAGACCAAGGCAATTTGGCTTTTAATTAGGAGTTCAGACTTTCACGGAAAGTCTGAACTTCACCCACTCAAGTAGGAAGGCCTGGAAGCTTCTTCACAGTCTGGGTGCCGGTAGCCAACCCCCTCCCATCTCCCATCCTCCTGTATCTCCAAACTCAGTGGCCAGTCACCTAACTCAAGTTGGACGTGCTAAGATCGACCCAGTCTGGAAAAGAGAAATTTCCCATGAGTGGTCATCCCACTTCTGGTTATCTTGTCCATCTCCAAAACTCTCTCCCTTTACACTGTCTGAACTGGAAGACGCTTTGAAAAGGGTTAAACCAGGAACAGCTGCTGGCTATGATAACATCACCCCAGAACTCATTCTTAACCTGGGCCCCACGGCAATGAAGTGGCTCGCTTCATTCCTGTCCCACATCTTGGAATCTGAGTCTATGCCCAAAGTTTGGCGTCGTGCGAAGATAATAGCGGTTTTGAAACCAAAGAAAGACCCAACACTGGCCGCCAGCTATAGACCAATTTCTCTCCTCTCCGTGTGTTACAAACTCATTGAGAGGCTGCTTCTGTCATGTATTTCTCCTCTTACAGAGAAATTCCTATCACCCGCCCAAGCTGGTTTCCGCCCAGGAAGATCAACCTGCGAACAAGCCCTGGCCCTCTCAACTTACATTGAAAATGGATTCCAGAAGAATTTAAAGACGGGTGCTGTCTTTGTTGATCTCACAGCAGCCTATGACACGGTCTGGCACCGTGGTCTCCTAGTCAAGATCTCAAGATGCCTGGCTCCATGGGTGGCCAACACTATATCTTTTTCTTCTCCAAAACAGAAGATTCCGGGTGCATCTGGGTGACAAGTCTAGCAGATGGAGACTTGTCTCAAGTGGCCTCCCCCAGGGCTCTGTTCTGGCTTCTATGCTATTTAATATCTACATCAATGACTTTCCAGAAACTTCTTCAAGGAATTTCATCTACGCCGATAACATCTGCTGTGCAACTCAGATATCCAAGTTCGACATCCTTGAGGAAACACTCATGAAAGACATGTCTCTGATATCTGATTACTGTAAAAAATGGCGACTAATCCCTAGCACTGCAAAAACAGTATCATCTGTTTTCCATCTACATCATGCCTCGGCCTCGCGTGAGCTTAATGTGCAGCTTGGCGATACAAGAATCTGGCATGAAGCCCAGCCAGTCTATCTTGGCATTACTCTCGATCGCACTCTGTCATTTCACAAACATCTCATAAAAAGTGCAGCAAAGGTGGGCGCAAGGAATCACATCATTGCAAGAATGGCCAGCTCCTCATGGGGCGCGAGCGCTTCCACACTACGATCATCATCTCTGGCATTATGCTATTCCACTGCAGAATACTGTGCCCCAGTATGGTTCCCTAGCCCCCATGTCCACTTGGTCGATTCCAAATTATATTCCTCCATGAGGATAATTTCTGGAACCATCTGTTCCACCCCAGTTCCATGGCTGCCAGTTCTTAGCAACATCACCCCTCCAGATATTCGTCGGGATGCGGCATCATCTAAGTTCATTTCCCACGTCTACACTTGACCAGACCTGCCAATATACATGGATATCTTTGCCCACCCTGTCCAATGCTTGACGTCTCGTCACCCAATCTGGTCCCCTACGCCTACACTGAACTTCTCTGTTCCAGACTCTTGGAAACAGAGTTGGCAGTCAGCTGAGGTAAAGAACAAACACCTCATCACAGACCCCTGCAAGCGTCAACCCGGCTTTGACCTAGCACGTTATGACTGGGCCCTCCTCAATCACTATCGAACAGGCCATGGCCGGTGCGCTGCTATGTTCCATCGCTGGGGAGCCAGAGACGACCCAAACTGCCCCTGCGGCTACAGACAGACTATGACCCACATAGTCAACGACTGCCACCTCTCCAGATTCAAAGGAGGTCTCGAAACTTTACATCAGGCTCAACCTGACGCTGTTGACTGGCTATGGAAGAAGGGCAAATGCTAGAAGAAGAATTGTTGTCATTAACGTTGTTGTTGGGTAGGACAGAGAGAAATGGAGAGAGGAGGGGAAGGCCGAAGGGAGGAAAGACAGACACCTGCTGACCTGCTTCCCCGCCTGTTTTCATTATTATTATTGTTGTCATTAACGTTGTTGTTGGGTAGGACAGAGAGAAATGGAGAGAGGAGGGTAAGGCCAAAGGGAGAGAAAGACAGACACCTGCTGACCTGCTTCCCAGCCTATGATGCGACTCCCCTGCAGGTGTGGAGCAGGGGGCTTGAACGGGGATGCTCACGCCAGACCTTGCGCCACCTGCTCTTAACCTGCTGTGCTACCGCCTGCCGCACAATAAATAAAATATTAAAAATAAAAGGAAGGAAGATCTACGGGGGGGGGAGCAGGAGAGAGACACTGCAACCCAGTCTCGGCCCGTGAGATGAGGATGGGAGAAGGATGGACTGTGACCCAAGACACCATCTGATTAATTTTTCCATACACCCCTCCCCCCATCAGCTATGGTCATATTCCCTTACGTAGTGTTCATGTGAACATGGCCCTTTTCTGTGCTAATTTCTTTCTTGCTTGCTTGTCTGCTTGCTTGCTTTATTATTACTAGAGCACTGCTCAGCTCTGGCTTATGGTGGTGTAAGGATTGAACCTGGGACTTCAGAGCCTCAGGCATGAGAGTCTCTTTGCATAACCATTGAGCTATCTACTCCCACCCTTCTGTGTAAGTCACAAAGAATTAGAAATATTTCTAAGACAGTTTACTCTTGTGTAATACTAGTACTAAATGTGGGAGGTCTGCACAGCTTTAGAAATTGTGGGCATAGACGGAAATATACCCTACTATTAATTACTTTAATGGGGTAAAGAATTCTGCTGCAGTGCTCATTTATTGACTCTAGATGGTGAGCTAACACCACGTTACACTCTAACATCACATTCTAACAATAAAATGTTATTGAAATGCAGTTTAGAAATCTTAATATCCAACATCAAATTCTTATAATTACAATTATGTATGCAAATACCTCCTCAGTATAAAACAGGTAGGTGCACAGGTAAGGTCAGGACAAATTATGTCCTCAGGTTAACAAAGCTGGTCCAGGCAGAGTTCTGGTCAGGATGGGTCCTGATTCTGGTCTGGATGGGTCCTGGGTCTGGTCCTGAACTGTTCCGGTTCTGTTCCTAGTTGCTGGTTCCTTTCTTTGTCTGGTGGGGAATCTGCAGACACCTCCCTGACCTTTGGTATATTGATTGCCAGGGGATATGCCAGATGGAGGCTTCTGAACGTACAGACTAGCAGGCAGTTCAAAAGTTGACATCCATGTCCGAATGTCTGTGGCTTTTAACCCTGGGATATGCTGGGGTGTGGATTAGTTAATTTCCAGTCAATGAGAATTGGGGTCTTCCTGTCATGTAGGTCTAGCTTTATCAGGCGATACAGATGTAGGGCCTGCCGTGCACAGGACTTTATCTTATGCTGGTGTAAGGGGCATTTCAGAGAACTCAGGGGCCGCATTGAGCTTGCCCTGCACAAGACTTTATCTTATGCTGGCCTGCAGGGGCATTTCAAAGAACTACAGGGGCCACATAAAGCTTGCTCTGAGCTGGACTTTATCTTACACCTGTGCAGGGCCACTTCAGGGCGTTTATCCTGCATAGGACTTATCTAGGCCGGCCTGCAGGACTTGGGGGCCAAGGTTCTAAGTTTTATCTTTCACTTTCCTTTGTCACTTAAAACTCAAGAGTATTTTAGCACTTTACTTTTAACAATGTTTCATCACTCAAATAAGCATTTTAACATTTCAAACTCAAAATAATATTCTCATATTGGAATATTCACTTTAACTCTAACGAACACTCTAAACTGAAACAACTTATCCTCATTATATGTCTTAAGTACACACTTATTGTTTCATGTACATATTGTTTCAAGTACATATTGTTTCATGTACACACTTTAGTATTATTCTAAGTTCACATGCTTTATAGATTAATATTATTCTAGTCTAAGTTTGGGCATAAGTCACAGCACTAGGTTCACACTCCTTATACATTAATATTATTCTATTCTAAGTTTGGGCATACGTTACAACATATTTGTTCAGGAATCCGTGGTCTCAGCCCTTGTGTTGAAGGGGTCGTGTTTTCCTCATCTGGTATATATAAGGGACACTTAACTGAATGCTTGAATATTCTGGTTTGTGACATTCCATCACCTTGGTCCTGAGGGCCTAGAAGGCTCGAAAGGTCCGGTAGTCTAGAGAGAGCTTGAGAGAAAACTGGGCCATACCATATACCAGCTCACTGTGCCTGTACTTACCTAAGGTGCAACATTTTACGTCCCCTCCAATATCTCTGAGCTATGAGTTGGTGAATACATTCCTCGATACGAGGTTTTAAGATCATATGAGCTTTATGTGGTTCTAAAGTTTTGGGCTGATAGGCCTTGTCTGGTGGGGAGGTATCTAGAGTACCAGTCTCCTTCCAGGAATGTGAATGTGCCCTCTGGTTACCTAATTAATAAGTATAAAATAAATACTGTGTATATGATCCTTTATCTGTGTAACAGGC
The DNA here is from genome assembly GCF_950295315.1 of Erinaceus europaeus. Lineage (NCBI taxonomy): Eukaryota > Metazoa > Chordata > Mammalia > Eulipotyphla > Erinaceidae > Erinaceus > Erinaceus europaeus. The sequence goes on from NC_080174.1 coordinate 92,384,610, forward strand.
TCACAATCCTGCTGCCCAGGTTGCTGTCTATAGTAGAGCGTCCCTGTGTACACGTTTCTTAGGATTTAATGGGTCATGCCATATCAGTTGGTGTTCTAGAGTGACCAACTGGTGTTCATCTTCTGGCCCTGGTTTTGAGTAAGTTTTCCAAAACATAATACTGTATTTATATGAACAAAATTGGCAAGAAATTTCCTTAGGAAAAATGTTTCTACAAAGTCTAGATTGGACATTGTATATATGAAACAAAACAGTAAGCCTTCAAAATGCATTGTGTAACAATTATAGAAAAACCAAAATTGATTACTCCGTGTTTCCAGATCACACTTCCGCCCGGAGTCCCACGGATGTTCCTTCCTGCCTTGTCTTCCAGACCTGATAGACATAGTCACAGCAACAGTGGCACACTGGAATGCAAACTCTGACTGTCAATGCAGAATAACAATTACACAGGTGGTTCAAAACATCTGTTTCACGCAATACCACCAATCACAAATATGCATATACAGAAAATCAACTTGCACAGCTCAGGCCAGAATATCCCCAAATGAGCATCTCTTAATAGCTGTACTAGTGGATCTGTGTATAAAGGTGTTGGGTTGTAATACTCCCACAGTTTCATGTGCATCATGGATCTTTGCCTTGAGCAGCTGTCCCTGTTTCTCTATTTTTCATTTATATATAGTTTTTAACTGTTTCTCTTTCCTTGTGGCAATACCCCATATTTCATTAGCAGTTTTAATAAAATGGTTGTAATTTTCCCAGTCTAATTCAAACTCAAATAGTTTGGTCGTTTCAAAATAATGCTTCTCTTCATAGTGTAGAGTGGTGATCAGGGTGGTATTATGCACTGTGGCTTCTGAAGAATTGGTCAGTATATAACACCCCTTTGTCAAAGTATAAATAATGCTTACTTCTTCCAAGGAGGTTTTATTCTAATAAGTGCACACTAGTTGAGTGGGCACAGCTGTACATATTAAAAAGGTGCAATCACCCAATTTTGTAAGCATTTTTGGCACCAGTGCCTTTGCTAAATTTGTGGTTGCCAATTTTACCTCGGGGAGGCCTTTCTGTGTAAATAAGTTTGGTGTTAATTGCAGGCACTCCTCCACAGGTATATACATTGATGTGTTAGTAGTATTCAGATCTGTGCACAAGAAATTGTCCACAGGTATAACCCATTCATTACTCCAGGGCTGAGGAACAACCTGGGTGTGATCGGCTACATAAGTATTATCCAAGAATATTTGCAGCAAACTTGGTTTACCTATTCCATCTTCACACCAAGATTCACCCTTGGGGTTCAGTCTAGTTTGAAATTCTCTAGTCCTTCTCCCAATTCCAGTGGTAAAGAAAGTAGTTGTCTTTCTAGCTCCTGGAGTGTAGAAGTGTACATCTGACACATCACTACATTGTGATTCTCCACTATCAGTGACAATGTCCTATTGTATTCTTGTTGGTAAGTCCTCTCCAATGCCTTCATCTCAGTCTGCATGGTATTGATAATTATATGTATAGAATCCAGTGCTTTAGATAATGCATGGATGCCTCTGGATGAGTCCTTATTCAGTCTCTTTAAATTAGCTATGTCTGCTCTAAGGTGCTGCATTAGGGTGGCTGCAATACCACCTCCCAATATACCTCCAACTATCATTCCAGCCATAAATGCTCCTGCTGCTAGGAACAGTAAAGATTTCCTTCCTGTCTGTTGTGGGGAGTATTGTAAGTTACTACTAGGAATACTTTTGCCATACTTCCCAGGAGGAGTAAAGGCTGTAAGAGGAAAGGAAATCTGTATTGGCCTGACATGTGGTGTTAGTATCATAGTTATAGGTAATTTCAGGTTGGGTACCGCCATGGGGGCTCTGGTTATCTTTGGGATTTCCTTTGGTGGATTTAACCATCCCCTAGGGTAATGAGCAGTCTTGAAATACATATATTCTGTGTCATTTCCTTTCTTATGGGTAACAGCTCCTCTATCCACTATACATGCTCTGTGGGTTAAGTTACAAGTCAGGACATTCATTGGTGTACATCCCATGGTTGAGTGAATAAATTGGTCATATCCTGTTTGGGTTTCAGTGCTGTCCAGTCAGACATATGCCATATTTGATGTTGCGCATTCCACCACCTCCCCCCTGCTCCATTGCTTGAAGCTGTGGTCTATTTACATAATCATTGTTTTGTCTGAGACCTGCCCTGCCTGCAGGGTATTGATTTAATCCCCACTGGTTAGATGGAAGCTTGCTACATTCATGCTCTTTTTTTCCTCTCCACCCCCTATCCTGCACATTTCCTTTTCTGGCCTGGCAATTCCACTCTGGAAGGTATAAAGGCAGTTCTTTTCTGACCAATAATGGCAGAATTACATTGCGTTCCCTCTCAACCAAAAGTTCCTGGTTCCTCTCCCTCGTTGCTGAGTAAGCAGCAGCCTAGGTTGGTTCTGGCCCAGTTCTCTCCAACACAGAGAGCATGTGCCCCGAAAGAAACACCCTCAGGCTAGACTGGCAATTTGAGGTCCAAACTCTGCCTCTTTAAGAGGTATTACGTGTGAAATATGGTGTCCAAAGTCTGTCTTTTTTTTTTTTGTAATTTTTATTTATTTATCTTCCCTTTTGTCGCCCTTGTTGTTTTTTTATTGTTTTTGTGTTTATTGTTGTTGTAGTTGATGTCGTCGTTGTTGGATAGGACAGAGAGAAATGGAGAGAGGAGGGGAAGACAGAAAGGACGAGAGAAAGACAGACACCTGCAGTCTGCTTCACCGCCTGTGAAGCGACTCCCCTGCAGGTGGGGAGCCGGGTGCTTGAACCTCATGCCGGTCCTTGCACTTAGCACCACCTGTGCTTAACCCGCTGCACTACAGCCCGGCTCCCCAAAGTCTGTCTTAATGAGAGGTAGTATATAATAGAAGTAATATGGTAGTTCTGTATGTTGTGTCTCATGGACTCCTTTCATGGTAAGTTTCCATGATTTACACCCTGTAGTGGTTTATTATCTACCTCCTTAATGTGATATCTAGGTCAGACTGAGCTATGATCTAGATCACATCCTGATACTGTGAATTTAGTAATGCCTAACACCGGTCTACTTTTCCATCCTGTGAAATTAAATGCTTGCCTTATATGGATGGAGTTATCCGGGAGAGCGAGAGATATATGGATGGAGTTATCCGGGAGAGCGAGATGTCTTTCCCAAATTCTATGGTCCCTTCCATGGTATTAATATCCCACGGTATTGGGAATTCTATCCTGTCAGCATTAATTCCAAAATCACAACCCTCAATCATAGTATAGGAGGGTATACACCTTCTGGTAGAGGTATGGGTGTTATGAATCTGAAGATGTTCTATAAAGTAAAATATCAAATTGCATGCTGTACTTTTGCTATCTTGTACAGGTCCCACCAGAAATTCCTTATATGTATGAATTGATTGTGTAGGCACCCCAGGCGACATTATATTAATATAATATATTGGGTGTTCAAAAAACTAATGGGATAGGTTTACCTATCATAAGCCAGAGGTTGTCAGATAGATAGTATAGGTGTAGTGTGCTGGAGGTGTTACATAGGTGTGCTAACTTGTTAGTTTTCTTAAAGTTACTTAATAGAGATCCTGTGTTGATATTTATATCTCCAGTATGATTATAATAATTAATTGTCTTTCCCTTATGGTTATGCGGCCAGTAATTTAAGAACCATAAGGGTTTCTCTCTCTTGTCTTTATGGTACCCTGGTACAACACAAGTGTGGGTCGCTCCCTGTGGTGAAAAAGATTGGTGGTTCCCACAGTAGAGGGGCCACCTTACTTAACATAATTAATGCAAAGTTATGGTACCATCCTAGATACAATGGGCCTTTTAATCTATCATCAACCACTATGCTCCCACCCCTTTTTAAAAAATTTATTTATTTCCTTTTGTTGCCCTTGTTGTTTTATTGTTATGGTTATTATTGTTGTCATTGTTGGGTAGGACAGAGAGAAATGGAGAGGGGAAGGGGAAGACAGAGAGAGGGAGAGAAAGATAGACACCTGCAGACCTACTTCACCACTTGTGAAGCGACCCCCCTGAAGGTGGGGAGCCAGGCCTCGAACCAGAATCCTTATGCAGGTCCTTGTGCTTAGCGCCACCTGTGCTTAACCTGCTGTGCTACATACAGCCCGACTCCCACTCCCATCCCTTTATAGAGAATAGTACACAAGAACCTAGGTTACACAGTGAGCATATACAGAAGATGGATTCTAGCTAGATAGTTTAACTTGGAACAAAATAAAACAAAACTCCTTGATTGAACAATGGAATAGATTTTGTGGAAAATGGGTTGCTCAATTTGTTTAAGGCCACTAGAAAGATAACAAGCTTGAACTTTCTATAAACCATTGTCTTCTGATGCATAGGGCCAAGAGAATGGCATAAAAGGTAGAATATTAATCTTAATCAATAGGACATTTGCCTAGCACACAGGTACAGGAAGAACAAAAGACACAGAAACGGTGATGTGGTCTCTAGGGCAGAAAGTGCCCCTGGAATATAAACATTCCACAAAACATTCCCTACCTGTGCTGTTCTTACTTGGTGATTTTTGTTTCAATAATCAAAGCCTTGGTGATCTTTGTTTTAACAATCAACACCTTGGTGATTTTTGTTTGAATGATCTAAGCCTTATGAGACTATAAAAAGAAAGTTCTGCTTAAGTAAGACAGAGATGTCTGCTTGAGCTTGATTCAGCATCACCACATTCATCTCTCATTCTTCATTCTTCACCGATGCCCCTCCTCCTTCAGGCTAACCCTAATAACCTGCTGGGGCTGGCCCCTGGCAATAAATACTCTGACAGATAGATGCAATCTCATGCAAAATAGGGCCTGCTAGGTAAATAACAAACACAATAACTATAACTAACACTAGGATGTACCTTGTGCACATGCTCTTGTGCTATTTGGTCCAGTTTGGCCAACCTTAAGTCACCCTTGTCCTTAGTAATCCAAGCAGTGTTCCCTTGACCTTCTGTCACAATCTCAGCCTTTCCCAGTGATTGCATTTTCTTGTCCCTGTAGAGTCAAGTGTCTGGTCTAATTAGTTGTTGGTCTGGGAGGTTCACGTATTCTAAAATTGGTACTTGTCTGATTGCCTCTCGAATAGGGGAGTCCCTATAGAGTCTAGGCCTGTTGTTTAACTCAGAAAATGCCTTTACTATTGCTTCCTCAAGATTTTTATATTCACTGTTTGTTAATTTAGCTTTAATGAGCCCAGTCCATCTCTCTTCATAACCTGCTGCTATTGGGTTGTAAGCAATATGGAATTCCCATATGATACCTAAGTTCTGTGCCCATTGTTGGATCATGTTTCCAGTAAAGTGTGTTCCTTGAGATCAAGGAGCTAACTGTATGACAATTGGAATACCATATACTGATATCCAATTGCATAAAGTAAAAATACCAGATTTTGGGAGGGGCTATTGCCACTTCTTGCTAATCCTAGACCTGTTCATACATCCACTATTGTACAAGCATATCTGTCCCTGTACTGTTTTAGGGGTCCTATACAATCTATTTGTAGGGTATGGTTAAGATGTAATTTTATTGCAGTCTGTCCTGGGTATCTATAAGAAAATCTACTTGTTCTTTTGGACAATTCTTACAGGACCTGATAGCCAAGTGACTTTAGCATTCCTTTCTTTAAACCACTTGTGTATTCCATGATTCCCGGGATGCCCTAAAAACTCATGAACTTCTATAATTTCCTCTAGTGTGATGGGTCTAATCTGGGAGTCCCCTTTTAACTTTAATTTTGTTCCTGTGTTTTCTGTCACTCCCCATCCCCTGTCTATTTTTCCTATAAGAGCTGCTAATTTATCAACCTCATTATTATATTTAGTCTGTAAAGATTCATCTTTCTTATGAGCATCTACATGGTATACCTGAATTTTGATGTCTCTCCCAATCTGGTGTAGCTCCTTCCATGCTTCCTTACTCCAAATCGCCTTTCCATTGATTTTCCAATCTGTATGTTCCCATTTTCCTGACCTTAAGTCTATCTCATTCACTACACACCATGAGTCAGAGAACAAATATAAATCCTTTCTCTCCTTCAAAGACTTTCTGGCAGCTAAAAGAGCTGCTATACCTTCTGCATTGTTGTGTGGCATGGGACGTGCCTTGATCAATAATGATCATCTTATCGGATGGTCGCAGTGCTGCCGCTTTCCATGTCACCATATTTTGTGTGGTAGTGGAACCATCAGTGAACCAGAGAGGGGGAGTATTGTCCTGGTCCCCATCATTCAATATTACCAGTTTTTGGGGAGGGGAGGTGTGTGTGTGGGAGGAATATACCCGCCCCCCAGAGCTTGTTGTAACACCTGCTCAGACACTATGGGTACCATCTGTGGAGGTTAGAAACCAACTGTTACTTGTTAGAGACTTTTACACAGAAACCAACTGTTACTTGTTAGAGACTGTTACACTGAAACCAACTGTTACTTGTTAGAGACTGTTACACTGAAACCAATGGTTCCTTGTTACAGCTGTTAAACTGAAACCAAAGGCTCCTTGTTACAGCCTTTAAACTGAAACCAACTGCTCTTGTTCCCTGTACTATAAAAAACAGAGCAAGAATGTTGTGATCATCAGTGCAGACTCTCCCCTTGTGTGGACATGTGTCAGCCGCCCAATTAAGCGTGTGAATAAAGGCTCTTGCTGTTGCATGTAATTCTAGTCTTCCTTGTGTGAGATCCGGACTCTGTGCACAACACCATCCTCTTTGCTACCAGGGATACCAGGAAGAAACTCGAGAGATACCATTGCCATTGAAGTACTTTTCCTTCCATGGGTAGGCCAGTCCATGCCTCTGCCGGTGACTTGAACAAAGCTAATATGGGCAGGGTAGTTTGGAGTACTACCAGATTATTCCTCAAAATAGACTGGCACGTTCTCAAAGCTTCATAGACTGTCCATACATACTTTTCAAACAAGGAAAATTTGTTCTCTGACCATGGGAATCTTTTACAATAAAATCCTATGGGAGTTAGCCTGCTCTGTTCCGTAACAAATTTATTCCAGTTTCCCCAGCTGAGTTTATAGAATACATCAATGACTATTGTTTGACTTTTTTTTAATATCAGTGTGCTTCTTATATTCTATAAGTCACTTCTTCACTATGCCAAAGGCTTCTTCTTGTTGTTCTCCCCATTCAACATTTTCAGTTTTCTTAGTTATGTCATATAAAGGTTTACGCTCCATTTGTAAGTGTGGTATGTGTTTCCTCCAATACATGAATGTACCTACTATAGCTTGCTGGGTTTGAGACTTATTCTGTGGTGTTCATAGGGCTTTAATTTTGTCTATTGCAGCCTCGGGAATTTTAGGTCCCGTGTTTGACCAATGTACTCCTGAGAACTTTACACTGTTGGGAGTTGGGTGGTAGCATAATGGGTTAAGCGTACATGGCCCAAAGCACAAGGACTGGAGGAAATGTCCCGGTTCGAGCCCCTTGCTCTCCACCTGCAGGGGTGTTGCTTCACAAGCAGGTCTGTAGGTGTCTGTCTTTCCTCTTCTCTCTGTTCCCCTCTCTCCATTTCTTTCCTATCCAACAACAATGACAAAAGCAATAATAACTACAATGATAAAGAACAACAAGGGCAACAAAAGGGAAAATAAATAAAGAGAGGATGACAGAAAGAAAAAGGAACTCTACACTTTCAGCAGGGTTTGGACTTTAGCCTGATTAATAGTCCATCCTTGTCTCAGTTGTTTAATAGAGCCTGTGTCACAGTGTCCTTATTCTTCCCTATAATTAAAAGATCAGCTACATAAGAAAAAAATTCACATCTCTTTGGTAGCTGTAATGTCTCCAGGCTCCATCTGAGTCTGGTCTATGAGCTTTGTGCCATGTGCACTTAACATGCTCCACTATGGTCCGACTCCTGTTTTACTTGATTTTTGTGGATGCTTTTTTTTTTAAATTTTTTAATTTTATTTATTTATTTTTATTTTATTTATTTATTTTTGTGGATGCTTTTGTTGAAAAAAAATTTAAAGGGATGGATAGAGATGTCAGTCAAATTTGTGGGCTTGGTAATGGTCCTAACAGGCAGGATAATTCACTACATGTTTCTATAACCTCTTCTGTTTCCATTACACAGCTAGGGTATTGTACCTTTTATTCACTACAGTTTTTTCCATCTAGGGGACATACTGTCCAGTGAAGAGGCTGTGCTGCTAGATTTAAAGAGAGTCTCAAACTATTGCTGTGATTGACCTTCCATTTTCTGGCCTGAAAGACATTCAGGGAATGAGGAAGAGATGGCAGTTTCTTGGGTAAGTGACTTGTCCCACATCAGATTCTGTTTCTTTTTCCTCTTGAATACTTTGTCCTTTAATTTATACATGTTTAATTTACTGTTTCTGTTTTGCACATCATATTTCTGTATCTCTGTCTCTTTCTCTTTCTTTCTGCCAGGGCACTGCTCATCCTTGGCTTTCATGCCTGGCTTATATCCCTGGCTTATGGTCAGCGAATAGAACCTAGTACCTGAGAACCTCAGGCAGAAACTTTGTTATCTTCCCCTCTCTTCCATTTCTCTTTTCACTTTACTATTTTTTCTTTTATTATTTAATTTTTAAAAGTCTCTTTTGATTTTTTAAAATATTTATTTTCCCTTTTCTTGCCTTTTTAAAAAAATATTTATTTATTCCCTTTTTTTGCCCTTGTTTTTTTGTAGTTATTTATTTGTTTAATTTTTTTAAATTTATTTCTTTTTTTAAAATTTCTTTTATATTTATTTATTTATTTTCCCTTTTGTCTTTTTTAAAAAGAATTTATTTATTTATTAATGAGAAAGATAGGAGGAGAGAGAGAAAGAACCTGGTACATGTGCTGCCAGGAATTCAGCTCAGGACCTCATGCTTGAGAGTCCAATGCTTTATCCACTATACCACCTCCTGGACCACTAAATTTATTTCCTTATTGGGTAATTAATGTTTTACATTCAACAGTAAATACAATAATTTGTACATGCATAACATTCCCCAGTTTACCATTTAACAATACAACCCCCACTATGTCATTTATCATCCTTCATGGACCTGTGTTCTCCCAACCTGAATTTTAAAATTATTTATTTATTTATTTTCCTGTTTGTTGCCCGTGTTTTTTATTCTTGCTGTTGTTATTGAATTTGTCATTGTTGGATAGGACAGAGAGAAATGCAGAGAGGGGGAGAGAAAGACAGACACCTGCAGACCTTCACCGCCTGCTTCACTCCCCTGCAAGTGGGCTCGAATCAGTATCCTTATGCCGGTCCTTGCCCTTTGCGCCACCTGTGCTTAAACACTGCACTACCGCCTGACTCCTGTGAATGATTTTTAATTACCCTGTGATTAAACTTCTTACTGCGGTTATTTATGTTACTCTACTGAGTTGTGTGATAACATATATTGCTGATTATCCTTTTGATGTATATTATGTAAATATGTTTTCTTATCTTTATTACTGCATCTCTTTGTCTTGGTGATAGGTCTTGTCATTATACCAAATATTTTCAGTTTGTTGTAGTCTCAGTGGTTCACTTCTCTATTTGTCTTTGATGTTGAGCTCAGGTCTCTGAATACAAGATTGAATTTGTGGTCCATTATGAGTCGCAATCAAACCCTGCTCACTTAACACTGTCTCCATTTACACAGTGGTGAACAAAAAGTGATTTGTCTTCTAGTTGAAAAATTAAAATGATTAGAGTTACCTAGTGAAAGAAAGTTCCTCAAGTTTTCACACATCACGTCTCTGTAGAGTTTCTTTTCTGAAGGATTCAATAGTGCCCACTCCTCTTGAGTGAATATCACAGTTACATCTTCATAGGTCATTGAGCCCTAAAATATGTGCAATATGTTCATGGGAGAAAATGCGAGTGATAGCAGATTAGCCATTCAGTCTCTACTTTAGGAAGCCTATGAAGGATTGTCTCATCTGCAAACATGTCTTTGGTGATGTGAAAACCAAATACCTGTTAATCATGGTCTAGAAGTTGGTACATTGATTAGAACACAGGTCTCTGCTGTGGACCACCACAGCAGATAAGCAGCAGGAGCGTCAGGGGTCTTGAGGCAACCTCCCCGGTGGGTCAGGAGTTGGTGCAAGGGAGAACAGATAGACATCACACTCTATTGGAGGGTGAATCTGCACTCATTTTAATAGTGAATCTGCATTAGCTTTTATACTTTTTTCAGTTTACATTCAGGTTGCCTAAACAGCTAGCTCATAAGGAAGTAGCAATAAACATCGTAGTCTTGTGGCTTTGGCAGGCTATATGTTACTCCCCTATTTCTGTAAAGAATGGTACAATACTTAGTATAGCCCTGTTCTCAGGGGAGGTCATACCCAGAATTGTTTTTGACTTTTTTTTCATTTTTTAATTGATAGAGACTGTAAATTGAGAGAGAAGGGGGAGATAGAGAGGAAGAGAAACAGAGAGACACCTGCAGAACTACTTTAACACCTATAGAGTGACTACCCTGCAGGTGGAGAGCCAGGATCTTGAACCAGGATCCTAACCGGTCCTTGCTCTTTGCACCACTTGTGCTTAAACTGCTGTGCTACTACCTGACTCCCTTAAGATCTTTTTATAATTTTGAATATTTGTGACTTTTTTTTCAGTATATGTTTTTAGTGAAATCTATTGTTAATGTCTGCTGTTTTGGCTCATTATGTAAAATAATGCCCTGCATCTTGATAATAGAATCAATTACAGTTTTATGTATTATAATGTCATTAATTAATTGTTCATTATTTTTACAGTAATACAGCAGTGAAAATCTCTGAGGGCAAAAAAAGTCAGAATGGTAAAAAAATTTCAAGAATGTGACGTATACAACAAATTATTCACTTATTCTATTCATCTTCAACAACATGAAAGAATTCACAGTAGAGAGAAACCCTATGAATGTAAACTATGTAGTAAAACATTTAGTTGTTCCAGTCATCTTCGGGCACATGAAAGAACTCACAGTGGAGAGAAACACTATGAATTTAAACTATGTAGTAAAAGATTCAGTTATTCCACTTATCTTTGGACACATAAAATAATTCACAGTGGAGAGAGACCCTATGAATGTAAACTATGTAGTAAAACATTCAGGCAATACACTCATCTTCAGGTACATGAAAGAACTCACAGTGAAGAGAAACCCTATGAATGTAAACTGTGTAGTAAAACATTCAGTGATTTTGGTACTCTTTCGAAACATAAAAGAATTCACAGTGGAGAGAAACCCTATGTATGTAAACCATGTAGTAATACATTCAGGTGATCCAGTAATCGTCAGAGTCATGAACAAACTCACCGTGCAGAGAAACCCTATGAATGTAAACAGTGTAGTAAAACATTCCGTTGTTCCGCTAATCTTCAGGCACATCAAAGAATTCACAGTGGACAGAATCCCTATGAATGTAAACAGTGTAGAACAACATTTGGTTGTTCCGGTAGTCTTCAGAGACATGAAAGTATTCACAGTGGAGAGAAACCCTATGAATGTAAACAATGTAGTAAAACATTCAGGCTGTCCAGTAATCTTCGGGAACATGAAATAATTCACAGTGGAGAGAAACCCTATGAATGTAAAGAATGTAGTAAAACATTCAGTCGTTCTAGTAGTCTTCAAAAACATGAAAGAATTCACAGTGGAGAGAAACCCTATGAATGTAAACTATGTAGTAAAACATTCAAGCCATACAGTCATTTCAGGTCATGAACAAACTCATAGTGGAGAGAAACCCTATGAATGTGAACAATGTAGTAAAACATTTAGTTGTTCCAGTAGTCTTCAAAAACATGAAAGAATTCATAGTAGAGAGAAACCCTATGAATGTAAACAGTGTGGTAAAACTTTCAGTTGTTCAAGTCATCTTCAGAAACATGAAAGAACTCACAGTGCAGAGAAGCCATATGAATGTAAACAATGAAGTAAAGCATTCATGGAGTCTAGTTCTCTTCACTTACATGATAGAACTCACAGTGGAGAGAAAGAATGCTCATGGATGTAAACAGTGTAGTCAAACATTCATTTAAGTCAATGTTCTTTGGAGACCAGAAACATCTCACAGTGGAGAGAAACCCAGTGAAAGTAAACAGCAAAACATTGATTCAGGCCAGTCATCATTGTCAACATGAAATAACGCAGAACGGAGAGAAATTTGATAAGTGTAAGCAGTGTTGAAAACATTGTGTTATTCTGGTCCTCTATGTAGACATGAAAGAATTCACAGTGAAACAAAACCCCAAGAAAGTCATCAAGCTTTCCAATGTTCCACTAACTTTGAAACACATGAACATATTCGCAATGGAAATCAATGTTTTTTTTTAACTTCCCTTTTGTTGCCCTTGTTGTTTTAGTGTTGTAGTTATTATTGTTGTTACTGATGTCATCGTTATTTGATAGGACAGAGAGAAATGGAGTGAGGAGGGGAAGATGGGGAGAGAAATATAAACACCTGCAGACCTGGTACTTGTGCATTGCACCACATATGCTTAACCTGCTGCACTACAATCCAACTCCCACAAATCAGTCTTTTGAGCATAATCTGTACTATAGATTAGAGAGAGATGTAACTTGAGACATGATGCAGAGGCTTGTGTTTCAATATAATAGCTCTCAGGTGTGAGCCTCTGCACTACATGGGCTAGAGATATGTTCTGTTTTATGGTCTCTGTATCTGTCCATCTTGTGTAAATATATAAGTAAATATATCTAAATAATTATAGGGATTACAGTGCCATGTGAACCTGTACCTCTGAATATTCTATAAATGTAAGGAATATGAGTAAGTACTTTGATTCTTTATCCTTTTTTTTGGTAATATTTATCTTATTCATTTGTTCCATTTTGTTGCCCTTGTTGTTTTATTGTTGTAATTATTATTATCGTTGTTGTTGGATAGGACAGAAGTGGAGAGAGGAGGGGGAAGACAGAGAGAAAGATAGAGGCCTGCAGACTGCTTCACTGCTTGTGAAGCAGCAACTCCCCTGCAGGTGGGGAGCCAGGGCTCAAACCAGGATCCTTACGAAGGTCCTTGCACTTTTTGCCACCTGTGCTTAATCTGCTGTGCCACAGCTCAACTCCCTCGATTCTTTATCTTAAAGTCTCATATACAAAAAAAACCCACTTGGTACTGAGAACTTACTGATGTCAACAATGCCTAGATGTATTCAAATCAATAACAGTTTTTGCACATATAAAATCATTGGCATTAGAAAATCAATTCTTTCCAGTGTAGACATTCTAGAATGACCTTACAGACCTAGAAAGGAACTTGAACTAGTGAGAACAGTGAATGTAAAACAGTGGAATAATCATGGATCTTACAATATGTGAATCTTTATTTTCTTTTTGCATAAATTGTATCTGTCTAGTTGAAAAGTACATATTCTCTCTAAATTTCTCATTTTATACTTTTTTATTTAAAATATTTTAATATTATTTGGTAAGACAAAGAAATTGACTGGGAGGTGGTAGTAAGGGAAAGAGAGCCACCTTCAGCACTGCCTCCCAGTCTGAAAGCTTGTGCCCTGCATGTGAACACTGGGGGCTTTTACCCATGTCCTACTTCATGGTATCTAATTTTGATTATCAGGTTGCAAGTTGTGAAACAGTGCTGCAGATGTCTTGCCCCCTCTCCCCCTTCTCTGTTGATTTTTGTCTATTCTATTAAAGAAAATACTTAAAAATTATCTCCTGACAGATAAATGATTTCATAGCTAAAAACATCAAATATTTATATAAAAACATGCAGAACACTCCTCCATATAGGTTTGTCAACATGTTCATCACTACAAACTTAGTTGCAAGGAAACCAAAAGTAAAAATAAATGAATACAGTTACATCAATTGAGAAGGTTATATGAAGCAAAGGGAGTCTACCATAACAGATGCTTCCCACAGACTCTGAGAAAAAGTTTTGTCTTACATCAGAGTATTGATAAGCAAAATATATAAAGAATTCATCAATTAAAAGATTTATTCATTGGACAGGTATAGATAGCACAGTGGTTATGCAAAGAAACTTATTCCTGAGGCTCTGATGTCCCAGGTTCAATCCCCCCCTGCACCACCATAAGTCAGAGCTGGACATTGCTATGGTGTTTCTCTGTTTCTGCATCTCTCAAAAATAAAAATATATTTTTTATAATTTATTTCTTTATTGGCGAATTAATGTTTTACATTCAACAGTAAATACAATAGTTTGTACATGCATAACATTCCCCAGTTTCCCATTTAACAATACAACCCCACTATGTCATTCATCATCCTTCATGGACCTGTATTCTCCCCACCCACTCCCCCATCCCAGAGTCTTTTACTTTGGTGCAATACGCCAATTCCATTTCAGGTTCTACTTGTGTTTTCTTTTCTAATCTTGTTTTTTAACTTCTGCCTGAGAGTGAGATCATCCCATATTCATCCTTCTGTTTCTGACTTATTTCACTCAACATGATTTTTTCAAGGTCCATCCAAGATTGGCTGAAAACAGTGAAGTCACCATTTTTTACAGCTGAGTAGTATTCCATTGTGTATATATACAACAACTTGCTCATCCACTCATCTGTTGTTGGACACCTGGGTTGCTTCCAGGTTTTGGCTATTACAGATTGTGCTGCCAAGAACATATGTGTACACAGATCTTTTTGGATGGATGTGTTGGGTTCCTTAGGATATATCCCCAAGAGAGGAATTGCAGGGTCATAGGGTAGGCCCATTTCTATCCTTCTGAGAGTTCTCCAGACTGTTGTCCACAGAGGTTGGACCAATTGACATTCCCACCAGCAGTGTAGGAGGGTTCCTTTGACCCCACACCCTCTCCAGAATTTGCTGCTGTTACCTTTTCTGATGTATGACATTCTCACAGGAGTGAAGTGGTATCTCATTGTTGTCTTGATTTGCATTTCTCTGACAATCAGAGACTTGGAGCATTTTTTATGTATTTCTTGGCCTTTTGGATCTCTTCTGCGGTGAATATTCTGTCCAAGTCCTCCCCCCATTTTTGGATTGGGTTATTTGTTGTCTTGTTGTTGAGTCTGGCAAGCTCTTTATATATGTTGGTTATTAAACTCTTATCTGATGTATGACATGTAAAGATCTTCTCCCATTATGTGAGGGGTCTCTTGGTTTGGGTAGTGGTTTCTTTTGCTGTGAAGAAACTTTTTAATTTTATATAGTCCCATAGGTTTATACTTGCCTTAGTCTTCTTTGTAATTGGATTCGTTTCATTGAAAATGTCTTTAAAATTTATGCGGAAAAGAGTTCTGCCAATATTTTCCTCTAAGTATTTGATAGTTTATTGTCTAACATCCAAGTCCTTGATCCACTTGGAATTTACTTTTGTATTTGGTGAAATACAGTGATTAAGTTTCATTCTTCTGCATGTTTCAACCCATTGTTTCCAACACCATTTGTTGAAGAGACTCTGCTTTCCCCATGTAATAGTCTGGGCCCCTTTGTCAAAGATTAGATGTCCATGGGTGTGGGGCCTCATTTCTGGGCTCTCAATTATATTCCACTGGTCATGTTCCAGTACCAAGCAGTTTTGATGACAATGGCCCTATAATACAGTTTGAGATCTGGGAGTGTGATGCCTCCGGTTCTGTTCTTTTTTCTCAAGATTGTTTTGGCAATTCTAGGTCTTTTCTGGTTCCAGATAAACATTTGTAGCATTTTTTCTATTCTCCTAAAAAATGTGCTTGGGATCTTGATGGGGATAGCATTAAATTTGTAGATGGCTCTGGGTAATATATTCATTTTGATGATGTTAATTCTTCCAACCCATGAACATGGAATATCTTTCCACTTCTTTGTGTCTTTTTCAATTTCTTTGAGTAGTGACTCATAATTTTCAGTATACAAGTCTTTCACTTCCTTGGTTAGATTTACTCCTAGATATTTTATTGTTTTTGTTGCTATAGTAAAAGGAATTGATTTCTGGATTTCAATTTCTTCTTTTTTGTTAAATTAATTTATTTATTCTTTTTGTTGCCCTTGTTTTTTTTTGTTGTTGTTGTAGTAGTTATTATTGATGTCATTGTTGTTGGATAGGACAGAGAGAAATGGAGAGAGGAGGGGAAGACAGAGAGGGGGAGAGAAAGACAGACACCTGCATACCTGCTTCACCGCCTGTGAAGTGACTCCCCTGTAGGTGGGGAGCCGGGGGCTCGAACCGGGATCCTTCCGCTGGTCCTGGTGCTTAGCGCCACCTGCACTTAACCCACTGCACTACTGCCCGACTCCCTTTCAATTTCTTCTAACTTAGTGTTTGCATAGAGGAATGCCACTGACTTTTGAATGTTAATTTTATAAGCTGATACCTTACTGTATTGCCTGATGATTTCCAAAAGCTTCTTGCTGGATTCCTTAGGTTTTTCCATGTATACTATCATGTCATCTGCAAATAAGGAGAGTTTGACTTCTTCTCTTCCAATCTGTATGCCTTTAATTCCTTGCTCCTGCCTGATTGCTATGGCAAGAACTTCCAACACTATGTTGAATAGTAATGGTGATAGTGGGCAGCCCTGTCTAGTACCTGATCTGAGGGGAAATGCTTCCAGTTTTTCACCATTGAGTATGATGTTGGCTGTAGGTTTGCTATATATAGACTCCACTATCTTCAGGAATTTTCCATCTATTCCTATTTTTTGTAGTGTTTTGATCATAAAGGGATGTTGTATTTTGTCAAAGGCTTTCTCTGCATCTATTGATATGACCATGTGGTTTTTGGTCTTGCTTTTGTTGATGTGGTGGATCACATTGATTGATTTACTTATATTAAACCAACCTTGCATGCCTGGGATAAACCCCACTTGGTCATGATGAACAATCTTTTTGATACACTGCTGTATCCGGTTGGCTAGAATTTTGTTCAATATTTTCGCATCTATGTTCATCAGAGATATTGGTCTGTAGTTTTCTTTTTTGGTTGTGTCCCTGTCTGATTTTGGTATCAGGGTGATCTTGGCTTCATAGAAGCTGGCAGGGAGTATTCCAGTGTCTTCAATCTTCTGGAAGACTTTTAAAAGTAGAGGTATTAGTTGTTCTTGGAAGGTTTTGTAGAATTCATTTGTAAAACCAGCTGATCCAGGACTTTTATTCTTGGGAAGGTTTTTGATAACTGTTTCAATTTCATTAGCTGTGATGGGCCTGTTCATGTCCTCCACTTCCTCTTGACTTAGTTTTGGAAATTGGTAGGTATCAAGGAAATCGTCCATTTCTTCCAGGTTCTCTAGCTTGATGGCCTATAGTTGTTCATAGAAGCCTCGCATCATATGTTGAATTTCTGCGATGTCTGTTGTGTTATCTCCTCTTTCATTTAGTACCCATTTTATTTGGGTCTTCTCCCTTTTTTGTTTTGTGAGTCTGGCTAAAGGTTTGTCAATTTTTTCACTCTTTTGAAGAACCAACATTTACTTTCATTGATTTTTTGTATGGTTTTCAATGTTATTGATTTCTGCCCTAACTTTAGTGATTTCTATCCTTCTGGTTGCTTTAGGGTTCCTTTGTTCTTCTAGGTCTTTAAGATGTCCAATCAGGCTGTTTATTTGTGCTTTTTCTTGTTTCCTAATGTGTGCTTGTATGGCTATGAACTTCCCTCTCAGTACTGCCTTAGCTATGCCTCAAATATTTTGATAGTTTGTGTCTTCATTTTCATTGTACTCTCGAAACATTTTGATTTCTGCTTTTACAAATGAATTCTACAAAAAATTCAAAGAAGGTTTTTAAATTTCAAGTGGATCCAGGACTTGGATGTTAGACCACAAACTATCAGATACTTAGAGGCAAATATTGGCAGAACTCTTTTCCACATAAATTTTAAAGACATCTTCAGTGAAACGAATTCAATTACAAAGAAGACTAAGGCAAGTTTAAACCTATGGGACTACATCAAATTAAAAAGCTTTTGCACAGCAAAAGAAACCACTACCCAAACAAAGAGAGACCCCTCACAGAACGGGAGAGAATCTTTACATGCCATACATCAGACAAGAGTTTAATAGCCAACATATAAAAACTGCTTGCCAAACTCAACAACAAGACAAAAATTCGTGGGTTTTGTAATGGTCCTAACAGGCAGGATAACTCACTACATGTTTCCATAACCTCTTCTGTTTCCATTGCACAGCTAGGGTATTGTACCTTTTATTCACCACAGTATCTTCCATCTAGGGGCCATACTGTGCAGTGAAGAGGCTGTGCTGCTAGATTTAAACAGAGTCTCAAACTATTACTGTGATTGATCTTCCATTTTCTGGCCTGAAAGACATTCAGGGAAAGAGGAAGAGATGGCAGTTTCTTGGGTAAGTGACTTGCCCCACATCAGATTCTGTTTCTTTTTCCTCTTGAATAATTTGTCCTTTAATTTATACCTGTTTAATTTACTGTTTCTGTTTTGCACATCATATTTCTGTATCTCTGTCTCTTTCTCTATCTTTCTGCCAGGGCACTGCTCATCCTTGGCTTTCATCTCTGGCTTATATCCCTGGCTTATGGTCAGCGAATAGAACCTAGTACCTGAGAACCTCAGGCAGAAACTTTGTCATCTTCCCACTCTTGCATTTCTCTTTTTCACTTTACTCTTTTTTCTTTTCTTTTTAAAAAATTTTTTTTTGTTTCATGATGCTTTATTTTAAATAATACAGATATTTTCTCTTTTTAAAATTTTACATTTACTTGTAAAGCATTGATTTTTTCGACCCATTTGAATTTTTTTTTTTTTAATTTTTTATTTAAGAAAGGATTAGTGAACAAAAGCATAAGGTAGGAGGAGTACAACTCCACACAATTCCCAACACCCAATCCCCATAACCCACCCCCTCCCCTGATAGCTTTCCCATTCTCTATCCCTCTGGGAGCATGGACCCAGGGTTGTTGAGGGTTGCAGAAGGTAGAAGGTCTGGCTTCTGTAATTGCTTCCCCGCTGAACATGGGCGTTGACTGGTCGGTCCATACCCCCAGTCTGCCTCTCTCTTTCCCTAGTAGGGTGTGACTCTGAGGAAGCTGAGCTCCAGGACACATTGGTGGGGTCTTCAATCCAGGGAAGCCTAGCCAGCATCCTGGTGGCATCTGGAACCTGGTGATTGAAAAGAGAGTTAACATATGAAGCCAAACAATTTGTTGAGCAATCATGGATCCCAAGCTTGGAATAGTGGAGAGGAAGTGTTAGGGAGGTACTCACTGCAAACTCTAGTGTAGTCCTGCTTTCAGGTATATATTTTGCAGTAGTTTATGGATACGTGTGCACATAAACTCTCTCTCACAGAAACTGGTGTATATCTAGGTTATGGGACTTTGTTAGAAAGTGAACTACCTGAGATGAAATTAGAGTGTACTATTAAAGGAAAGGTCTCACCCGAGTAATGAAGCTGAAGGGTTGTCATTCCACACGTGAAGTCTCTGGATACATTCTGAGGTGAAGCATGTTGAGGTAGCAATCGTTGCTCTGGTTAGATTGTGATCGGCAGATGCAATGTTATTTGGTTTGGATTGGGAGATGCATACGGGAAAGTGGGCCCTATCCAAGGGTTCCAGGTCTGGGGGAAGTAGGGGCTCTATAGTGAAGATGTGAGGTTCCTGCTGTCTTAGGGTTCAAAAAGACACTCAATAGTTAATATTATCATCACATTATTTGTTAATTGGGTTAACTTTGAAAAGTCCCTTTGTTATGGTTTGCTGGACAGTACCCAGTATCTTGTATATAGCTGTGCTATTGGAAGCTTCTAATCTACTTGGTCTAGGCTTTTGAGAGAGTCCGCATATCAAATACATAGCCTATATATTTAAAAGATTCAGTTTGTCTTTTGAGAAACTTTGAGACATACAATTGATTTCCCCCTCTCATATTAATTAGCTACTGATTTATATGTCTACATTTTGCTAGGAGTGTACATAAACACCATTCCCACCCCCAAAGGACTGTGACCCATCCCTCCCGCCCACTCCCACCCCCCACTGGCCCAGGAAGCTACATGCCTACCCCTCACCACTGGGTTTTTACTTTGGTGCCTTACTTACAATTTGATCAGGTCCTACTTTTAGTTTCCCTTTCAGATCTTCTTAGTCAGCTTCTGTTTATGAGTGGGATCATCCCATACTCATCTTTATCTTTCTGACTTAGTTCACTTAACATAATTCCTTCTAGCTATGTCCAAGATGGGTCAAAAAAAAAAACAAAAAAAAACAAAAAAAAAAACAAAAAAAAAACAAAAAACAAAAAAAAAACAAAAAAACAAAAAAAACAAAAAAAACACAAAAAAACAAAAAAAACAAAAAAACAAAAAAAACAAAAAAAACAAAAAAAAAAGAAAAAAAATGTTTTGTATTTATTTATTTATTACCTTTTTTTGCCCTTGTTTTTTATTGTTGTAGTTATTATTGTTGTTGTCACTGATGTCATTGTTGTTGGATAGGACAGAGAGAAATGGAGAGAGAAGAGGAAGACAGAGGAGAGAAAGATAGACACCAGCAGAGCTACTTCACCGCCTGTGAAGCGACTCCACTGCAGGTGGGGAGCCGGGGGCACGAACCGGGATCCTTCCACTGGTTCTTGTGCTTTGCACCACATTCGCTTAACCCGCTGCGCTACTGCCCGACTCCCTCTTTTTTATTATTTAATTTTTAAGTCTTTTTTTAGATTTGATTTTTTTAGATATTTATTTTCCTTTTCTTGCCTTTGTTTTAAAATATTTATTTATTTATTCCCTTTTGCTGCCCTTGTTTTTTGTAGTTATTTTTTGTTCAATTTTTAATTATATTTATTTATTTATTTTCCTGTTTGTTGCCCGTGTTTTTTATTCTTCCTGTTGTTATTGAATTTGTCATTGTTGGATAGGATGGAGAGAAATGGAGAGAGGAGGGAAAGACAGAGAGGGGGAGAGAAAGACAGACACCTGCAGACCTGCTTCACCACCTGCTTCACTCCCCTGCAAGTGGGCTCGAATCGGTATCCTTATATCAGTTCTTACCCTTTGCACCACCTGTGCTTAAACACTGCACTACAGCCTGACTCCCGTGAGAGATTTTAATTGCCCTGTGACTAAACATCTTCTTGGTTAAAGAGACTGTATATTTCTTTCTGCACATTAATTGTGGTTATTTATGTTACTCTACTGAGTTGTGTGAGAACATACATTGCTGACTAGCCCTTTGATATATGTTGTAGAGCCAGATGTTGTAGTGCGTGGGCCACAGAGAAGAGAGAGAGAGGGTCCGGAGTGAAGAGGAAACACAAATCTTTATTCGCGCTGGCACCTCAGAGTTGGGTGTTAGAGAAGCAGGTTGGGCCACGTGGAGGTAGAGAAAATGGCCGCCTCACGCAGTAACCTTTCCTGCGTCTGAGCACCAAAGTGAAGCGCCAGCAAGAGAGAGGTGTGGAAAACGCAGGGTTTTTATAGGAGTAGCTTTCGCGAGAATGGGAAGGGGGAGGAGTAACCATAGCACTCCAGGATAGGATGATAACTCTCATGAGAATGGGAGGGGGGAGGAGTAACCAGAGCACTCCAGATATCGCAGGGTTATTGACAATGTCCTGAGGGCACAACATGACTGAACAGGCACTCTGAGAATGTCCCAACTCTCCAGGGAACTAGCAGTAGCCTGAGGGGACAACATGGCAGATGTGACTGCATTGGCACAATTTCCCAGCAAATATATAGCATGTAAATATGTTTTCTTATTTTTATTACTGCATCTCTTTGTCTTGGTGATAAGTCTTGTCATTATACCAAATATTTTCAGTTTGTTGTAGTCTCAGTGGTTCACTTGTCCATTTATTTATTTATCTTTGATGTTGAGCTCAGGTCTCTGAAGACATTTCCCATTCAAATATTATGTACTGTACTGAGGATGACTTCTGTAGACTTTTTTGGAGACTAGTCTAACATCCAAGTGCTTATGTATTTTGAGATGTCCCATGGTGTCATGTGATGGTGTTGTTTGGTTTTTATATGCATGCACTAACTGACTCATTTTCCACATCATTTTTTATAGAGACTTCACCTATTTACATCTATTTCCACAGCATTATTTTCTTGCTTTAAACATGTTCTTAGGTAGGCACCTGCAAAGCTTTCCCCCTGCAGGTGGGGACCGGGTGCTGGAACCTGGGTCCTTGTGCATTGTAACCTGTGCACTCAACCAGGTGCGCCACCACCCAGCAAACCCTTATTTATTTATTTATTTATTTATTTATTTATTTATTTATGAGAAATATAGGAAGAGGGAGACAGAAAGAACCAGACATCACTCTGGTACATGTGCTGCTAGGAATTGAACTCATGCTTGAGAGTCCAATGCTATATCTACTATGCCACCTACTGGACTACCCTATTTATTTCTTTATTTATTTTCCCTTTTGTTTCCCTTGTTTTATTTTTGTATTTATTATTGTAGTTATTGATGTTTTCCTTGTTATATAGGACAGAGAGAAATGGAGAGAGATGGGGAAGATAGAGAGGGGAGAGAAAGAGAGACACCTGCAGACCTGCTTCACTACCTGTTAAGCCAACTCCCCTGAAGATGGGTAGCCGGGGGATTGAACCAGAATCCTTCCACCGGTCCTTTTGCACTTTGGGCCATGTGTGCTTAACCCACTGCACGACTGCCTGATTCCTTCTATTAACTTTTTAAAAAAAAATTTATATTTATTTTCCCTTTTGTTGCCCTTGTTTTTATTGTTGTTTTTTAGTTGTTATTGTTGTTGATGTTGTCGTTGTTAGATAGGACAGAGAGAAATGGAGAGAGGAGGGGAAGACAGAGAGGGAGAGAGAAAAAGAGACACCTGCAGACCTGCTTCACCGCCTGTGAAGCGACTTTCCTGCAGGTGGGGAGCCGGGGGCTTTAACTGGGATCCTTATGCCGGTCTGCACTTTGTGCCACGTGCGCTTAACCCGCTGTGCTACCGCCTGACTCCCTCTATTCATTTTTTAATGAATTAGATACAGAGAGAAAGATACACAGAGAGAGACACCAAAACCAGAGCACTGCTCAGCTCTGGTTTATGGTGGTGCTGGCTATTGATGCTGGACCTTTGGTGCCTCGAGCATGAAAGTCTTTTACAGAACCATTAGGCGTTTCCCCATCCCATCCCTTCGACTCTCCTGAAGGAAAAGTCACAGGAAGCAGACACAAGCTGCCCCAGCTGAGGCCTGAGATATCCCTGCCCTATCTACCTGCAGAACCACAGGAAAATAAACATTTCCCCCAACCACTGGGTTCTGGAGTGTTTGTCACACCGTGATCCATGACTGATTGTCTTATGCTTTACATTGGCTTGTTCTAGCCCTCCCCCCCGCCAAGAGAATTGGATCAGGCCTGCTAATTTCGCGGGCCCGCTTGGCCCCGCCCCAAAAGGAACCCCGGGAGAGGGTTCCTGAGTTCGAGAGTTTGAGAGTTACAGAGTAAGAGAGAGTGCCAGAGAGACAGAGTTCCTGGGTTCCTGAGTTCCAGAGTAAGAGAGAGAGTGCTTGTGCCGCCGCAAAGAGACAGCAAAGTTCTGTTTGGTGATTAGTTTGTCTTAGTTTATGAATCGTTGTTCCTGAATAAAGAAATACAGCTTCCCTGCTCAGCCATTGTCTCCGCGTCTCTGTTACCCGCCCATGAAGCTAGCCAGCCCGGCAAGAGCCCACGAAATTTTAACAACAAATGGCGCCCACGTGGACCTGACCTGCGCATCTCTCAGATAAGTAAAGACAATTTGGCTACCTATGCACTATGGCCTTCTCTTCTGCTTGTGAAGAGATCTCCAAAGGCCTCTGCTCTTTCTTCACGAGACTGTTTTGCTGTTTCTGGAACATTTATCTCTGGACCACTCTGTGGTTTCCACTCGCTCGGGCAAACTTAGAACAGCCAGCGGGAAGAGCCAGCGGGTGGGAGGCGAGGCACGGAGCTGCCGTTTCCACCTGGTTAAACAGCCAGCCAGCCGGCTGTGCCCAGACAACCCCTCGCACTGCGTCTGCAGCCCCGCAGCCCCGCAGCCCACAGGAGGCTGTCGCCAACACACAAGAGCCCCTGGAGCCCAATGCCAACATGCTGGAGCCCTATGCCAACACACAAGAGCCCGAGGCCAGCCCACAGGAGCCAGCTCTCCACCGCGTGGCGCAGGGCACTGGACGCGTGATCCCTCCACACTGCTCGGCCACTGCGAACAGGGCAGCAGACATGGCAGGGCCATGTGGCAGGGCCGCAGCGGCCCATCATGGCCACCACCCCTGGGCACCTAGGCCCACGCCTTCTGCAAAGCTGGCCTGCCTGCCCTCTTTCTATGAATTCTGGAACCATCCCGGGCCTCCCGGACCCCCGGGCTCCCTGCCAAAACTGGGCACACGAGATCTCCAGCTGCTGGTCCGGTCTGAAGGCAGACAAGCTGGAGTACGCAGAGATTTGTGCAGAGATCGCAACCTGCAATTCCTAAAAGTGAAGCTGCGTGAGAAGCCACCTCCGGATGGTGAAACCCCCCCCCCCCCAACAACTAAGACAGTACAGACTTAAATTCGTGTTTAAAATGACATGTCTTCGTAACAAAGGCTTCTCTCCTTGTGTATTAATGACCATGTTTATGTGTATGTTTAAAGTTTGGTAAACAGTAGCTTTAAGGCTAAATTCTTACTAGTCAAAGTTAAATGAAAAAGGTTTTCAACATAATTCTCATAAAGATAAAAATGAACTTACATTTAAAGTCTGAGGTAAAATTTAGTTAACAATCAATATATTTTAACTAAGTTGGTCTAAACAAAAGGTTAAATAGACTTGTTGATATGTAAAACACTACCTTCTCTATTAGAAATGGTAGATCGCACAATGGCTATGCTAATTATTCTCATGCCTGAGGTTGCCTCTCCGGCCCACACCTAGGGTGTGTCTCCATCTTGAATAGGTGTAACAAAAGGTTAAAAGACATTGTTGATATGTAAAAGTCTCAAATTCCTTCTCTATTAGAAACGTTGGATCGTGCAGTAGATATACTAATAACAAGTTTTGTTTCATAGTAAGTTGCAGCCAGCTGCTTGTGGGACTCTAAGCCATTCCCTGCCCCCATGCAATTGCCCGTCGAGGCAAGTAGCCCCCCAGAGGCAAGAAATGTTTTTTTTTCAGATATGGCCCCCTCAGGCCTTCCTTTGGCAACATGCTGGTTTTTGTTATATATGTTTCTGTTCACCCCACACCCTTGATACTATAGTCATTTAGTTAAAAAGAAAAGGGGGAATTGTCGTATGCTTTACATTGGCTTGTTCTAGCCCTCCCCCCGCCAAGAGAATTGGATCAGGCCTGCTAATTTCGCGGGCCCGCTTGGCCCCGCCCCAGAAGGAACCCGGGGAGAGGGTTCCTGAGTTCGAGAGTGCCAGAGTTCCTGAGTTAGACTGAGTTCCTGAGTTCCTGAGTTAGACTGAGTTCCTGAGTTAGACAGAGTTCCTGAGTTCCTGAGTTAGACAGAGTTCCTGAGTTCCTGAGTTAGAGAGAGTTCAAGAGTTCCAGAGTTGGAGAGTTCCTGACTTCCAGAGTAAGAGAGGGAGTGCTTGTGCCGCCGCAGAGACAGCCGAGTTCTGTTTGGTGATTAGTTTGTCTTAGTTTGTGAATCGTTGTTCCTGAATAAAGAAATACAGCTGCCCTGCCCAGCCGTTGTCTCCGCGTCTCTGTTACCCGCTGTGAAGCAAGCCAGGCCGGCAAGAGCCTCCGAAAATTTTAACAACAACTGATGTTCTGCCCATCCCCCTGGGGCAGGGTTGGACCTGCAGGTGGCCCATCCTTTGATCCCTCCCCTCCAAAAGCCACTGAGACTCCTTGCTTAGTATTTGTTTCTTCTTTCCTCCCAGCCTATTTCCAGGACTGACACAGCCGTGCCCACTGCTCTTTATTACTTGAATATATGTTGAAGTCAACAAATGATGCCAGGGCCCAGGTAGAACAGATGAAATGTGACCAAGTTCTGGTGGGTGATGGATAATGAGTAGGGACTGGAAAATCAGTTGTGTTAATTCCTGGTCTGTCACTGGGACTGAGAATTAATGAGAAGATCTGTCTAACTTAATGGTATTTAGACATTAACAGAGTGTGATAGAATTGTCCACCGGTGCTGCCTGGCATCCCAATGACAGGAGGCCTGCACAGCCCGAGGAGCAGCAGGTGTAAGCAGGTAGGACCCAGGCTGAGCACACAGACACCCGGTGGGGTCCCTGCAGCCTCCCACGCTCCCCTGGGTGGGTCCCAGCACTCCCATGTGGGTCTCATTGGCGTGGTTGCCTCCTGCCAAGCGTGGGCATCCAGCTGGCATCTTTGAAGGCAAATGCTCCAGGGTGGATCTCTGGACCTGCTTTGAGGTCACCGCTCCGGACACTCTGTGGGAAGATGGATAGTAGCTGGGGGACAAGGGGGCAGTTCATGTGTCGGCAGGGTCTGAGATACAAGACAGGCCTCCTGGCCCCTCGGCTCTGCCCCCCAAATCGAGGTCCACCCCATCGTTATTGTTGGCGGTGCCTTGAAGTACCTCGTGGACCCCATGGCTGAAGCTGCGGTCAAACTGGAATGTTTGCCTTTCAGACGAGATCAGGCGTGTTCAGGGTGGTATGGCCGAAGACATCTGCCTTTCTGAAGCTCTAAGACCAGGGCTTGTCCCAGCTTGAGCCACCCATGGAGATCACCACCTCCCCCTGGCGCCCAATCCCTGGCATTCACACTTTTCTTGTGTGTGGTTTTCTTTCATGCAGAAAATGTTGACTTGCATATCCAGTGATATAGAAGACATGAGAATATGCAACTCTGAGGGCAGTTTCTGCCTCTGTCTCTCTTTCAGAAATATTTTTATTCATTTATTATTGGATAGAGACAGAGACATTGAGAGGGAGGGGGAGATAGAGAGACAGAGAGACACCTGAGTCCTGTTTCACTACTCGTGAAGTTTTCCCCGAAGGTGGGAACCAGGGCCTTGAACCCAGGTCTTTTTTTTTTTTCAGTGCTTTTTAAAAAAAATTTCTTTCTTTATTGGGGAATTAATGTTTTACATTCAACAGTAAATACAATAGTTTGTATCTGCATAACATCTCCCAGTTTCCCATTTAACAATACAACCCCCACTATGTCATTCATCATCCTTCATAGACCTGTATTCTCCCCACCCACCCACCCCAGAGTCTTACTTGGGTGCAATATGCCAATTCCATTACAGGTTCTACTTGTGTTTTCGTTCCTCATCTTGTATTTCAACTTCTGCCTGAGAGTGAGATCATCCCATATTCATCCTTCTGTTTCTGACTTATTTCACTCAACATGATTTTTTCAAGGTCCATCCAAGATTGGCTGAAAACGGTGAAGTCACCATCTTTTCCAGCTGAGTAGTATTCCATTGTGTATATATACCACAACTTGCTCAGCCACTCATCTGTTGTTGGACACCTGGGTTGCTTCCAGGTTTTGGCTATTACAAATTGTGCTGCCAAGAACATATGTGTACACAGATCTTTTTGGTTGGACGTGTTGGGTTCCTTAGGATATATCCCCAGGAGAGGAATTGAAGTGTAACAGGGTAGGTCCATTTCTAGCCTTTTGAGAGTTCTCCAGACTGTTCTCCACAGAGGTTGGACCAATTGACATTCTCACAAGCAGTGCAGGTATCTCTCTGCCTCCCTGTCTCCCCTTCCCTCTTGATTTCTGGCTGTCTCTTTTCAATAAATAAATGAAGATAAATTAAGTCTCATGCCTGTAACATGTGCTCTCAGCCAGGTGTGCCATTACCCCGACCCGACTCTCAATTTCTCTTTCTCGACTGAAAATAAATACAAATCAAATCAATAAAATAGCAAACAGCTTAGATTGTTCTCACTAAGTCACCATCGGTGCCAGAGCAGCTCACTAATTCATTATCTAGAGCTTCCAGCTCCTTAAAAACCACAAGAAGCCAACCCTGGACCACCAGGCTAGAGAGGCAGCACTGGGCTCCAGGGCAGAGACATCTCTGTTTCCGGGAGCGTCAGCTTAGGCCAGCCCCACAGCCTGCTAGGACTTGTAGTTCCCGCGGCTCTTCTCCCACGGCTGACTGCGAGGAGGCGGACTACAGCTCCCGTTAGGCCTAGCGGCGCAGCGGGGTCCTGCACACGTGCTGTTGGGCGGTCCGTTTGAGTTGCTGTAGCTGCCAGCCGGCTGTGCGGAGTCTGTTGCACGGCGGCCTCAGGTCAGTCGCGGCTGGTGGGTCTCGTGTTGCAGCGGGAGCCGGGGGAGGCCTCGGCGTGACCGGCCTTAAAGACCTGGGGCTCTGCGTGTGTCGGGGAGGTGCGCCAGCCTCGCCTCTGGCCATTCTGCGCCGCCTCCCTGTTGGTCTGGGTCCCGCTTCCCCTCGCCCCGCTTTGGGGCCCTCGGAGCCGCGGGGAGATGCGGGACCCGCGGGCACGGGGCGTGAGCCGCTGGGGCGGGCGCAGGGTGTCCCGGGCAGGCTCTGGCCGGGCTCCGGCGGGCGACCGTGGGCGCGGACCCGCCGCTGGGAGCAGCGCTTAGCGCTGTGGCCTCTGGCCTTGGCTGTGGGCGGACTGGTGCGTCTGCGCAGGCGCGGGGCTGCGGTTCCGGAGTGAGCGCGGCGCCTTCGCGGTTGCGCGGCTGCAGTTGGCTGCCAGCTGCGTGTCTGCGGCCTGGCGGGACTGGCCTGCTGGAGCTGGTCCCGCTGCAGGATCCTGTGCAGCGACTCTGCAGCCGCTTCACGTGCTGCCGTGCTGCCGGTCTGGGCCAGGCCTCGCCATCAGAGAGGTTTGGTCATCGTTTTCTAAGGCTCCGGAATTGTGCTCGCAGAGATAAAATGATTAGTAGCTGCTGCGACTTCCCCAAACGTTTTATTTCTCGATAGAGATAGAAACGCAAAGGGATTGTCCGGAGGCGGCGCAGTGATGGGGCTTTGGACTCTCAAGCATGAGGTCCTGAGTTGGATCCCCAGCAGCACATGTGCCAGAGTGTTGTCTGGTTCTTTCTCCTCCTGTCTTTCTCATTAATAAATAAGATTTTTTTTTTTAATTACTAGAGCACTGTTCTGCTCTGGCTTATGGTGGTGTAAGGATTGAACCTGGGACTTCAGAGCCTCAGGCATGAGAGTCTCTTTGCATAACCTTTGTGCTATCTACCCCCACCCTTCTGTGTAAGTTTCTATGAATTTTTACAAACTGCTTTGAAAACAGGCACAAAGAATTAGAAATATTTCTAAGGCAGTTTACTCTTGTGTAATACTAGTACTAATTGTGGGAGGTCTGCACAGCTTTAGAAATTGTGAGCATAGACGGAAAAATGTCCTACTATTAATTACTTAAATGGGGTAAAGAATTCTGCTGCAGTACTCATTTATTGACTCTAGATGGTGATCTAACACCACGTTGCACTCTAACATCACATTCTAACATTAAAATGTTATTGAAATGCAGTTTAGAAATCTTAATATCCTGACATCAAATTCTTATAATTATAATTATGTATCCAAATACCTCCTCAGTATAAAACAGGTAGGTACACAGGTAAGATCAAGACAAATTATGTCCTCAGGTTAACAAGCTGGTCCAGGCAGAGTTCTTGTCAGGATGGGTCCTGATTCTGGTCTGGATGGGTCCTGGGTCTGGTCCTGAGCTTTTCTGGTTCTGTTCCTAGTAGCTGGTTCCTTTCTTGGTCTGGTGGGGAATCTGTAGACACCTCCCTGACCTTTGGTAAGTTGATTGCCAAGGGATATGCCAGATGGGGGCTTCTGAATTTAAAGACTAGCAGGCAGTTCAAAAGTTGCCATCCGTGTCCGAATGTCCATGGCTTTTATCCCTGAGCTAGGCTGGGTTGTGGATTAGTTAATTTCCAGTCAATGAGAATTGGGGTCTTCCTGTCATGTAGGTCTAACTATCAGGTGATACAGATGTAGGGCCTGCCCTGCACAGGACTTTATCTTATGCTGGTGTAAGGGGCATTTCCTCAGAGGCCGCATTGAGCTTGCCCTGCACAAGACTTTATCTTATGCTGGCTTACAGGTGCATTTCAAAGAACTACGGTGGCCACATAAAGGTTGCTCTGCACTGGACTTTATCTTTGCCTGTGCAGGGCCATTTCAGGGCGTTTATCCTGCATAGGACTTATCTATGCAGGACTTGGGGGCCAAGGGTCTAGGTTTTATCTTTCACTTTCCTTTGTTGCTTAAAACTCAAGAGTAGTTTAGCACTTTACTTTTAACAATGTTTCATCACTCAAATAAGCATCTTAACATTTCAAATTCAAAATAATATTCTCATACTGGAATATTCACTTTAACTCTAACACTCTAAACTGAAACAACTTATCCTCATTATTTCCAGCCTATTTAAACATTTCACAATCAGAGGAATACTTTCACACTTAATATTCTCACACTTCTTATATATGTCTTAAGTACACACTGTTTCATGTACATATTGTTTCAAGTACATATTGTTTCATGTATACACTTTAGTATTATTCTAAGTTCACACGCTTTATAGATTAATATTATTCTAGTCTAAGTTTGGGCATAAGTCACAGCACTAGGTTCATACTCCTTATACATTAATATTATTCTAGTCTAAGTTTGGGCATAAGTTACAACATATTTGTTCAGAAATCCGAGGTCTCAGCCCTTGTGTTGAAGGGGTCGTGTTTTCTTTATCTGGTATATGTAAGGGACACTTAACTGAATGCTTGAATATTCTGGTATGTGACATTCCATCCCCTTGGTCCCAAGGGCCTAGAAGGCTCGAAAGGTCCAGTAGTCTAGAGGGAGCTTGAGAGAAAACTGGGCCTTCCCATATACCAGCTCACTGTGCCTGCACTTACCTGAGGTGCAACATTTTATGTCCCCTCCAATAACTCTGAGCTATGTGTTGGTGAATACATTCCTCGATAAGAGGTTTTAAGATCATATGACTGCGTGTGGTTCTAAAGTTTAGGGCTGATAGGCCTTGTCTGGTGGGGGGGTGTCTAGAGTACCAGTCTCCTTCCAGGAATGTGAATGTGCCATCTGGTTGCCTAATTAACATGTATAAAATAAATACTGTGTATATGATCCTTTATCTGTGTAACAGGCTCACAATCCTGCTGCCCAGGTTGCTGTCTGTAGTAGAGGATCCCTGTGTACACGTTTCTTAGGATTTAATGGGTCATGCCCTATGAGATGGTGTGCTAGAGTGACCAACTGGTGTTCATCTTCTGGCCCTGGCTTTGAGTAAGTTTTCCAAAACATAATACTGTATTTACATGTACAAAATTGGCAACGAATTTCCTTAGGAAAAATGTTTCTACAAAGTCTAGATTGGACATTGTATATATGAAACAAAACAGTAAGCCTTCAAAATGCATTGTGTAACAATTATAGAAAAACCAAAATTGATTACTCCGTGTTCCCAGATCACACTTCCACCCGGAGTCCCACAGAGTTCATGCCGTGTCTTCCAGACCTTAGACATAGTCACAGCAACAGTGGCACACTGCAATGCAAACTCTGACTGTCATTGCTAGAATAACAATTACACAGGTGATCCAAAACATCTGTTTCACCCAATACCACCAATCACAAATATGTATACACAGAAAATCAAGTTGCACAGCTCAGGCCAGAATATCCCCAAATGAGCATCTCTTAATAGCTGTACTAGTGGATCTGTGTACAAAGGTGTTGGGTTGTAATACTCCCACAGTTTCATGTGCATCATGGATCTTTGCCTTGAGCAACTGTTCCTGTTTCTCTATTTTTCATTTTTGTATACTTTTTAACTGTTTCTCTTTCCTTGTGGCAATACCCCATATTTCATTAACAAAACTAAAATGGTTGTAATGTTCCCAGTCTAATTCAAAGTCAAATAGTTTGGTCGTATCAAAATAATGCTTCTCTTCATAGTGTAGAGTGGTGATCAGGGTGGTATTATGCACTGTGGCTTCTGAAGAACTGGTCAGTATATAACACCCCTTTGTCAAAGTATAAATAATGCTTGCTTCTTCCAAGGAGTTTTTTTTCGGGGTATCTCTCTCCCTCTCTGGCGGGGTGGTCTCCAGGGGAAAGGTAACGGGCTGTTTCTTTCTTGTTCACGATGGGTGACATGAATTGAAAGACACCAGGGGACTCTTAGCATGCCTAGTATCTGAGTCTTAGAGTCCCAGAATCCTAGAGTCCGTTTATTAGCAAAATGGACATGAGTTAAATAGAAAAGCAATGGAGGTAATTGTTGTTGAAATATGTCAGAAATTACAGGTTTCTTAACAGTCAGCATGCCCCTAAGGTAGGGGGCTGGTATGACAGGAATTGATGAGATACAAGACAGTTATTTTCCATGACACAAGCAACTTAATTATCCAAAGGTATTTGAGAGAAGCATAGGGGTTGAACCCGTAAGGTGAGACAGAGAGAAGATGAATATCAAAAGGCCATATAGTTTGGAATTTCTCTTGTCTGGGGTCTAAGGTGTGTGATGAAGTGTGTGATAAGGTGTGTTCTGTGATCAGAAGGTGACTTTGAATAAGTGAATCTGTGGCCATGTGGCCTGTGGTTAATGGAGGGAAGTACTGGGGTATCTGTGGGCCTGAGAGTCAAGAAGGAAAGAACCAAGTCTGAGTTTCCCCCCTTATGCTCACCTCAGTTGAGAGAGACTTACCAAGAGGTTATCTTCTCAGACCTCCATCCAAAGATGGGGGTGGTTCTCCCTAAGCTCTGTCAGGCTTACACATGTTACCAACAGGTATTATTCAAATAAGTGCACACTAGTTGAGTGGGCACAGCTGTACATATTAAAAAGGTGCAATCACCCTATTTTGTAAGCATTTTTGGCACTAGTGCCTTTGCTAAATTTGTGGTTGCCAATTTTACCTCGGGGAGGCCTTTATGTGTACATAAGTTTGGTGTTAATTGCAGGCACTCCTCCACAGGTATATACATTGATGTGTTAGTAGTATTCAGATCTGTCCACAAGAAATGGTCCACAGGTATAACCCATTCAATACTCCAGGGTTGAGGAACAACCTGGGTGTGATCGGCTACATAAGTATTACCCAAGAATATTTGCAGCAAACTAGGTTTACCTATTCCATCTTCACACCAAGATTTACCTCGGGGTTTAGTCTAGTTTGAAATTCTCTAGTCCTTCTCCCAATTCCAGTGGTGAATAAAGTATTTAGTTGTCTTTCTAGCTCCTGGAGTGTAGAAGTGTACATCTGATACATCACTAGATTGTGATTCTCCACTATCAATGACAGTGTCCTATTGTATTTTTGTTGGTAAGTCTGCTCCACTGCCTTCATTCAGTCTGCATGGTATTGATAATTATATGCATAGGATCCAATGCTTTAGATAATGCATGGATGCCTCTGATTGAGCCCTTATTCAGTCTCTCCAAATTGGCTATGTCTACTCTAAGGGGCTGCATTAGGGTGGCTGCAATACCACCTCCCAATATGCCTCCAACTATTATTCTAGACATAAATGCTCCGGCTGCTAGGAACAGTAAAGGTTTCCTTCCCATCGCGGGGAGGAGTATTGTAAGTTACGCCTAGGAATATTTTTGTAAAGGCTGTAAGAGGAAAGGAAATCTGTATTGGCCTGACATGTGGTGTTAGTATCATAGTTACAGGTAATTACGGGTTGGGTACCGCCATGGGGGCTCTGGTTATCTTTGGGTTTCCCTTTGGTGGAATTAACCATCCCCTAGGGTAATGAGCAGTCTTGAAATACATAAATTCTGTGTCATTACCTTTCTTATGGTTAAGAGCTCCTCTATCCACTATACATGCTCTGTGGGTTAAGTTACAAGTCAGGAAATTCATTGGTGTATAGTATAGTACATCCCATGGTTGAGTGAATAAATTGGTCATATCCTTTTTGGGTTTCAGTGCTGTCCAGTCAGACATATGCCATATTTGATGTTGCGCATTCCACCACCTCCCCCCTGCTCCATTGCTTGAAGCTGTGGTCTATTTACATAATCATTGTTTTGTCTGAGACCTGCTCTGCCTGCAGGGTGTTGATGTAATCCCCACTGGTTAGATGGAAGCTTGCTACATTCATGCTCTTTTTTTCCTCTCCATCCCCTATCCTACACATTTCCTTTTCTGGCCTGGAAATTCCACTCTGGAAGGTATAAAGGCAGTTCTTTTCTGACCAATAATGGCAGAATTACATTGCGTTCCCTCTCAACCAAAAGTTCCTGCTTCCTCTCTCTCCTTGCTGAGTAAGCAGCAGCCTAGGTTGGTTCTGGCCCAGTTCTCTCCAATCCAGAGAGCATGTGCCTGGGAAGAAACACCTTCATGCTAGCCTGGCAATTTGAGATCCAAACTCTGCCTCTTTAAGAGGTATTACATGTGATATATGGTGTCCAAAGTCCATCTTAATGAGAGGTAGTATATAATAGAAATAATATAGTCGTCCTGTATGTTGTATCTCATGGACTCATTTCATAGTAAGTTTTCATGATTTACACCCTGTGGCCAGCAATTTAAGAGCTGTATGGGTTTCTCTCTCTTGCCTTTATGGTACCCTGGTACAACATAACAAGTGTGGGTAGCTCCCTGTGGTGAACAATACAACTTAGCTTTCTTAGGGGCATTGGATTGCCATGGTTGTGGCCCAGTATCTGTTAAAACTAATGACATCCGATAAGGATATACACCTAGAGTCATGATTTTCATCCACTGTTCCCATAAGGGCCAGTTCTCCAGGGAAGTACTCACAGAAGGCTATACCTCATCATTATAATACCCTAAGTCTCCAAAAAATGGTAGGTTGGGAAATTCCGCTACACACAGCCATAGAGTACTACCACTTGAATTCCTTAAGAACTCATCCTCGCTCTGTATGTTCTCCTTTAAAGACTTTGGGCATAAATTTCCCCATGGAATTGGTAGGGCTGTAACTCACCTTTTAACCAGTTTAGGCTTTACTTATTCCCCTTTATTACATGCAGTCCAACTCATTGGATTGCATGGATCTGCAGATTCAGAGGCAATGACTGATTCACTAAATTCATAATCCTTCCCTTGCATTGCTTCTGCAGACCCATTATGATTTATCCTGTTGTCATCATCCCAAGCATTTTTGACAACCATGGAGAAGAATGCTCTTCAAAGCGTCATGTTCATAGACATACCACCATCAAAAGGATGTAAAGTAAAAACTGCTTGAAACATATCCCCTGTTAGTAGCTTAAATGCCATCTGATGTATGTAGCTAGGTGGCCTCCAGCGTGTGGAGTATGTTACCATGGTATCTGTCTTATTGGTCCAAACTTCTGAGAAATGAAATTTCAGTGGCTTTTTCTCAAAGCTGTTAGTATTACCTAAGCCATTAGTTACCAGCATATATATCTTATTAAGATGGTAAGGGGCTACCCTAGCTCTGTACTGATCACATCCTGGATTCCAGATGTATGTGAGACTGAATATTTCTGCCAAATTGATTGTATGATAGGAACAACATTAGTATATAGGGTCTCATCAGTCCAATAGAGAGGGAGATTCCTCTCAGGGTCCACTTCCTTTGGTGTCCATGTCTCAGTGACTCTGTAGTTGGCAGTTCTGGTATAGTGGGTTTGGGTTTTGCAGGAGTGCTGGTTGTACTGGAGACAGTACTGTTGTCACTGATAGTAGTGCCATCTGCCTGAGTGCTGGTGTTGATGCCAAGAATGTGGTCACTAACAATGCACAGAGTGTCATATTTGGGGTATGTGTAACACTGGGTGTAGTAAGCTCAGGCATTGTAGGGG
Source organism: Erinaceus europaeus (assembly GCF_950295315.1). Lineage (NCBI taxonomy): Eukaryota > Metazoa > Chordata > Mammalia > Eulipotyphla > Erinaceidae > Erinaceus > Erinaceus europaeus. The sequence continues at coordinate 92,420,337 of NC_080174.1, forward strand.
TAGGGTGTGCGTGGGGGGGTTAAGGTATCTCACTGGCCCACTAGAGATGACTTTCGTTTTCTGAGGGCAATGAGGAGGAGAGTCAATAATCCCCACATCAGTCCCTTCAGGCACTGTCTTTGCTCCTCAGAAAAGTGTGCCTCAGTCCAGCAGATGGTGTAACTAGCTAGCAGGACTCCTAGTCTCCTGTTCCCTGTGATATTGCTCTGGTTGCAACTACAAATTGGCGCAGGTGCCTCAATGCGAGCTGCTTTACGCGGTAGCAGCTTCACAGGAAGTTCAGCACGGCTGGAATCTCCAGGTCAAACTGAAACCATCTCGCCTTTTGCTATGATTAAGCTCTGTGTGGTCTTAGTAATATTTACCTATGGCCAGGCTCAGAGCCAGACCAAATGACAAAAATAATGACAAAACCTTTACTGTACTCTGTAAGATTGGTCATAATGGAACAAGCAGTAGCAGTAATGCAGTATTTTTCAGGAGGCCCCAATAGGAAAAAAATGTTTTCCCCTTTATCTGCACCACTTCCTTTAGTGTTCCCCCTAAAATATGGAAAAAGATTGGTAGTTCCCAGAGTGGAGGGGTCACCTTACATGACATGATTAATGCAAAGTTATGGTACCTGCCTAGATACAATGGGCCTTTTAATCTACCATCCACCACTATGCTCCCACCTCCTTATACAAGAATAGAACACAAGAACCTAGGTTACACAGTGAGCATATACAGAAGATGGATTCTAGCTAGAGAGTTTAACTTGGAACAAAACCAAACAAAACTCCTCGATCAAACATTGGAACAGATTTTGTGAAAAATGGGTTGCTCAATTTGTTTAAGGGCCCTAGAAACATAACAAGCTTGAACTTTCTATAAACCATTGTCTTCTTATACATAGGGCCAAGAGAATGACATAAAAGGTAGAATATTAATCAATAGGACATTTGCCTAGTGCACAGGTACAAGAAGAACAAAAGACACAGAAATGGTGATGTGATCTCTAGGACAGAAAGTGCCCCTGGAATGTAAATGTTCCACAAAGCAGGAGATGTTTCCTACCTGTGCTGTTCTTACTTGGTGATTTTTGTTTCAAAAATAATCAAAGCCTTGGTGGTTTTTGTTTTAATAATTAATACCTTGGTGATTTTTGTTTGAATGATCTAAGCCTTATGAGACTATAAAATAAAGTTCTGGGGTGGGGGTAGATAGCATAATGGTTTTTCAAAGAGACTCTCATGCCTAAAGCTCCAAAGTCCCATGTTCAATCCCCTGCACCACCATAAACCAGAGCTGAGCAGTGCTCTGGTAAAAAATAAAATAAAATAAATAAAGTTCTGCTTAAGTAAGACAGAGATGTCTTCTTGAGCTTGATTCAGCATCAACTCACTCATCTCTCATTCTTTATTCTTCATTCTTCGCCGATGCCCCTCCTCCTTCAGGCTAACCCTAATAACCTGTTGGGGCTGGCTCCCAGCAGTAAATGACAGATAGCTGCAATCTCATGCACAATAGGGCCTCCTAGGTAATTAACAGACACAATAACTATAACTAACACTAGGATGTACCTTGTGCACATGCTCTTGTGCTATTTGGTCCAGTTTGGCCAACCTTAAGTCACCCTTTTCCTTAGTAATCCAAGCAGTGTTCCCTTGATCTTCTGTTACAATCTCAGCCTTTCCCAGTGATTGCATTTTCTTGTCCCTGTAGAGTCAAGTGTCTGGTCTAATTAGTTGTTGGTCTGGGAGGTTCACATATTCTAAAATTGGTACTTGTCTGATTGCCTCTCGAATAGGGGAGTCCCTATAGAGTCTAGGCCTGTTGTTTAACTCAGAAAATGCCTTTACTATTGCTTCCTCAAGATTTTTATATTCACTGTTTGTTAATTTAGCTTTAATGAGCCCAGTCCATCTCTCTTCATAACCTGCTGCTATTGGGTTGTAAGCAATATGGAATTCCCATATGATACCTAAGTTCTGTGCCCATTGTTGGATCATGTTTCCAGTAAAGTGTGTTCCTTGAGATAAAGGAGCTAACTGTATAACAATTGGAATACCATATACTGATATCCAATTGCATAAAGTAAAAATAGCCAGATTCTGGGAGGTGCTGTTGCCACTTCTTGCTAATCCTAGACCTGTTCATACATTTACTATTGTACAAGCATATATGTCCCTGTAGTGTTTTAGGGGTCCTATTAAATCTATTTGGTGGGTATGGTTAAAATGTAATTTTATTGTAGTCTGTCCTGGGTATCTATGAGAAAATCTATTTGTTAATTTGGGTAATTCTTAAAGGACCTGATAGCTTCCTTTGCCGTGTGCCAAGTGACTTTGGCATTCCTTTCTTTAAACCACTTGTGTGTTCCATGATTCCCGGGATGCACGAAAAACTCATGAACTTCTAAGATTTCCTCTAGTGTGATGGGTCTAATCTGGGAGTCCCTTTTTAACTTTAATTTTGTTCCTGTATTTTCTGTCACTCTCCATCCCCTGTCTATTTTTCCTATAATGCTGCTAATTTATCAACCTCATTATTATATTTAGTCTGTAAAGATTCATCTTTCTTATGAGCATCTACATGGTATACCTAAATTTTGATGTCTCTCCCAATCTGGTGTAGCTCCTTCCATGCTTCCTTACTCCAAATCGCCTTTCCATTGATTTTCCAATCTGTATGTTCCCATTTTCCTGACCTTAAGTCTATCTCATTCACTACACACCATGAGTCAGAGAACAAATGTAAATCCTGTCTCTCCTTCAAAGACTTTCTGGCAGCTAAAAGAGCTGCTATAACTTCTGCATGTTGTGTGGAGTGGGACATGCCTTGATCAATAATGATCATGTTATCGGATGGTCCAGTGCTGCGGCTTTCCATCTTACCATGTTATTTTGGGTGGTAGTGGAACCATCAGTGAACCAGAGAGGAGGAGTATTGCCCTGGTCACCATCGTTCAATAGGTATCTGTTTCTGGGGAGGGGAGGTGTGTGTGGGGGAGGTATATACCCGCCCCCCCCAGAGCTTGTTGTAACAACTGCTCGGACACCATGGGTACCATCTGTGGAGGTTAGAAACCAACTGTTACTTGTTAGAGACTTTTACCCAGAAACCAACTGTTACTTCTTAGACACTGTTACACTGAAACCAACTGTTACTTGTTACAGACTGTTACACTGAAACCAATGGTTCCTTGTAACAGCCTTTAAACTGAAACCAATTGCTCTTGTTCCCTGTACTATAAAAAACGGAGAGTGAGAAATTTGCTATCATCAGTGCAGACTCTCCCCTTATGTGGACAGATGTCAGCCACCCAAGCTTAAGCTTGCGAATAAAGGCTCTTGCAATTGCATGTAATTCTGGTCTTCCTTGTTTGAGATCGGAACTGGAACTTCTGTGCACAACACCATCCTCTTCTCTTCCAGGGATACCCCAGGAAGAAACTGGACAGATACCATTTCCATTGAAGCACTTTTCCTTCCATGGGTAGGCCAGTCCATGCCTCTGCCGGTGCCTCAACCCAATAATATGGGCAGGGTAGTTTGGAGGACTACCAGATTATTCCTCAAAATAGAGTGGCACGTTCTCAAAGCTTCATAGACTGTCTATACATACTTTTCAAACAAGGAAAATTTGTTCTCTGACCATGGGAATCTTTTACAATAAAATCCTACGGGAGTTAGCCTGCTCTGTTCCCTAACAAATTTATTCCAGTTTCCCCAGCTGAGTTTATAGAATACATCAATGACTACTGTTTGACCTTTTTTAATATCAGTGAGCTCCTTATATTCTATAACTCTCTTCTTCACTATGCCAAAGGCCTCTTCTTGTGGTTCTCCGCATTCAAAATCTTCAGTTTTCTTAGTTATGTCATATAAAGATTTAAGCACCATTTGTAAGTGTGGTATGTGGTTCCTCCAATACATGAATGTACCTACTATAGCTTGCTGGGTTTGAGACTTATTCTGTGATGTTCATAGGGCTTTAATTTTGTCTATTGCAGCCCCGGGAATTTTAGGTCCCGTGTTTGACCAATGTACTCCTAAGAACTTTACACTTTTGGGAGTTGGATGGTAGCATAATGGGTTAAGTGCACATGGCACAAAGCACAAGGACTGGTGTAAGTGTCCCGGTTCGAGCCCCTTGCTCTCCACCTGCAGGGGTGTTGCTTCACAAGCAGTGAAGCAGGTCTGTAGGTGTCTGTCTTTCTCTCTTCCTCTCTGTGTTCCCCTCCTCTCTCCATTTCTCTCCTATCTAACAACAATGACAACAGCAATGATAACTACAATGATAAAAAACAACAAGTGCAACAAAAGAGAAAATAAAAGAGAAAGGATGAAAGAAACAAAAAGGAACTACACTTTGAGCAGGGTTTGGACCTTAGCCTGATTAATAGTCTATCCCTGTTGTCTCAGTTGTTTAACAGAGCCTGTGTCACAGCGTCCTTATTATGCCCTATAATTAAAAGATCAGCTACATAAGAAAAAATTTCACATCCCTTTGGTAGCTGTAATGTCTCTAAGCTCCATCTGAGTCTGGTATCTTGTGCTTTGCTCCATATGCACTTAACATGCTGCACTACCGCCTGACCCCTGTTCTACTAGATTTTGGTGGATGCTTTTGTTGAAGAAAAATTTAAAGGGTGGGATAGAGATGTCAGTCGAATTTGTGGGCTTGGTAATGTTCCTAACAGGCAGGATAACTCACTACATGTTTCCATAACCTCTTCTGTTTCCATTGCACAGGGTATTGTACCTTTTATTCACTACAGTATCTTCCATCTAGGGGCCATACTGTCCAGTGAAGAGGCTGTGCTGCTAGATTTAAACAGAGTCTCGAGCTATTGCTGTGATTGATCTTCCATTTTCTGGCCTTAAAGACATTCAGGGAAAGAGGAAGAGATGGCAGTTTCTTGGGTAAGTGACTTGCCCCACATCAGATTCTGTTTCTTTTTCCTCTTGAATACTTTGTCCTTTAATTTATACATGTTTAATTTACTGTTTCTGTTTTGCACATCTTATTTCTGTATCTCTGTCTCTTTCTCTCTCTGCCAGGGCACTGCTTATCCTTGGCTTTCATCTCTGGCTTATATCCCTGGCTTATTATAGTCAGCCAATAGAACCTAGTAGCTGAGAACCTCAGGCAGAAACTTTGTTATCTTCCCCTCTCTTTATTATTTATTTCTTTAGGTTTTTAAAATTATTTTTATTTATTTTCCTGTTTGTTGCCCTTGTTTTCTTGCTGTTGTTATTGAATATGTCGTTGTTGGATAGGACAGAGAGAAATGCAGAGAGGGGGAGAGAAAGACAGACACCTGCAGACCTGCTTCACTGCCTGCTTCACTCCCCTGCAAGTGGCTTGAATCGGTATCCTTATGCTGATTCAAGCCCTTTGCGCCACCTGCACTTAAACACTGCACTACCGCCTGACTCCCGTGAATTATTTTTTAAAAATTTATTTATTTGTTTTTATTATTTATTCCTTTTGTTGCCCTTGTTTTATTGTGTAGTTATTATTGATGTCATTGTTGTTGGATAGGACAGAGTGAAATGGAGAGAGGAGGGGAAGACTGGAAGAGAAAGACAGATACCTGCATACCTGCTTCACCGCCTGTAAAGTGACTCCCCTGCAGGTGGGGAGCCGGGGGCTCGAACCGGGATCCTTCTGCTGGTCCTTGTGCTTAGCGCCACCTGTGCTTAACCTGCTGTGCTACCGCCTGACTCCCTCGTGAATGAGTTTTAATTTCCCTGTGATTAAACATCTTACTGTGTTTATTTATGTTACTCTACTGAGTTGTGTGAGAACATATATTGCTGATTATCCTTTTGATGTATATTATGTAAATATGTTTTCTTATTTTTATTACTGCATCTCGTTATCTTGGTGATAGGTCTTGTCATTATGCCAAATATTTTCAGTTTGTTGTAGTCTCAGAGGTTCACTTGTCCATTTATTTATTTATCTTTGATGTTGAGCTCAGGTCTCTGAAGACATTTCCCATTCAGATATTATGTACTGTACTGAGGATGACTTCTGTAGACTTTTTTGGAGACTAGTCTAACATCCAAGTGCTTATGTATTTTGAGATGACCCATGGTGTCATGTGATGGTGTTGTTTGGTTTTTATATGCATGTGGTGACTGACTCATTTTCCGCAACATCATTTAAAAAAAAAATTATTTATCCCCTTTTGTTCCCCTTGTTGTTTTATTATTGTATTTATCATTACTGTCATTGTTGTTGGATAGGATAGAGAGAAATGGAGAGAGGAGGGGAAGACAGAGAGGGAGAGAGAAAGACAGACACCTGCAGACCTGCTTCACTGCTTGTGTAATGACTCCCCTGCAGGTGGGGAGCCGGGGGCACAACCGGGAGCCTTACCGGTCCCAGCGCTTTGTGCCACGTGCACTTAACCCACTGTGCCACCGCCTGACTCCCTGCACCTGATAATTCTTATTTATTTGTTTAACATTCTTGCGTTTTTTAACTTTTTTTTTTTTTTTGGACAGTGACACTACAGAGAGCCTTAATGTGGTATGATCACTCTAAAAGTATAATTTCTATGCTTCCACAATAATGTTAATTTTATAAAGAGCCATGTGTGGCTAGAGATGTTTTTTCCATTTCTAATAAACTTATACTCATCATGTGTTTTTTTATCCCATCTTTTTTTTTTTTTTTTTTTAATCACTGTGGCTTCTTTATAAATTTGTTACACCTGTGGTCCTGGAGGTGGCCCAATGATAAAGCTTTGGAGTCTTAAGCATGAGGTCCCGAGTTCACTCCGTGGCAGCACATGTTCCAGAGTGATATCTGGTTTTTTCTCTCTCCTTCTTTTTCATAAATAAGTAAAAGATTAAAAAAAAATGTATTACACCCAGTGGCCATTTTTTTATTATTTATATTTTTGTGTTTTATATCAGTGAAGAGAATTTAATAAGGCTATTGAAGTAGAGATATCTATATCTCTGTATCAGGTAAAATTATTCATGTATGATAAGTGAAATTAATGTTTATTTTCTTTTAATGAGAAGAACTGCAGGTACTACGAAAACACACCAGACTTTGAGCTCTAAGTCCCCAGGGGCTATAGGTTCCATTCGAGTTATCCTCTACTTTACTGTCCCTATCAAGTTCTCTTTACTTATATAAACTTTACATTATAAATAAGGAAGAAAATATCCACAACTGCTTAGCACTTGTGAAGAGTGCCTCACCTCTGTGCATGTGAGAACTAGGTTATTGGATCTTGGTCCTTTTATATAGGCAGTGTGAGCACCCTTTGAGTTGTACTCCCACACAGCCACTAAGGTTTTATCATCTACTAATTACAAATCTGTAGAGGGGGAACAGTGAGAATAGGTTTATCTCTCTGTTCTCAGGGCCTCGTGAAGGAGAGTCCAATGTTCTAATGAGTGTACCACCTTCTAGAGCATGATTAAGAGGTATTTGGTTTTCAAGTCACCAAAGACATGTTTGCAGATGAGACAATCATTCACAGGCTTCCTAAAGTAGAGACTGAATGGCTAATCTGCTGTTGCTCGCATTTTCTCACATGATCACATTGCACATATTTTAGGGCTCAGTGACCTATGAAGATGTAACTGTGATTTTCACTCAAGAGGAGTGGGCACTATTAAATTCTTCAGAGAAGAAACTCTACAGAGATGTGATGTGTGAAAATTTGAGGAACTTTCTTTCAATAGGTAACTCTAATCGCCTTAATTTTTCAACTAGAAGAGAAATCATTTTTTGATCACCAGTGTAGAAATGGCTATACTGTTCAGTGAGCAAGGTTTTATTGTGACTCATGAGGGATCAAGAATTCAATCTATTTGTATAATTTCTAATACTTTTTATATTTTGTACTTTTAGAAAAGATACAAGAACATTCCACCAAAGGGCAGCATATCTTGCATGGTAATAAACAAAGGTGAGAGTTAAATTTACAATAAAGCGTGATGTACCACCTAAGACGCTACTGTGTTTTCAAAAGTTTTGTCTCTGTAATTTACTGAGATCATTTGCCTGGTTTCCCTGTATAAGGAGACTCATAGTTTCTTAATGGTGTGCTCTCTACTGATGTAGCAATTGCATATGACCCCTTTTCATACAGTTCATTCAGAAAATGAAAGTTATAGTCACTGCGACAAATAGATCAATTTTTAAAATAAGCAAATCAAAAATACTTCATGACTAGGTTACAGAACAGTTGGACAAGTGACTCCAGTGTGATGTATGTGATGTAAATGACTGAAGTTCCCATCTGAGTCACTAAGGACCATAATGGTTTTCTACATTATCTGTCTTTTCTCCACTTTATAGGAAAATCTTTCTGAAATGTAAAAAGTAAATGGAAATTTTTAAAAGGGAGCAAAGTTGCTAAGTATTTATAAAATAGTACACTTGGAAGCAATAAGAATATCCTCAATGTATGACTATATCTATATATTTTTTTAATATTTTTTATTTACTTTCTCTTTTGATGTCCTTGTTTTTCATTGTTGTAGTTATTATTTTTATTGATGTAGCCATTGTTAGATAGGACAGAGAGAAATGGAGAGAGGAGGGAAAGAGATAGGGGGCGAGAAAGATAGATACCTGCAGATCTGCTTCACCACCTGTGAAGCAATCCTCCCCTGCAGGTTGGGTGCCGGAGGCTCAAAACGGGATCCTTTCAAATATATACATTTTATGATACTTAGAGGTAGCCCTTCCAGAAAAGATCAATATTTTCAGTGAAAAATATTTCAACAAAAGCCAAAAGTTGTTACTAACAAATAGAATTTCAATTAATGCATGAAAAATACCTGTAATGATATTATATTTGGCATAATATCTTTATATGAAAGTATGTAGGTATTATTATGGGTTTTTATTTTTATTTAGTTATGTATTGGATAGAGACACCCAGAAATCAATATGAATGGGGATGTAGAAAGGGGAGAGACAACGACTCCTGCATTCCTACTTCACCACTTGAAAAGCTTTCCGCCTGCAGGTGAGGATGGGCGCTTGAACCCTCTTCTTTGCTTGTTGTAGCATGTGCGCTCAGGCAAATACACCACTGCCCAGCTCTTTTAACCATTTTTTTTATCTTACTTTTAACTTGAGATCTTTTTATTATTTTTCAGTGTCTGTGATTTTTTTTCAGTATGTTTTTAAAAATAATTATTATCCCTTTTGTTTTCCCTGTTTTTTATTGTTGTAGTTATTATTGTTGTTGTTATTGATGTTGTCATTGTTGGACAGGACAGAGACAAATTGAAAAAGAAGGGGGAGGACCGAGAGGGGGAGAGAAAGATAGACACCTACAGACCAGGATGCTTACAGTTTGTGCCACCTGTGCTTAACCCACTTTGCTACCACCCGACTCCCTCAGTATATGTTTTATTCAAATCTATTTCTAATGTCTGATTTTGTGGCTTATTAAGTAAAATAATGTCCTGCATTTTGATAATCAATTACAGTGTTATTCATTAAAATGTCATTAATTAATTGTTCATTATTTTACAGTAATACAGCAGTAAAAATCTCTGAGAGCAAAGATAGTGAGAATGCTGGAATGTCTCAAGAATGTGAAGTATACAGCAAATTATTCACTTATCCTATTCATCTTCAAAAACACGTAAGAATTCACAGTGGAGAGAAACCCTATGAATATAAACAATGTAATGGAACATTCAAGAGACCCAGTCATCTTTGGAAACAAGAAAAAACTGACAGTGGTGAGAAACCCTGTGAGTGTAAACAATGTAGTAGAACATTCCGTCAAGCTGGTCATTTTCATGTACATGAACGAACTCAGAGTGGAGAGAAACCCTATGAATGTAAACAATGTAGTAAAACATTCAGTTCTTCCAGTAGTCTTTGCGCACATGAAAGAACTCACAGTGGAGAGAAACCCTATGAATGCAAACAGTGTAGTAAAACATTCAGTTATTGCAGTAATCTTCGGAGACATGAAAGAATTCACAGTCGAGAGAAACCCTATGAATGTAAACTATGTAGTAAAACATTCAGATGTTCCAGTAGTCTTTGGGCACATGAAAGAATTCACAGTAGAGAGAAACCCTATGAATGTAAACAGTGTAGTAAAATATTCAGTAATTCCAGTAGTCGTCGGAGACATGAAAGAATTCACAGTGGAGAGAAACCCTATGAATGTAAACAATGTAGTAAAACATTCAGTTCTTCCAGTCATCTTCGGGAACATGAAAGAATTCACAGTGGAGAGAAACCCTATGAATGTAAACAATGTAGTAAAACATTCGTGCATTCCAATCATCTTCGGAGACATGAACGAATTCACAGTGGAGAGAAACCCTATGTATGTAAACAATGTAGTAAAACATTCAGTGATTCCGGTAATCTTCGGGCACATGGAAGAGTTCACAGTGGAGAGAAACCCTATAAATGTAACCAATGTAGTAAAACATTCAGGCATTCCTGTAGTCTTCGGGCACATGAAAGAATTCACAGTGGAGAGAAACCCTATGAATGTAACCATTGTAGTAAAACATTCAGGCAATCCAGCAGTCTTCGGGCACATGAAAGAATTCACAGTGGAGAGAAACGCTATGAATGTAAACAGTGTAGTAAAATATTCCTTGATTGCAGTAGTCTTCAGAGACATGAAAGAATTCACAGTGGAGAGAAACCCTATGAATGTAACCATTGTAGTAAAACATTCAGGCAATCCAGCAGTCTTCGGGAACATGAAAGAATTCACAGTGGAGAGAAACCATATGAATGTAAACTGTGTAGTAAAACATTCAGGCATTCCAGTAGTCTTCGGGCACATGAAAGAATTCACAGTGGAGAGAAACCCTATGAATGTAAACAGTGTAGTAAAATATTCCGTGATTCCAGTAGTCGTCGGAAACATGAAAGAATTCACAGTGGAGAGAAACTCTATGAATGTAAACAGTGTAGTAAAATATTCCGTGATTCCAGTAGTCGTCGGAAACATGAAATAATTCACAGTGGAGAGAAACCCTATGAATGTAAACAGTGTAGTAAAATATTCCGTGATTCCAGTAGTCGTCGGAAACATGAAAGAATTCACAGTGGAGAGAAACCCTATGAATGTAAACTGTGCAGTAAAACATTCAGTTATGCCAGTAGTCTTTGGGCACATGAAAGAACTCACAGTGGAGAGAAACCCTATGAATGCAAACTGTAGGAAAACATTCCGTGATTGCAGTAGTCTTCAGAGACATGAAAGAATTCACAGTGGAGAGAAACCCTATGAATGTAAACAATGTAGTAAAACATTCAGTTGTTCCAGTCATCTTCGGGAACATGAAAGAATTCACAGTAGAGAGAAACCCTATCTATGATTGCAAACTGTGTAGTAAAACATTCAGTTATGCCAGTAGTTTTTGGGCACATGAAAGAACTCACAGTGGAGAGAAACCCTATGAATGCAAACTGTAGGAAACCATTCCGTGATTGCAGTAGTCTTCAGAGACATGAAAGAATTCACAGTGGAGAGAAACCCTATCTATGATTGCAAACTGTGTAGTAAAACATTCAGTTATGCCAGTAGTCTTTGGGCACATGAAAGAACTCACAGTGGAGAGAAACCCTATGAATGCAAACTGTGTAGTAAAACATTCAGTTATTGCAGTAATCTTCGGAGACATGAAAGGATTCACAGTGGAGAGAAACCCTAAGAATGTAAACTATGTAGTAAAACATTCAGATGTTCCAGTAGTCTTTGGGCATATGAAAGAATTCACAGTGGAGAGATACCCTATGAATGTAAACAGTGTAGTAAAATATTCAGTAATTCCAGTAGTCGTTGGAGACATGGAAGAATTCACAGTGGAGAGAAACCCTATGAATGTAAACAATGTAGTAAAACATTTAGTTCTTCCAGTAGTCTTTGGGCACATGGAAGAATTCACAGTGGAGAGAAACCCTATGAATGTAAACAATGTAGTAAAACATTCGTGCATTCCAATCATCTTCGGAGACATGAACGAATTCACAGTGGAGAGAAACCCTATGAATGTAAACAATGTAGTAAAACATTCAGTGATTCCGGTAATCTTCGGGCACATGGAAGAGTTCACAATAAGTCAGAAACAGAAGGATGAATATGGGATGATCTCACTCTCAGGCCGAAATTGAAAAACAAGATTAGAAAAGAAAACACAAGTCGAACCTGAAAAGGAATTGGAGTATTACACCAAAGTAAAAGACTCTGGGGTGAGTGGGTGGGTGGGGAGAATAGAGGTCCATGAAAAATGATGAATGAAATAGTGGGGGTTGTATTGTTAAATGGAAATCTGGGGAATGTTATGCATGTAAAAAAAAAAAAAAGTAGAAACGCAAAGCAGAAATTGACTGAGTTTGGAGTATGGCACCAAAGTAAGAAAGCAGAAGTACACTAGAGTTTGCAGTGAGTACCTCCCTAATACTTCCTCTCCACTTTTCCAAGCTTTGGGTCCATGACTGCTCAACAATTTGTTTGGCTTCGTATGTTATTCTCTTTTCAGTCACCAGGTTCCATGTGTCATCAGGATGCCGGCCAGATTTCCCTGGATTGAAGACCGCACCAATATGTCCTGGAGCTCAGCTTCCCCAGAGACCCACCCTACTAGGGAAAGAGAGAGGCAGACTGGGAGTATGGACCGACCAGTCAACGCCCATGTTCAGCGGGGAAGCAATTACAGAAGCCAGACCTTCTACCTTCTGCAACCCATAATGACCCTGGGTCCATGCTCCCAGAGGGATAGAGAATGGGAAAGCTATCGGGAGAGGGTGGGATATGGAGATTGGGTGGTGGGAATTGTGTGGAGTTGTACCCCTCCTACCCTATGGTTTTGTTAATTAATCCTTTCTTAAATAAAAAAATATAAAATAATGGAAGAGTTCACAGTGGAGAGAAACCCTATAAATGTAACCAATGTAGTAAAACATTCAGGCATTCCTGTAGTCTTCGGGTACATGAAAGAATTCACAGTGGAGAGAAACCCTATGATTGCAAACTGTAGTAAAACATTCAGTTATGTCAGTAGTCTTTGGGCACATGAAAGAACTCACAGTGGAGAGAAACCCTATGAATGCAAACTGTGTAGTAAAACATTCCTTGATTGCAGTAGTCTTCAGAGACATGAAAGAATTCACAGTGGAGAGAAACCCTATGAATGCAAACTGTAGTAAAACATTCCTTGATTGCAGTAGTCTTCAGAGACATGAAAGAATTCACAGTGGAGAGAAACCCTATGAATGTAACCATTGTAGTAAAACATTCAGGCAATCCAGCAGTCTTCAGGAACATGAAAGAATTCACAGTGGAGAGAAACCCTATGAATGTAAACAGTGTAGTAAAATATCCCGTGATTCCAGTAGTCGTCGGAAACATGAAAGAATTCACAGTGGAGAGAAACCCTATGAATGTAAACAGTGTAGTAAAATATTCCGTGATTCCAGTAGTCGGAAACATGAAAGAATTCACAGTGGAGAGAAACCCTATGAATGTAAACTGTGCAGTAAAACATTCAGTTGTTCCAGTAGTCTTTGGGCACATGAAAGAATTCACAGTGGAGAGAAACCCTATGAATGTAAACAATGTAGTAAAACATTCAGTTGTTCCAGTCATCTTTGGGAACATGAAAGAATTCACAGTGGAGAGAAACCCTATGAATGTAAACTGTAGTAAAACATTCAGGCATTCCAGTAATCTTCGGGCACATGAAAGAATTCACAGTGGAGAGAAGCCCTATGAATGTGAACAATGTAGGAAAACACACTTATGCCAGTAATCTTTGGGCACATGAAAGAATTCACAGTGGAGAGAAACCCTATGAATGTAAACAATGTAGTAAAGCATTCGGGCATTCCAGTCATCTTCGGAGACATGAAAGAATTCACAGGGGAGAGAAACCCTATGAATATACACAATGTAGTAAAACATCCCTGCAGTCTGCTGGTCTTCAGAGACATGAAAGAATTCACAGTGAAGAGAAACCCTATGAATGCAAACAGTAGTAAAACATTCAGTGATTCCAGTCGTCGTCCGTGACATGAAAGAATTCATAGTGGAAAGAAACCCTGTGAATGTAAACAATGTAAAACATTCAGTGATTCCGGTACTCTTTGGGCACATGAAAGACTTCACAGTCGAGAGAAACCCTATGAATGCAGTGTAGTAAAACATTTAGTTGTTGCAGTAGTCTTCAGTAACAGTAACCTGAAACGTTTAATAAAAATGGAAAACAAAGGCAACAAAAGGTAAAAAAAATAAAAACGTAAAAATATAATGAGGAAAAAGATACAAAAACCTTTATTTTGGTTCAACACTCATGAAGTTTTCCCTTTTGCAGTTAGGGAGCAGGGCTTGAATTTGCTTACTTTTGCATGGTACCATGTGCACCTCACTAAACCCTACCACCAAGTACCCATTGAAAAAAATTTTTTAATACAGGGTAAGGTTTTGCATCTAAACCAGACCAAAAAAAAAAAAAAAGAATATTGGGAGTCAGGCTGTAGTGCAGGTGGCAGAAAGCCCAAGGACCTGTGGCTGAGAAAGCTGTGGTATACACATACAATGGAATACTATGCAGCTGTTACGAACAATGAACCCACTTTCTCTGACCCATCTTGGACAGAACTAGAAGGAAATATGTTATTTGAGCTAAGTCAGAAAGATAAAGATGAGTATGGGACGATCCCACTCATCAACAGAAGTTCAGAAAGAAGATCAGGAAGGGAAAGTAAAAGCAGGATATGACTAAATATAGAGGACAGTGACACAAAAACTCTGGTGAGTTGGAGGGTGGACATTTGGCTGCCTGGGATGGCAGGGGAGGGGTTTCAAGGGTGGGTGGGTGGAATGGGACACAGTCTTGGTGTTGGGAATGGTGTTTATGTACACTCCTATGAAACTATAGTCATATAAATCACTAATATGAGGGGGGAAATTGATTGTATGTCTCAAAGTTTTTAAAACAGACTTTTGAATGCATAGTCTGAGTCTTTGATATGCGGACTTTCTCAAAAGCCTACACCAGGTAGAACAGAAGCAACCAGTGGCACAGCTACACGAGATACTGGGTATTAAACAGCAAACCGTAACAAAGGGACTTTTCAATGTTAACCCAATTACGAAATAATGTGACTATAACAACTATCCATTGTCTTCTTGAGCCCTAAGAGACTCTAAGCCCCTGGCTCCCCACCTGCAGGGGGATTTCTTCAAAGCAGTTAAGCAGGTTTGTGGGTGTCTATCTTACCTCCTGTTTATCTTCCCCTTGTCTCCATTTCTCTCTGTCCCATGCAACATTGACGACATCAATAACAATAACTACAGCAATAAAAAGGCCAACAAAAAGTGAATAAATATTTTTTAAAAATTAAGAGGAATGTCGCCAGGTCTGGAGTTGGGTCACTGAGTGAAATGTCTGCCTTGCTCCGTGTGCAGCCATCTTCCAGCCAGCCCTGGCCCTGTCCTGAGGTCGAACAATTGAAGAGCCCCCGTTTCTTTGGTTCTTGGGACAATCAGCAAAGAACTGAAGAGTGAAACACAGGAGTTTGAAGCAAAGAAGTTTTCATACAGTATTAGCAAGCAGACATACACTCTGGGGGGTTTCTGTAGAGTGACTCGAGTTACAAAGTATTTTATGGTTTTTACTCAATAGGGAAACTGCATCTCTGAGGTGGAAATGACGTGCCTGATTGACAAGCTGGGTGACAGACACCCTGTATGTGCTCAGTGTCTGTAATTATAATTCTTACAGAGAAGCTCTAGGGGGCGGTGTGGAGCAAAAGCCATAGTGGTTATTTATGCTGTCCTTCAAAAAATTTATTATCTTTATTTCTTTATTGGATAGAGACAGCCAGAGATCAAGAGGGAAGGGGGAGGCAGAGGGAGACACCTGCAGCCCTACTTCAGCAACCTGAGGCTTTCCCCATGCATGTGGAACCCACAGCTTGAGCCCAGGTCTCTGTGCACTGTAATGTGCAAACACAGTTCCCACCACCAGATTTCTCCATTGGGATCACCCTATTCTTTACCCCCCCTGAGTGCATGGACTAAAGATCTTTCTGGAGTGCAGAAGGTGGAAGGTCGGGCTCCTGTAATTGCTTCTTCACTAGACGTGTGTTGGTAGGTGGATCCACATCCCCAGTCTATTTCTGTCTTTCCCTAGTGGGGCACCTTCTCTCTGGGGTGGTGAGACTTTGGGACACATTGGTGAGGTCCTCTGCCCAGGTAAGTCAGTATGCTGTCATAGTAGTATCTGCATAACAACTTGGTGACTGAAAGTTGCAAAGATAGAAAGCAGGACAAGTTGTTTAATAAACAGGATCCAAAAGTAGAAATAGAGCAGATGAAATTAGGAGTCTTCATGTGGGAAGATGCTAGGAATTTTAGGTATGTTCTGAGTGGCCCATGACTTTTAATAAAGCCCCCTGGACCTCAGCCTCCTGGTCCATCGCAAGGGTCCCGGAATAGTGTGCTCCTTGGTCAGGAAGTGGGAAGCACCATCCATGTTTGAAAACTTTGCCTGGCTGAAGCTGCAGAGTCCTACGTTCAGGTTGTAGCGTGGAAATAAGAGGAAGATGACAGAGATCCCACCATAAAGTTCAGCTGGTTGTGGTTATAAGCTGATTTCTACATGAGGAATTATCAGAGAATCAGTCATGTTTCAGGGAGGCAAGCACTTACTGAGAAAAATCAGAGAGAGAAAAGGCAAATACATGATTCAGACATATATCCTCCAAAGACAGAGAGAGGGGGGTATTGAATTGTCTGTTGTTTTTTTTTTTTCCTTCTCCAGGGTTATTGCTGGGCTCAGTGCCTGCACCATGAATCCACCGCTCCTGGAGGCCATTCCCCCCCCCCTTTTTTGCCCTTGTAGCTTCGTTGTGGTTATTATTATTGCCCTTGTTGACACAATTCGTTGTTTGATAGGACAGAGAGAAATGGAGAGAGGAGGGGAAGACAGAGGAGGGGAGAGAAAGACACCTGCAGACCTGCTTCACCGCCTGTGAAGCGACTCCCCTGCAGGTGGGGAGCCGGGGGCTCGAACTGGGATCCTTAAGCCGGTCCCTGCGCTTTGTGCCACATGCGCTTAACCCACTGTGCCACCGCCCGACCCCGAATTGTCTGGTCTTCTAACTTTTACTGTAGATTCAGTGGAATTCCAAGGCAATTAACTTCAACCTTTGTCTCCTAATGTGCACATCTGCATGTCATTTATTTACTTTTCTAAAAATTTATTTATTGGGGCATTAATATTTTACATTAAACAGTAAATACAATAGTTTGTACATGCATAACATTCCCCAGTTTCCCATTTAACAATACAACCCCCACTATGTCATTCATCATCCTTCATGGACCTGTATTCTCCCCACCTACCCACCCCAGAGTCTTTTACTTTGGTGCAATACGCCAATTCCATTTCAGGTTCTACTTGTGTTTTCGTTCCTCATCTTGTTTTTCAACTTCTGCCTGAGAGTGAGATCATCCCATATTCATCCTTCTGTTTCTGACTTATTTCACTCAACATGATTTTTTCAAGGTCCATCCAAGATCAGCTGAAAACGTTGAAGTCACCATTTTTTACAGCTGAGTAGTATTCCATTGTGTATATAGACCACAACTTGCTCAGCCACTCATCTGTTGTTGGACACCTGGGTTGCTTCCATGTTTTGGCTATTACAGATTGTGCTGCCAAGAACATATGTGTACACAGATATTTTTGGTTGGATGTGTTGGGTTCCTTAGGATATATCCCCAGGAGGGGAATTGCAGGGTCATAGGGTAGGTCCATTTCTAGCCTTCTGAGAGTTCTCCAGACTGTTCTCCACAGAGGTTGGACCAATTGACATTCCCACCAGCAGTGTAGGAGGGTTCCTTTGACCCCACACCATCTCCAGCATTGGCTGCTGTTACCTTTTCTGATCTGACATTCTCACAGGAGTGAAGTGGTATCTCATTGTTGTCTTTATTTGCATTTCTCTGACAATCAGAGACTTGGAGCATTTTTTCATATGTTTCCTGGCTTTTTGGAGCTCTTCTGTGGTGAATATTCTGTCCACGTCCTCCTCCCATTTTTGGATGGGGTTATTTATTGTCTTGTTGTTGAGTCTGGCAAGCTCTTTATATATGTTGGTTATTAAACTCTTATCTGATGTATGGCATATAAAGATCTGCTATTCTGTGAGGGGTCTCTTGGTTTGGGTAGTGGTTTCTTTTGCTGTGAAGAAGCTTTTTAATTTGATGTAGTCCCATAGGTTTATACTTGCCTTAGTCTTCTTTGTAATTGGATTCGTCTCATTGCAAATGTCTTTAAAATTTATGCGGAAAAGAGTTCTGCCAATATTTTCCTCTTAAGTATTTGATAGTTTGTGGTCTAACATCCAAGTCCTTGATCCACTTGGAATTTACTTTTGTATTTGGTGAAATACAGTGATTCAGTTTCATTCTTCTGCATGTTTCAACCCATTGTTTCCAACACCATTTGTTGAAGAGACTCTGCTTTCCCCATGTAATAGTCTGGGCCCCTTTGTCAAAGATTAGATGTCCATGGGTGTAGGGCCTCATTTCTGGGCTCTCAATTCTATTCCACTGGTCAATGTGTCTATTCATGTTCCAGTACCAAGCAGTTTTGATGACAATGGCCCTATAATACAGTTTGAGATCTGGGAGTGTGATGCCTCCAGTTCTGTTCTTTTTTCTCAAGGTTGTTTAGGCAATTCTAGGACCTTTCTGGTTCCAAATAAACATTTGTAGCATTTTGTCTATTCTAAAAAATGTGCTTGGGGTCTTGATGGGGATAGCATTAAATTTGTAGATGGCTCTGGGTAATATATTGATTTTGATGATGTTAATTATTCCAACCCATGAACATGGAATATCTTTCCACTTCTTTGTGTCTTTTTCAATTTCTTTGAGTAGTGACTCATAACTTTCAGTATACAAATCTTTCACTTCCTTGGTTAGATTTACTCCTAGATATTTTATTGTTTTTGTTGCTATAGTAAAGGGAATTGATTTCTGGATTTCAATTTCTTCTAACTTAGTGTTTGCATAGAGGAATGCCACTGACTTTTGAATGTTAATTTTATAGCCTGACACCTTACTGTATTGCCTGATGATTTCCAAAAGCTTCTTGCTGGATTCCTTAGGTTTTTTCATGTAAACCATCTGGTCCATGACTTTTAATTTTGGGGAGGTTTTTGATAACTTTTTCAGTTTCATTGGCTGTGATGGGCCTGTTCATGTTATCTACTTCCTCTTTACTTTGTTTTGGAAGTTGGTAGGAGTCTTGGAAATCGTCCATTTCTTCCAGGTTCTCTAGCTTGGTGGCGTATAGTTGTACATAGAAGCCTCACATGATATGTTGAATTTCTGTGGTGTCTGTTGTGGTATCCCCTCTTTCATTTACTCTCTGATTTATTTGGATCTTCTCCCTTTTTTGTTTTGTGAGTCTGGCTAAAGGTTTGTCGATTTTGTTCACTCTTTCGATGGTGGCCGCCAGCTGCATGTCTGTGGCCTGCCAGGACTGGCCTTCTGGAGCTGGTCCCGCTGCAGGATCCTGTGCAGCGACTCTGCGGCCGCCTCATGTGCTGCCCTGCTGCCGGTCTGGGCCAGGTCTCGGCATCAGAAATGTTTGGTCATCCTTTTCTATGGCTCCAGAATTTTGCTCACAGAAATAAAATTATTAGTAGCTTTTGCGACTTCCCCAAATGCTTTATTTGTGGATAGATAGAAACACAAAGGGAGTGTCCAGGAGATGGCGCAGTGATGGGGCTTTGGACTCTCAAGCATGAGGTCCTGAGTCGGATCCCCAGCAGGACATGTGCCAGAGTGTTGTCTGGTTCTTTCTCCTCCTCCAGTCTTTCTCATTAATAAATAAGTTTTTTTTTTTTTTTGCCTCCATGGTTATCAGTGTGGCTCAGTGCCTGCACTACAAATCCACTGCTCCTGGAGGCCATTTTTTCCCACTTTGTTGCTCTTGTTTTCATTATTATTGTTGTTGTCATTAACGTTGTTGTTGGGTAGGACAAAGAGAAATGGAGAGAGGAGGGGAAGGCCAAAGGGAGAGAAAGACAGACACCTGCTGACCTGCTTCCCTGCCTATGATGCGACTCTCCTGCAGGTGGGGAGCCGGGGGCTTGAACGGGGATCCTCACACTGGACTTTGTGCCACCTGCTCTTAACCTGCTGTGCTACCGCCTGCCGCGCAATAAATAAAATATCAAAAATAAAAGGAAGGAAGATCTACGGGGGGGGGGGAACAGCAGAAGAGAGACACTGAAGCCTTGTCTCGGCCCGTGAAACTTCCGCTGCAGATGGGGATGGGAGAAGGACGGACTGAGACCCAAGACACCATCTGATTAATTTTTCCATACACCCCTCCCCCCATCAGCTATGGTCATATTCCCTGATGTAGAGTTCATGTGAACATGGCCCTTTTCTGTGCTAATTTCTTACTTGCTTGCTTGTCTGCTTGCTTGCTTTATTATTACTAGAGCACTGCTCAGCTCTGGCTTATGGTGGTGTAAGGATTGATCCTGGGACTTCAGAGCCTCAGGCATGAGAGTCTCTTTGCATAACCATTGTGCTATGTACCCCCACCCTTCTGTGTAAGTTTCTATGAATTTTTACAAACTGCTTTGAAAACAGGCACAAAGAATTAGAAATATTTCTAAGACAGTTTACTCTTTTGTGATACTAGTACTAAATGTGGGGGCTCTGCACAGCTTTAGAAATTGTGGGCATAGACAGAAATATACCCTACTATTAATTACTTTAATGGGGTAAAGAATTCTGCTGCAGTGCTCATTTATTGACTCTAGATGGTGAGCTAACACCACGTTACACTCTAACATCACATTCTAACAATAAAATGTTATTGAAACGCAGTTTAGAAATCTTAATATTCCTGACATCAAATTCTTATAATTACAATTATGTATCCAAATACCTCCTCAGTATAAAACAGGTAGGTGCACAGGTAAGGCCAGGACAAATTATGTCCTCAGGTTAACAAGCTGCTCCAGGCAGAGTTCTGGTCAGGATGGGTCCTGATTCTGGTCTGGATAGGTCCTGGGTTTGTCCTGATCAGTTCCGGTTCTGTTCCAAGTAGCTGGTTCCTTTCTTGGTCTGGTAGGGAATCTGCAAGCACCTCCCTGTCCTTTGGTGTGTTGATTGCCATGGGATATGCCGGATGGGGCTTCTGAATTTACCGACTAGCAGGCAGTTCAAAAGTTGCCATCCATGTCCGAATGTCTGTGGCTTTTATCCCTGAGCTAGACTGGGGTGTGGATAGTTAATTTCCAGCCAATGAGAATTGGGGTCTTCCTGACATGAAGGTCTAACTTTATCAGGCAATACAGATGTAGGGCTTGCCCTGCACAGGACTTTATCTTATGCTGGTGTAAGGAGCATTTCAGAGAACCCAGGGGCTGCATTGAGCTTGCCTTGCACAAGACTTTATCTTATGCTGGCCTGCAGGGGCATTTCAAAGAACTATGGGGGCCACATAAAGTTTGCTCTGCACTGGACTTTATCTTTCGCCTGTGTAAGATAAAGGGCCATTTCTGGGCGTTTATCCTGCATAGGACTTATCTATGCAGGCCTGCAGGACTTGGGGACCAAGGTTCTAAGTTTTATCTTTCACTTTCCTTTGTCACTTAAAACTCAAGAGTATTCAACAAGGGCAACAAAAGGGAATAAATAAATAAAATAAATATTAAAAAAACTCTAGAGTATCTTAGCACTTAATTTTAATAGTGTTACATCACTCAAGTAAGCATTTTAACATTTCAAATTCAAAATAATCTTCTCACACAGGAATATTCACTTTAACTCTAACAAACACTCTAAACTGAAACAACTTATCCTCATATTTCCAGCCTATTTAAAGATCTCACACTCAGAGGAATACTTTCACACTTAATATTCTCACACTTCTTATATGTCTTAAGTACACACTTATTGTTTCATGTACATATTATTATTTCAAGTACATATTGTTTCATATATACACTTTAGTATTCTAAGTTCATATACCTTATAGATTAATATTATTCTAGTGTAAGTTTGGGCAGAAATCACAGCGCTAGGTTCAGACTCCTTATACATTAATATTCTAATGTATCCTTATGTCGGTCCTTGCCCTTTGCGTTACCTGCGCTTAAACACTGCGCTACTGCCTGACTCCCATGAGAGATTTTTAATTGCCCTGTGACTAAACATCTTCTTGGTTAAAGAGACTATATTTCTTTCTGCACATTTACTGTGGTTATTTATGTTACTCTACTGAGTTGTGTGAGAACATATATTGCTGATTAGCCCTTTGATATAGCATGTAAATATGTTTTATTTTTATTACTGCATCTCTTTGTCTTGGTGATAGGTCTTGTCATTATACCAAATATTTTCAGTTTGTTGTAGTCTCAGTGGTTCACTTGTCCATTTATTTATTTATCTTTGATGTTGAGCTCAGGTCTCTGAAGACATTTCCCATTCAAATATTATGTTCTGTACTGAGGATGACTTCTGTAGATTTTTTGGAGACTAGTCTAACCACCAAGTGCTTATGTATTTTGAGTTGACCCATTTTGTCATGTGATGGTGTTGTTTGGTTTTTATATGCTTGCGGTGACTGACTCATTTTCCCCCAACATCATTTTTTATAGACTTCACCTATTCACTTTTCAGCATCATTGTCTTGCTCTAAACATGTTCTTAGGGATTTTGATGGAGGCTGCATAGCATTTATATGCAACTTTCAAAATGGTCATTTAGTTTAGAAAATCATTAATAATCCACCAGTAATCAACATTTTTGTTTGCCTTATATCTTTATTTCACAGCAATTTATAGTTTTGAAGATTATTTCTTGAAAAAATTTTGTTGCAAATGTATGGGAGTCAGGCAGTAGCACTGCGGGTTAAGTGCATGTGGTGCAAAACAGTTTTCTATTGCCCAGTGTTCTAATGAATGTACCACCTTCTAGAGCATGATTAAGAGGTATTTGGTTTTCAAGTCACCAAAGACATGTTTGCAGATGAGACAATCATTCACAGGCTTCCTAAAGTAGAGACTGAATGGCTAATCTGCTGTTGCTCGCATTTTCTCACATGATCACATTGCACATATTTTAGGCCTCAGTAACCTATGAAGATGTAACTGTGATTTTCACTCAAGAGGAGTGGGCACTATTAAATTCTTCAGAGAAGAAACTCTACAGAGATGTGATGTGTGAAAATTTGAGGAACTTTCTTTCCATAAGTAACTCTAATCGCCTTAATTTTTCAACTAGAAGATAAATCATTTTTTGATCACCAGTGTAGAAATGGCTATACTGTTCAGTGAGCAAGGTTTTATTGTGACTCATGAGGGATCAAGAATTCAATCTATTTGTATAGTTTCTAATACGTTTTATATTTTGTAATTTTAGAAAAGATTGAAGAACATTCCACCAAAGGGCAGCATATCTTGCATGGTAATAAACAAAGGTGAGAGTTAAATTTACAATAAAGTGGGATGTACCACCTAAGAAGCTACTGTGTTTTCAAAAGTTTTGTCTCTGTAATTTACTGAGATCATTTGCCTACATGGTTTCCCTGTATAAGGAGATTCATGGGTTCTTAATGGTATGCTCTCTACTGACTTAGCAATTGCATATGACCCCTTTTAATACAGTTCATTCAGAAAATGAAAGTTATAGTCACTGCCACAAATAGATCAATTTTTTAAATAAGCAAATCAAAAATACCTCATGACTAGTTTATAGAAGAGTTGGACAAGTGACTCCAGTGTGATGTATGTGATGTACATGACTTAAGTTCCCATCTGAGTCACTGAGGACCATAATGGTGTTCTACATTATCTGTCTTTTCTCCACTTTATAGGAAAATCTTTCTGACATGTAAAAAGTAAATGTAAATTTTTAAAAGAGAGCAAAGTTGCTAAGTATTTATAAGATAGTACACTTGGAAGCAATAAGAATATCTTCAATGTATGACTATCTATATATATATTTTAAATATTTTTTATTTATCCTCTTTTGATGTCCTTGTTTTTTATTGTTGTTGTAGTTATTATTTGTTGTTAAAGTTATTGATGTAGTCATTGTTAGATAGGACAGAGAGAAATGGAGAGAGGAGGGGAAGACAGAGGGGGAGAGAAAGACTTGCTTCACCACCTGTGAAGCAACGCCCCCCTGCAGGTTGGGTGCCGAAGGCTCCGAACCGGGATCTTTGCAAATATCTATATATATTTTTTCTTTTTTTTTTTTCCTCCTCCAGGGTTATTGCTGGGCTAGGTGCCTGCACCATGAAACCACTGCTCCTGGAGGCTATTTTTCCCCCCTTTTGTTGCCCTTGTTGTAGCTTCGTTGTGGTTATTATTATTGCCCTTGTTGACGCAATTCGTTGTTGGATAGGACAGAGAAATAGAGAGAGGAGGGGAATACAGAGAGAGAGGGGAGAGAAAGATAGACACCTGCAGACTTGCTTCACTGCCTGTGAAGCGACTCCCCTGCAGGTGGGGAGCCGGGGGCTCGAACCGGGATCCTTATGCCGGTCCCTGCGCTTTGTGCCACATACGCTTAACCCACTGCGCCACTGCCCAACCCCCAAATATCTATATTTTTATGATACTTAGAGTTAGCCCTTCCAGAGAAGATCAGTATTTTCAGTGAAATATATTTCAACACAAAGCCAAAAGTTGTTACTAACAAATAGAAGTTCAATTAATGCATGCAAAATTCCTGTAATGATATCATTATATTTGGCAGAATATCTTTATATGAAAGTATTTAGGTATTATGGGTTTTTACTTTTATTTATTTACTTATGTATTGGATAGAGACACCCAGAAATCAATAGGAATGGGGAGGTTGAAAGGGGAGAGACAATGACTCCTGCATTCCTATTTCACCATTTGCAAAGCTTTCTGCCTGCAGATGGGGATGGGCGCTTGAACCCTCTTCTTAGCTTGTAGCATGTGTGCTCAGGCAGGTACACCACTGCCCAGCCCTTTTTTTAAAAAATTATTTCTTTATTGGGGAATTAATGTTTTACATTCAACATTAAATACAATAGTTTGTACATACATAACATTCCCCAGTTTCCCATTTAATAATACAACCCCCACTATGTCATTTACCATCCTTCATGGACCTGTATTCTACCCACCCACCCAAACCAGAGTATTTTACTTTTGTACAATACGCAGGTTCTACTTGTGTTTCCTTTTCTGATCTTGTTTTTCAACTTCTGCCTGAGAGTGAGATCATCCCATATTCATCAGTGTGCAAGGATCCAGGTTTGAGCCCCCGGTCCCCACCTGCAAGGGGAGAGCTTCACAAGTGGCTTAGCAGAGCTGCAGGTGTCTTTCTGTCTCTCTCCCTTTCTTTCAACTCCTTCCTTCTCTATTTCTGTCTCCAATAAACAAAGACAATAAATTTTTTTAAAGATTTTATTTATTTATTAGAAAGATTGGAAGAGAGAGAGAAAGAACCAGATATCATTCTGGTACATGTGCTTCCAGGGATTGAACTCAGGACCTCATGTGGAGAATCCAATGCTTTATCCACTGCGCCACCTCCTGGACCACTATAAAAAATAATTTTAAAACTGGTCTGGGAGGTGACACAGTGCCTAAGGCACTAGACTCTGAAGCATGAGGTCCTGAGTTTGAACCCCAGTAACACATGTACCAGAGTGATGGCTTGTTTGTATGCTTCTAAATTCTGCTTCTAAGACCCCTTCTGTTACACTGCTTGAGGCTGTAGTCTATTTATATAATCATTGTTCTCACTAGCTTAATCCCCACTGGTTAGTATGCTATTCTCCCCACCCCCTATTCTATGCACTTCCTGTTCCTGACACTTCCAACTCAGGAGATAGATAGGACAGAATTGTGATTAGAGATTAGGTTTTTGAACTGCATCCCCGCTCATGAATAAAGATTGAACTGCGTTCCCAGCTCAGCCATGAGTCCCTGGTCGTCTGTCTCCACCCTGGAAGCTAGCCCCGCAATGGATGGTTCTTTCTCTACTCCTATCTTTCTCATCAATTCATAAATCAATTCTTTAAAATAAAAAAGTCTTAAGTAATCCAGGAGAAAGTTGCTGGAAGCTATTAGGCTGTATAGCAAGGAGTCAGGCTACAAAATCGAGTGTACAAAAATCAGTGACATTTCTTTTTGCAAATACTAAATCCAAAGAAGAGGATATCCAGAGAATTCACTTCCATTTTTTATTTTTTATTGGATAGAGACAGAGAGAAATTGAAAGAGAAGGGAGAGACAGAGAGGAAGAGAGACAGACACCCGCAGACCTGCTTCACCGCCTGCTAAGCGACTCCCCTGCAGGTGGGGAGCCAGGGCTCGAAGTAGGATCCTTACGCTGGTCCTTGTGCTTTGTGCCACATGTGCTTAACCCACTGCACCGCCTCCTGACTCTCACACTCCCATTTTCTGTTGCAGCAATATCAGTAAAATACCTAGGAATAAACCTGACATGAAAAGACATGAAAGACCTGTACACTGAACTGAGTCAGTATTCAAAGAAATAGAAAGTGATAGGGGCTGGGAGGTGTTACACCTGGTTGAGCGCACGTTACAGTGTGTAAGGACTCAGGTTTGAGTCCCCATTCCCCACCTGTCTCTCTTCTTCTCTAGTCCCCCTTGCCTTTCAATTTCTGGCTGTCTCTATCCAATAAATTAATTAATTAAAAAAAAGGAGTAGAGGGGTCAGGCAGTGGCGCACCTGGTTAAGCACACACTCTATAGTGCACAAGGACCCGGGTTGAAGGCCCTGGTCCCCACCTGCAGGGGGAAAGATTCACGAGTGGTGAAGCAGGGCTGCAGGTGTCTCTCTTTCTCTCTCCATCTCTATCTTCCCTTCCCCTCAATTTCTCTCTGTCTTTCTCTAATAATAAAAATAAAGTTAAAAAAAAAGAATTTTAAAAAGTTAGAAAAAAAACTATCATACAAACAAAGGGATCCTTCAGATGTTATGTTGGGCTGAGCTTCACTGATGGGAGACAGACGACCCAGGACTCATGGTTGAGCTGTACACAGTATCTCTTTATTCATTCAGGATACAGCACAATC